>NC_092355.1:0-336250 GCF_963676685.1 Mytilus edulis | reverse complement strand
TTTTTTATCTTTCAAGAACCATAACTCCTGAACGGTAAAAGTCAAAATCGTCATTCTTGAACTTGACCTCCATTTCGTCATCAGTAACAACTATTAAAATTCGAAAAGCTTTGGTTGAACAGTTCATGAGTAAATGCACGGACACGACTCGAAACAAGATTTTTCAATCTTTCAAGAACCATAACTCCTGAACGGTAAAAGTCAAAATCGACATTCTTGAACTTGACCTTCATTTTGTTGTCAGTAACAACATATTAAATTTTAAAAGCTTTGGATGAATGGTTCATGAGTAAATGCACGGACAACATTTGGTTGCCGCCCGCACGAACGCCCGACCGACCGCAGTACATCCCAAAATCAATAATCGACATTTTTGTCACAAAAATCCGGTTATAAAATCTAAAACACTTTATTCATTAGGAGTCAACCCCTCTAGAATCTCTGTTGACATACTCAAGTTACAGAACTTTATTAGCAGTAAATAAAACTCCATTAAAATATGTTGAAAAACAACACCCGCACGTCGACTGATCATGCGCGAAATCGTATGAGACACTGATTGATGACGATCTCAAAATTTGGATATTAAAAGAAAAATGGCGTTTTCTATGGAAAAAAATTGTTTCAAAGACAATTTAAGGAAGTACACAACACTACATTTATACCTCATAACACAAATATTTTCAAATTTGTATTAATATGTCTTAGAGGGATTGCTGCTCAATGAAATCAGCCTCTTCCTTTGGTAGAGAATGACGCAGATATAAGACGGTCCGGTCCGAAATTACTATCAAAAACACAAAGAGTATGAAAGTCCATTTCCGTAATACAGTATTTACATATACTGATCAGTGGCGGATCCAGAAATGTTCATAAGTGGGGACCCACTGACTGCCTAAGAGGGGGTCCTCTCCGGTCATGCTTCAGTGATTCCGTATATAATCAACCAAATTTTTCCCAGAAAAGGGGGGCCCGGGCCTCTGCCCACCCCTAAATCCGCCTCTGCTGATATGCTATATAAATTAAGGACTTCTGACAATGTGAATAAAGTCTTGTTCAGATGACATTGCCTTCGTCGTCGGTCAATATAATCTGAACAGGTCTGCGTCCGTGTACATTTACGCCAAACATTTGTTATTTTAAAATTACAAATAGATTTAGCAAACTGCATGCATGACCGTCTATATACATATAATGTGTTGTCTTCCTCAAAAGTCTTTCATTTAATTATTATATATGTATAAAGAGTGTACGTATTATGGGAATGAAATTTAATGTTTTAGACAAAGTTCATCATATACTAGTATATTGTTTAACGAACATATTAACACACTTGTTATTACATTCTTAAACCATAACAAAACCTATTCCTAATATGTGGTAAACTTATCAATTAGATATAAGAATTTGTGGTACATATGTATGAGTGCTAATGAGACAAATCTCCATCCAAGTCACAATTTATAAAAATAAACCATTATAGATCAAGGTACAGTCTTCAACACAGAACCTTGGCTCACACCGAACAGCAAGCTATAAAGGACCCAAAATTATAACCAGTGTAAAACCATTCCCACGGGAAAACAAACGATATAATCTATATAAACAACGAGTAACGAGAAACACTTATGAACCACATAAACAGACGACAACCACTATTAATTTTAGATGTACATCATGAGTGCAAAGATACAGGTGGGAACAAATGAAGATAAACTTATCTCCTTGTATCTGTGACTTACTGTCAAATAAACTTCATTCTAGATCTATTTCCTCTAATTCTGTCAACATTTATATTTGGTGATAAAAATTGAATTTTCCACTTCATTGTTGTTTCTTTTCGTGATGGATATTTTACTTTAATCAGCTTCTGTGGTCCACGACTAGCTGACCGCTTATATTAACCGATAAATGTACAAGTATTCGTAAAGTGTACTACGGAAGCCTTGTAGGGCCATGCTTGTCTACTTTTTACAAGGACACAAATAGACAAAGATTTTAAATTCTTCATGTTTCTATAACCAACCCCTTCCATCTTTCCCTTTTAATTGAGACAATTTTTGGGACTTCTTTCTCAATTTCGAATATGGGACCTGGTGCCTTAGAACGAACAAATATAAGAGAGAAAAGGGGGGTCTATTTGATCAATTTATATTACATATTTTCATGTCAAAGCGAAACGAAGAGCTCTGTTGAGATGTTAGTTTTTTAAGAACATAGGAACATGCAAGAATAAAAATAATGCTCTTTCTTCTTAAAAAAACCCTGACATGTTGCTTTATTAATTTCAATAGGAACATGTTTAATCCCTCTGCAAACGTTTGCACCTGTCCTAAGTCAGGAAACTAATGTACAGTAGTTGTTGTTAGTTTATGTAATTTATACGTATTTCCCGTTTCTCATTTTTGGTATGTAGCTGGTTTTCCCGTTTGAATGGTTTTACACTAGCAATGTTTGGGGCCCTTTATAGCTTGTTGTTCGGTGTGATCCAAGGCTCCATGTTGAAGGCCGTACCTCGACCTATAATAATTTACTTTTACAAATTATTACTCGGATGGAGAGTTGTCTCATTGGGACTCTTAACGCAAGTTCACCTTCCTGCATTTATGACAGGATTTATTAAACATCCTTCAATTCATCACTGCAATTGTCTTGAATAAATTTGTTTCAAAATTAATTTTTGATTTTGAAATATTTTATTAAAAATAAACCTGCGTGAGATTTTGAATGATTGTGGAATTTCAATTTCTGTTAAAAAAATACCACACAAGTATACTCTGAGCACCTTAATAACGTTGTATATATAGAAGAAGGATTTCAGATCATGAGTAATGCAAAAACATTAGGTCTTTATCTCTAAACGGTAAAACGTTTCACTTATATATATATATATATATCCTTTATGTTAAATAGAGAAGGGGGATAACCCTAATCAATGCATAATTAATTTGACATATCAAATTTTGTTTTTTGTTATATCAGATTTAAAATAAGTTATATCAAATTTAAAATTTGTTATATCAAATAATTATAATCTGTTATATCAAATTAATAATCTGTTGTCTCAAATTGATAATCTGTTATATCAAATGAATAATCTGTTATATCAAAATCGAAAATCTGTTATATCAAATTTATAATTTGTTATATCAAATTGTAAAAAGTAGACTAGCATGGCCCTAAAAGGCTTCCGTAGTAAAGCATATTTTACTCCTATCAGTTTCTGTGGTCCACGACAAACTGACAAACTTATCTGTACTGATATATTTTCAAGTATTCTTGATCCATATTTTACCCTTATCAGTAAATAAATTAGACTTAGGATTATAGACAGACATTAATTTGTAATCAGATATCCTGATCGAATTAGGATTTTGTCTCTCCTAATAAATAACAAAAACAATAATCGAAGAGACAAGGCTCATAGAAATTTCTCCCCGCGAAAAGTTTATTCATTTATCAGTCCATTACAGGATTTAAACAAATCAAATATTTTCTTCTCCGGGCGCTAATTTTCCTTCTATGGGCGCTTTTTCTTTTCCCCGGGCGCATTTTCTTTTCCCGGGCGGTTTTTAGTAGGACCGTCATAGATACCAGGATGGAAATTTATTCTTGCGCTATACGCGTTTTCCTCCATGAGAGTTTCATTAACTTTGATACGGTTTTACAAATAATTTATATAAACCAAATTTTAACCTCAGAATGTAAATACTTCAAGAAATTTCTTTTAAAAATCCATAAATTACGGGAAATTCTTCATATATAATTTCGTCATGATGCGCTGGATACTCTTTTGAACATAAACAGTTTTTGTCCAGCTATCGTAAAATCATACGATTGTTTGACAAAGTTATTGATATATTAAAACTTTAACCACATACTGAACCTACATCTACACAGTTATAATTAAAAAAAAAAATGCAAACCACATTTCGAATCTAAGTACATCAGGAATTACTTTAAAAAAGAAAAGCGAGTATAGAAGTCACGGTCGATATAGACTTTGACAGAAAATGAACAAATATATAAATATGACACCAATTTTGTCATTTTTATTCGAAATTACAAGCAATTGAAGAACTACTTAGAAGGTTGACGTACTGTACGTTAACCAATTCTTTTAATAATATCTAGATGAAAATATTTTGTTTTACCAAATTCAAGTGTACGCCCGGGCGTTTAGACGTAAACGTAGCTACGCGCATGTACACTTTGATGACCAAATTAATGATCAGTGTGGTGTACATGCAATTCTTATAACAACTTATGAAATAACGATTACTAATTAAGTCATTGAAATTTTTTTTTTTATCAGAAGTGGATTTATGTGGTAACGTATTATGTCATCTGATGAATAACTTTATTTTTCACAAGTGGATTTATGTGGTAATATGTTATGTCACCTGACGAATATCTTTATTTTTCAGAAGTGGATTTATGTGGTAACGTATTATGTCACTTGATGAATAACTTTATCTTTCAGAAGTGGATTTATGTGGTAACGTATTATGTCACCTGATGAATAACTTTATTTTTCAGAAGTGGATTTATGTGGTAATATGTTATGTCACCTGACGAATAACTTTATTTTTCAGAAGTGGATTTATGTGGTAACGTATTATGTCACCTGATGAAACCTCAAGGAGGTTGTGGATGTGGATGCAACAATAATAATAATAGTACGTTTGTTGTTATATTGATCTTTTGGTCTTTTGTCAGAACAATTAACATGTTCTAATTGCATGTCTGGAAATCTTTAAAAATCCGTATCTTAAGGTGGTACCCAACACTTTCACTAAAATCAATTCGGCTCGTTTAATTTTCATAAAATTTGGTCAAAGTATTTAAACTTTGATCCTTTAACAAAAATATAAAAATTTCAAAAATTTTGAACCAACCGTTTTGTCAGAAAAATTACACTGGTTATATAGCAGTTTGACAAACACCAATTTTGATCATTGAGAAGCTTAATATTCCTTTTGCAACACAACGTAATTAAAACGTTTAGATGACTTTACAGAGTTATCTCCCTGTAGTGTTAGGTACCACCTTAAATAAACCAAAACACCGCTGCAAATAGCTGAGAGAAAGAGTGTAAAGGTGTCACACCACCAATTACTCCCTCTGTGAAAGTAGGCCTACTCGGACAAGACATAGTGCATTTGATGTCATTGTTTACTTAAAACCTAACCAACAAATTGGCAGAAATAAACCTTTTGGCGAAAGAGAAATATGTTAAGACCATTTTGAGCTTTAATTTACTTGTTTATGAGTTTGCATTCAAAATTGAGGATTAATGCACTCAATAGTATACTAATTTAAGATTTCTAGAAAACCAGGGGTTATTTTTAGTGGTACCTCTATTCGGAAGACCTTTTCTTTTTTATATGATTTTAAACATCTGTTGAAAATTGGCATGTAGAAAGCTGATACATGTACGATTCAGGATATACCTAGTTTCTATGAAGTTAAACTTAAGGTAAAATATTTAGAGAGCTGTGAAAATTGCAAAATTTGGTTGAACAGATAGGGACTTTTAATTGGTGGGTGGTATGACACCTACATAAATACAAATTACTTACACGGTAAATAATATGTGCTGCACAATTAAGGATGTTCGCTTGTCATGTTTTTGGGATTTGTGTCAGATTTTAGGAATCCTCTGGTTTTATCTATTTTAATGTCTTATAAAATTTTGCCCATTGACCCCCATTATATAGTGGTAAAGACATCTGTAAAAAAGTCTTATAAAATCTTTGTTATTTTTTAATAGTTTTTGGGAACTTAGACTTGTCAATGATAAAACAATGAAAAATCAAGAGAGAACGTTTTCCCGCAAAAATTTCAATGGCTTATATCTCGAAAACATGCACATTGACCTATTATATATTTTATTGGCCTTTTTGTTCCTTTATTTATCTCCTATATATACTAGTGTTATGAAAAGCTTCTTATTTTGAAACTAAGTAGCGAACTTGCTTAAAAGCATTTAAAGAACATTGACTTACTAACAAAAAATGATTAAGAGGTCAACATCAATAAATGTATTAATTACCATGGTAGTAACAGTACAATGGCATAATTGACTATCAGTTTATTTAGTGACACAGTATTTGATATTAATGTCTTGCCAGAGACCTAGCATTGAACACTAACCAGTAAAAACATTGAAGAAAAACGAATGCTGCAGCATTCCAAGTGGGATAGATAATTGGAGAGCGGTAACTGGGAATTTAACTCAAAGAAAGAGTCAAGTACAATTTTGTAAGAAATTAAAACTTTTACAACCGTTTTTTGTGTTTTCATGTTAATGTTCCATTTCAGATATATTAGAATTGTTATCTCTGATGAATATGATGAATAGTCCCTGTGAAATGAACTCTCTAGTTACCATGTTCAGATGTGGAGCAAAGAACGTCACTATAGACCCTCTTAAAGGATGCATGAAGTGTAAAGAATCAATCGGTAAGTAGTCATTTAAGGGGAAGATAACTCTGTGAATCCGTTATAATTTTTTTTATTATTATTATCTAAACATGCTTTTCCCACTAAAAAAGAGGTATGCTTTTGATTGTAATAACTCAAAATAATGTCTAAAATTACTCAAACTTAGGTATTGCCCTCCTTTATTTCATTGCTGTAATTTAAAAAAAAGGCTTTATCATCATGCAGTATCTTCATACATCCATCTAATGAATACAATGAACTGAAAATGAAGTTAGATATGCCTAGGGGAACGATTTCCTCTGTGTCTGTAACATCTTCTACATATGCGTTATTCCGTATAATAAGTTTAAATAACAACTAGAACACACCCGCGACATCGCGGGCATTCAGAGCGTAGTTTAAAGTATGTAAAGTGTTGTTGGAAGAATTTTGTAAAATATAGAATGACTGGAGAATTTCAGCAAAAGTATCATAAGTCAAAGGTTATTAGGGACAGGAAAATGTTTTTTTTTTACCCTCCACCTTTATTTCCAAAGTTGCCAATTTTTGGTTTTCTATTAATTTCAATATGAACATACATGTAGTATGTTATGAACATTTAAGTTAGGAGCCTGTAATTCAGTGGTTGTCGTTTGTTTATGTGTTACATATTTGTTTTTCGTTCATTTTTTGTACACAAATAAGGCCGCTAGTTTTCTCGTTTGCATTGTTTTACATTGTCATTTCGGGGCCTTTTGAAGCTGAGTATGCGGTATGGGCTTTGCTCTTTGTTGAAGGCCGTACGGTGACCTATAGTTGTTAATTCCTGTGTCATTTTGGTCTCTTGTGGAGAGTTGTCTCAACATGACAATCATGTCACATCTTTTTTTTTGTAATCAATGCATTTTGTAAAAGATTTAATGACTGGAGAATTTCAGATAAGGCATCAAAAGTTCACATGAATAATTTTAGCGCTTATCTGTATATTATGAGCATTCATTACATATAAATAAAGCGTATTTACTTTCAATTCTAAGTTTACTAATCGATCCATGGTCACCCGTGATCATTGATATAGTATACAGACCCTCTCTATTTAATAAACTCTGTGACCGCCGTGAATAGTAAACTTGAAAATGATAGCAGATAAAATTCTCAAAATACACTTTATTTGTAGAATATGTAACTTCTTTTTTTTTTTGTAATCAATGAATTTTGTAAAAGATTTAATGACTGGAGAATTTCAGAAAAGGTATCAAAAGTTCACATGAATAATTTTAGCGCTTATCTGTATATTATGAACATTTATAAATAAAGCGTATTTACTTCCAATTCTAAGTTTACTAATCGATCCATGGTCACCCGTGATCATTGATATAGTATACAGACATACAGACCCTCTTTATTTAATAAACTCTGTGACCGCCGTGGATAGTAAACTTGAAAATGATAGCAGATAAAATTCTGAAAATACACTTTATTCGTAGTATATGTAAGTTTAAAGTATAAAGAAAAACGCAAACCGGAAGTCTAATCTGACTTAAAATTTTGTCCATTGACGGGATAATATCCGGATGCCCTTTTTCTCGTTTTTCTCCTTAAATAACTCAATCTGAATAATCATATGAAATGGATGACAAATGCGACTATGTACTGTACCTATAGGACACAGAGGCGTGTTGATTAATTTATTGTGGAAAGAAGAGAAGCGACACACAAAATGAGGTCTTCTCGTTTAATAGTATAGATAGCACGTGCATGCATTTTGTGACAGTTCAAACTGAGCCAGTAAACACTTATTAAACGATGCATTTCTGTCTACTTACAATTAACGTTTAACAAACTATAACAAACTGCAAATAACGTTTACGAACTGGTTAGAAAGAAATGAATTCTTTGTATAATGAATATTAGTTTAATATTGACCGAAATGAATAAAAGATAAATAAATTAAAGAATAGAAAGTAAAAGGAATGAATAGACCAAAAGATAAACATTTTAAAACAGGAACAAATCAATGAGAGTAAGGCAAATAAATTAACATATATATACAAAGATAGATAACCGATTAAATAATTGAGTATTGTGTTTTATAAATTATTATGTAAATATCACCAGAGAGAGATATAATCTCTGATATCATATTTTTAAATTATTAGATTTATTCTATTTTTGTAGGTAGAGAAAATGATCAAACTACGACAATTGCACCGATAACAGAATTACCAACGACGACAGAAACAACAGCCGTACCGACAACGACAGAGACGACAACAATACCGACGACGACCATCACAACAACACTGCCGACGACGACCGTTACAACAAAAATGTCGACTACGACTGAAACAACAACAATGCCGACGACGACGATGCAAGCAACAACCAAGACACAATACACGACAAAAAATATGAATACACATGACAATGGAAGCAAGCAAAACCAAAGTAACTCGAAAGCGAACATGGCCAACACAAGTAGCAATAATAGTTCATCTTCTAACACTGGATCAGGTGGAGTTGGTGGCAATGGGAATTCATCTTCTCAATCTAGCAGTTCGCATTCCGAGAGTCATAGCTCTTCCAGCTCGTCCTCGAATAATGGCGGAACTTCCGGTACTAAGAATGGCAATGGGAATAATGGAACAACAAGTCATACTGAGACACATACCAGCAGTTCACACACTGAAACCCATACTAACGGTGGAAAACACACGGGTGGAAATGGGGGTAATGGAAACAACAGTACGCAAACTGTAACTAATACTGACCAAAATGGTAGTCAAATTAGTACTGCTACTAATAACAATGGCACCAGCGGCCATAATGGCACTAATGGAAATACCAATGGGTCTAATGGGGGTACCACACATACGGAGACTCATACAAGTAATACACACACAGAAACACACACTGGTGGCGCAGGGGGTCATGGAGGTAAAAATTCTTCTAGTTCAACTAGCTCCAGCAGTAGTTCAAGCAGCAGCAGCAGTAGTAGTAGTTCTACTAGCAGCAGTACAAATACTAATGGCACGAATGGTCATGGTGGGAAGGGAGGAAACAATACCAGTTCACATACTAGTACACACACTGAAACACACAGCAGTACTACTAACAACAGTCTGAATAACAATGGAAATAAGGGAAATAACTCTGGAAAGCAGACCTCTTCTAATAATAATTCAAATAATAGCAACAGTACGACGCAGAATAATGCTCATAACTCTGGTAAACTCAATTCGTCAGCTAATAATTCCGGTAGTAGCAACAATGCTTCGCAATCAAGCACGAACAATAGTGGATCCAAAAATACAAACTCCAATTCTGGCAACCAGAGCAACAGCAGTTCTGGCAAAAACAGTACAAATACAAACAATTCTTCTTCGAAAACAAATACTGCGAATTCAGCAAACTCTTCTAACAACAATTCTACGACAACGAATACAAATACCAGCAATACAGCAAATCAAATGTCAAATAACAACAAACAAACCGCACAGAACGCAAATTCTAATTCAAATACTGCAAATCAAAATGCAGCTTCAAAGAATAGTACATCTAACCAAAGTACCAACCAAAATTCAAATACAGCTAATAATAGTAACAATTTAAACAAACAATCATCGAGCAGTGCTCATGCGTCAACCTCAGCTGTAAAAATGCATACAACGAAACGAATGACTACACCGAAACCGACTACAACCCAAAAGCCCACAACTACACCGAAACCGACAACGACCCAAAAGTCTACAACCACCCCAAAACCGACAACGACCCAAAAGCCTACAACTACACCGAAGCCGACTACTACACAAAAGCCCACAACTACACCAAAACCGACAACGACCCAAAAACCAACAACAACTTCAAAGCCTACAACAACTCAAAAACCAACACCTAGACCCCATCATCATCATATCCACCGGACCAAGCCTGTACAGAAAATAATTACAACTCAGAGACCAAAACCAACGACTACCAAACCTACAACCGCAACACCAAAACCAACAACAGCAGTTCATAAAATACATAGAACTCACCGCCCTGGTCCAACACCTCCAACCATCCCACCAACGACGAAGGCGCCGTCTACAACACATAAAATGGTGAAAACACATCGTCCAGGACCAACCCCACCAACCATACCCCCAACTACCGTTGCACCGTCTACAACACATAAAATGGTGAAAACACATCGTCCAGGACCAACCCCACCAACCATACCCCCAACTACCGTTGCACCGTCTACAACACATAAAATGGTGAAAACACATCGCCCAGGACCAACGCCACCAACCATACCCCCAACTACGCAAGCTCAAACAACACGTGCTGGACCTACGCCACCTACAATGCCGGGAAGTACTGCTGGACCGACACCACCCACAATGCCTGGAAATACCGCCGGACCAACTCCACCTACAGTTGTTACAAATACTGATGCAGTAATTAAAAATAAAGTTACAACACCGATGGCAAATATTATCCTTAAAACAACAACACCAGGTCAGTATATAAATGAGGATCTGAAATTTTTTTTTGGAAATATTTAAATAAGATAGCGAAAGACACTTTTTGTCAAAATTAACTAACAGTAATATTATCATGTATCAAACACATAGAAAGATTAAATATAGATTCGACAACTGCAACACGTGTGTTACGATATTTCTCCACTTGAGACATTTACATTTTAATATTTAAAGTGCGAGGCTTGACGAGCTTTTTAAATAATTAAAATTTAACTGTTGAGAGTGGAGAAATATTGTAATACACGAGATATAGTGATGGAATCTGTTTCTCTAATGATTTTTACCCTTTTCTTTTCAACAATTTGAAGACAGCTGTGTAATTTTATGTGACATCATCAGGCATGGTCGCAATTTTTTCGTGACGTCACAATAGGGAATATCAGAAGAAACCAAGAAAATTTAACGTCACCATTAAATTTCTACAAATCATTTGCCGAGAACAGATTTTTCACTAGTGAGGAGAAATATTTTTCTCACAACGCTCAAGAAGTGTGAAAACAGCACAAACATTTAAGAATTTGTAAATTCATTGGGGTGTAAAAGCGTTGACCGAAGTAGATTGTGAAAGTTATGAAGTTACAAAAAGAAGCATTCAATACTTATAATTACATTTTTTAGCTATGATCAAGAAAAAACGAATTTTATATTGTTTTTATTTAATTCACCTGTGCACTTTATTGTGGGACCACGTGTTATCATGAATGAAAAGTTTTATTGAGTGATGCAATTGCTTACGGAATAACACGTGATGTGCTGTTAGCCAATCAGAATAAAGTATTATAAGAAACATAATCTAATGTAATTATTAGAAAATGTAAGATAATTACGCATTCTATTTTTTATAAGAATAAAAGGTAGATTATTAAAATAAAAGTTAATCAGTTACATTTTCATCTCTTAGACGTATTTGCTGATACTTAAATAATGTAACTTCTCTTGGAGTATTCATATTGAATTTTATAATAATAAAGTTGAAACCTATACGATAAAGTTGCTTTCACACTACCTATCTTGATTTGATTTTACGAAGACAGGTCGGCTTGATTGGAAAGGAAGCGATGCATACCATATGAGCAGAAATGCATGCCTTCTAAAGTGAAAAAAAAGTCAGACCTCTTAATCTTTTGTTACGGAGGTTCTTCCATACTTTTAAAAATTCCCAACATAAAGAGATTTTATCGAAGATAACTTTTTTTTATAATCGTCACACTTATCGACTGAACGGCTGGTATAATTCAATACCCTGTGCACCATTCGGCTTCGCGTTTTATTTCATATTTTTGATTTCACCATCATTCTTATAATAAAGGTCTGCAGACTTTATTACGTTGAAATTTCTATTACATTTCAAAGGTAGGATGCAATTTAAAATGAAGGACATGAACACTTGTTGTAATGCAAATCAAAAGTATAAATACACATATATACTAATCAAAGGCTGAAAAGTACTTTAACAAGAAAACAAAGATGTGGTATGACTGCCAACACCCCACGAGACTTTAAGTCTTTTCTTCTCTCACTCATGTAATATAGAACAGCAAGATTTTATAACATTAAGTGAAATCAACAGCAAATATGTTACAATAGCAAACTGCCATTTACCTCTAACGAACATACATTGTTTTTGTTATTTAATTAGGCTGTCCCCCGTATGATGGTGCCACATGCCCAGCAGATTGTCAGTCATATGACATGGATTTCTGTCCAATTTGTGACTATTCTATTTGTAGTGGTAAGTAGCCATACTACAACATCAACAACATAATTTTACACCGTCTTTCAAATTCGTGCATTCTTTAATTTAACATAGTTTCATGATGAATGTGAAAAAGTGTCTGTCATGAACGAAGATTCATTGGTGACTGATTCACTGTATTACTGTATCATGTGTATATATAAACTGTTATACTTTTCGATTTAGTATAATATTAATGATACAGATAAAGTCATGTATTCTGTTCAAAAACGGTTTGAAGCCAACGCCTCTAAAAACAAAGAACCCTTCCAAAAACATAAAGACATACCAGTACACATTTTAATGTTTGTACTGCACCAATTTATATAAATATCTTGATCAATACTAGTACACATTTTAATGTTTGTACTGCACCAATTTATATAAATATCTTGATCAATACTAGTACACATTTTAATGTTTGTACTGCACCAATTTATATAAATATCTTGACAATACATCGATGACTACAAAGACGTTGCACATCAAAAAATATGAAAAAGTGTATGTATTGTAGTGGTGTTAATGTCTTTGTTTCCATAACAAATCAAATCAATACACTTAAGGCTGTTCCAAAAAAAAATATAATGGGGGAAAGAGGGGGGATAGAAGGAAGGCACTTTTTATTTTATACATTTTAAATAGGATATTTTATTTAAATGTTCAAGCAATCTTTCTTAAATAACAACCACCCATCAAATTTAAATAAAAGTGCCTTCCTTCCCTTTGGAAAAGCCCTTACTATGAAAACCAGGCCGTAATATGTGTAATCTGTGTATACCAGTGGTACGTTTCAAATCCTATGACACACAAAAGAGTGAACTTATATTATCATTATTAATTTTTTTATATTAAAGGCCTATAGCAATGTTTAACATTAAGTGATAAAAACCTTTGATGGATACAAGTAACAATATCCTTGAAAGAGAACATTAACTTTTTTATTTCGTTTTATTTTCTTTCAGCAACCAAACCATAATGTAGCGTGGTAGCGCCATGTTGTACAACAAGTCACCAGTCTACAATTCAAAGACGTGAACAAAATGAAATTTCTTATAATGAAAAATATATAAAATAAAATTGAAAAAAACCAAAACTGTATGCACTGCTTTAGATTCAAGGCTTGTAAGATAATCTGTCATGTTTAGCTTATTACAGCTAAAATTTGAGTGAGGGATAGATGGAGTTTGATTTCGTACAAAAAAGGAAGATGTGGTATGATTTCCAGTGAGACAACACACTGTTTGTTTTGTGACATAAAAATGTAACACAATGTAATTCTTATAGATAAAGGCAACATTAGTATACCACTGTTCAAAAGTCATAAACCAATTAAGAGAAAATAAATCCGGGTAACAAACTAAA
This sequence comes from Mytilus edulis, assembly GCF_963676685.1. Lineage (NCBI taxonomy): Eukaryota > Metazoa > Mollusca > Bivalvia > Mytilida > Mytilidae > Mytilus > Mytilus edulis. Next base: position 322,192 of record NC_092355.1, on the reverse strand, counting down.
AATGAGGGAAAGACATCAAATATAAGAGGAAAACAACGAAACACTAGAAACACTATTTTGCAAAAATAAACCAAACGACAACGCAACACACACAGAAACGAACTATAAGATAACAATTCCGATTTCCTTATTTGGTTCAGGACATTATAAGAAAAAATAGTGGGTTGAACCTTGTAATATTTCATTTCATTTCATTTTGTGATAAGTTCTAACAGGCCAGAAATTTTTATATTTCAACTGTTTTTTGACATTATAACAATTGTCTTTTTTATTAAAATGGATTTCCTTCACTTAATGCATTTCAACCTACTCCTGTCTGATTTCCGTGTACAATCACTTATACACTCAAGTATCACTTATACACTTTTATTATACCTCAGTTATCATTTTCTATATAAAATAAGTACACAATATTTTCACTATTTTGCAAATTACAAGCTTTGAACTATTGAACCGGTCAAAAATTTCCAACTATTGGACCTGGGTGAAACTATTTGACCGCAAGCGTCATAATATTTCGCGGAATTTTAAATGCAGCTACGCGATTGCAGGATTTTAAAAATAACGCGGGAGTAACGACGTCGCGTTTTACCTATTGTATCTATTATAGAGTTGACACCAGTGCAAAACGTGCTAGCCTTAGCATTTGAACATATCTATGAAGTAAACGTACGTTATGGTTTGGTTTCTTCTTTTTAATATTACGATAGTTGATTTATCACCGCCATTTATTGTCTGTTGTCTTTTTCGATATAATAAAACACTTACTGACTGAATATTCGTGGAATAGTAAGTTTATTGTCCCTCGGATACAACTATTGCCCTCGGCTGCGCCTTAGGACAATAGTTGTTCCTCGGGACAATAAACTTACTATTCCACTCATACCTAGTCAATGCGTATACAATGTATCACTTATACACTCAAGTATCACTTATACACTTATGTATCACTTATACACTTATGTATCACTTATACACTAAAGTATCACTTAACACAGTATTTGTTTTTACACAATAGTTCTTTATAAAATGTATAACAATGAATATTAAAAACAGGGTTTTAGTAACCCTGATGTAAATATACATTGTTAAACATGTTATAAAGAACTTTTAAAATCACAAAAATGCTGAACTCCGATGAAAATTCAAATCGGAAAGTCCCTAATCGAATGGCAAAATTAATAGAACAAACAACGCATGAAACGAGTGGACAACATCTGTCATATTCCTGACTTGGTACATGCATTTTCTTGTGTAGAAAATAGTGGATCGAATCTGGTTTGAAAGCTACATGTATCTAAACCTCTCACTTGTATGGCAGACTCATTAAATTTCACTATAAAGCAAACACATTTGTTTAATATTTGTTTGTTTTTATAAAGAATAAGATTATAACACAATATTGTACCTCTGTTTTCGACATTTTTACTCAAATCATCTGTTTGTTTTATTAACGCATCGTTGTCAATATAATGGAATTTGATACGACTGTCATGCAAGTGAGAGATTAAGATAGCTATAAAATCAAGTCCAATCCACCATTTTCTACATAAAAAAATGTTTGTACCAAGTCAGGAATATGAGAGTTGGTATCCATTCGTTTGATGTGTATGAACTTTTGATTTTGTCGTTTGATAAGGAACTTTCCATTTTGAATTTTCCTCTGCTTTTTGTCGTAATTGTTTTCCATTAACTTTTATTTAGAAGAGATCAGTACTAGTTTATCCTTTGACATTTTGCACTTTTGGAAAAGTGATGCCTTTAATATCTTACCAAACGTTTTGTTTTTTCTTATTGTTGAAGGTCTTACGGTGACGTTTGTTAACATCATCGTTTTTTTGTGGTTGATTTACAATCATTTCACATCAGCGTAATTATACAATATTTAGAGAATAGTCTCAAAAGGCTTACCAACAGGCGAAGGATACCTAAGTGACCTTCAAACTCCAAAGTCAAAAATAAACTACCAACTCAAAGGCTAAATAAGAAAACGGCAATCAGACAAAGAACAGAACAAAAAGAATTAAATAGAAAACCAAACATTAAGCAACATGATAAAATTGAGAATGGAAATGGGGAATGTGCCAAAGAGACAACAACCCGACCATAGAAAAAAAACAACAGCAGAAGGTCACCAACAGGTCTTCAATGTAGCGAGACATTCCCGCACCCGGAGGCGCCCTTCAACTGGCCCCTAAACAAATATATACTAGTTCAGTGATAATGAACGCCATACTAATTTCCAAATTGTACACAAGAAACTAAAATTAAAATAATACAAGACTAACAAAGGTCAGAGGCTCCTTACTTGGGACAGGCGCAAAAATGCGGCGGGGTTAAACATGTTTGTGAGATCTCAACCCTCCCCCTATACCTCTAGCCAATGTAGAAAGGTAAACGCATAACAATACGCACATTAAAATTCAGTTCAAGAGAAGTCCGAGTCTGATGGCAGAAGATGTAACCAAAGAAAATAAACAAAATGACAATAATACATAAATAACAACAGACTACAAGCAGTTAACTGACATGCCAGCTCCAGACTTCAATTAAACTGACTGAAAGATTATGATTTCATCATATGAACATCAGGCACAATCCTTCCCGTTAGGGGTTAAGTATCATACCATCATAACATATATGAGAAGAACATAACCCGTGTCATGCCAACAACTGGTTTTTGAATAAATGTGTTTAGTTCCGATGCAAAGACCCTATAAGTGAATCAATATTAACGCCAAAATATGCAATCTTTAATGACCTAACAACAGTATCGTAACTATATCCCTTCTTAATAAGTCTATTCAAAGGTTTTGTTAGTTTTTGAGGTGAATACTGACACCTTTGTGCTTTATAAAGAATATTTCCATAAAAAAATTGGATGTGAAATACCTGAACGTATAAGAAGTCTGCATGTTGAGCTATATTTACGAATGATGTCCTTATACCGATGATAAAATTTAGTAAATGTTTTGACTAGTTTGTGATATCGAAAACCCTGGTGTAATAATTTTTCAGTAATACATAAATTTCTCTCGTTAAAATCTAAAACATTGTTACGTACACGAGCGAATCGTACAAGTTGAGATATATAAACACCGTAAGATGGTGACAAGGGAACGTCACCATCTAAAAATGGATAATTAACGATAGGAAATGAAAAATCATCTCTTTTATCATAAATTTTAGTATTCAGCTTTCCGTTAGTGATATAGATATCAAGATCGAGGAAAGGGCAGTGGTCATTGTTAGTATTAGCTTTATTTAAAGTAAGTTCAACAGGATAAATTTCTTTAATATATATATATATATATATATATATATATATATATATATATATATATACTGAAGTCGTCATTATTGAGAGCCAAAATATCATCCAAATATCTAAAAGTATTATTAAATTTGTTTATCAGATGTTGTTTCGATGGGTCTTTGCTTATTTTTGTCTTAAATTGTAACTCATAGCAATACAAAAACAGTCCGCAATAAGTGGTGCACAGTTAGTCCCCATCGGAATTCCGATAATCTGACGATATACGGAATCCCCAAAGCGAACAAAAATGTTATCTAGTAAAAATTCAAGGGCATATATAGTATCAAAGCATGTCCAATTGACATAGTTTTTTTTGTTTATTGCTACTAAAAAATGACCTAAAAGAGTTTGAACATATATATTCACATTCTGACTTTTTAAATGCCCATTTAATTAGGTGTGTGAATTTTTTCTTAATGAGAATGTGAGGCAATGTGGTATACAGGGTAGAAAAATCAAAACTTTGAACAGATTTAAAATCACCAATATAAGCATGCAATTTATCAAGTACTTCCAACGAGTTCTTGACACTCCAAAAGTAATTAATTCCACTATTTTCGAAGGCCTTATTTGAACAATTTATTATCAGGTTTTTAATTGTACCAAGTGTGCTGGTAAGAAGAATAGACAATTTAGTAGTGGAACAATGGCTTGAAGACTAAATAAATCTATATTTGTAAGGTGTTTTGTGTAGCTTCGGACGCCAGTACATAGTTGGGACTTTCATTGTATTTGGCTGTGCTTGTAAAGCGGTAGCTAAAATTTTATGTTTGTTACAGATGTCGTTTTCTGAAAATGGAGTCAGTTGGAATGTTGGTGAATTGGTGATTTCTTTTTTCAGAACCTCAATGTAAAATTTACGTCAAACAATAATAATATTATTAGCAGCTTCGACCGGGACAAAAACAAATTTCTTTGCTAGTTCTTTTAGTTTATGTTTGATACGAGAGATTTTTTGTGGTTATTGTTAATAGTAAAATGTTCTTTAAAATGTTGAATACGTATATCAACTATCTTCATTACTGAATTAAAAAAAGAGTCCAAAGATTTTTTGTCAGCTTTTTCCCGTTTTATCCATTTTATACAGTAAGTATGGAGTGAGTCGTGGATGATATTACGACACTCATTCCAATTAATAATTGACGGGGGACGATATTTAGGTCCTTTACTGAGGAATGATTTTAACTCTCGGTCTTGAACGATGTTAAGATCTCCTGTTATAACATGGGAAATGGGTCCATAAATATATTCGGAGGTACTACAATTACATGAAGTAGGTGTATTTTCACTGATATTAACATCTTTACACAGTTGACTATAATTAAACACAAATTTCCGGGTAGATTTCTTGTAAATATAACAAATAAGAGGTAGCTCAGTATTGTCAAAATATCCAGGAATTTGTTCTTTAACATAATGGTCGCTAAATATACCGGCAATATTTACAAAATCAAAACCTTTATTGACATACTTTATTTTAATAAAATGTTTTTTATGATCTGAAAGACGGGGACATGTAAGTCATTTTTTGGCATGACACTTATCGATAGAAGAGTAACCACGATTTTTATTGTTAAAAATGTTAGCAATGGTAGTATTTTTCGAAAACCGATTTTGAAGATTGAGACGTGTAGATACCCTTTGAACAAGTTTAGTATTTAATTTTTTCCATTTCTAAGCTTCATAATTGTTTTTTGTTAGTGAATTATATTATAAAGGAGCAAAGACTGGCGTCCAGAATATGAACCAGCATACAATAATTTAAGTTATGTAAAATTGATAAATCTGTTCGGCTAAAAATGTCAAACGCTATCAGTATTAATTACCCGAAAAAGATAGGGTATATCAGGGTAGGACTGATGGCTGACTAAATAGTAGAATTGGGCTGAATATTGAAATACTACTTTTTGACAAATATTCCTAAAGTAATGAACCTTTCTAAAAACTAAGATTGATCTTATGTGCTCTGGAAATGCAAGCAGATCATGTTCCACATGTGGCATACGTAGTGTTGGTAATGTGAGTACAAATTCAGTGAAAATTCTCATTCGGTAGATCACATCAGAAATGTTCCTCATCTGTTTATAAAAAATCTTATGTGTTTGCCAATGACATGACTATCTGCTATATAACACATACAGTTGATCCAAATAACAGCTTAATGTCACTGTTCGGCCTTCAATGATGAATAAACTTCGAATATAAAAAATAAAAAACCTAAATGTCAAAAAAATAAATAATTGAAAATGAGAAAAAGAAAAACAACTGTCTGATTGACGTTCACCTGAAACCACTTTTTATTCATAATAAAATTCATGCAATCAAAATGATACATATTTAATGCAAATGTTAAAGATATAACAACATTTCATCCCTTACACCAAATAGGAAGATGTGGTATGAGTGCCAATGAGACAACTCTCCATACAAGTAACAATTTATAATAGTAAACCATTATAGGTCAAGGTTCGACCTTCAACACGGAGCTTTGACTCTAAGTTCGTTTTCAATTTTCTTCAATAATTTTTTATCGAAGTTACTAAAGTCAATGGAATATTGAAGTCTCAGAAAAGCTTTTAATATCTGATCTTTTATGTTTTTACTGTGTAACATGTCATAATTAATGACTAAAATGTTACTGTTAATGTTACGTTTGTAATTGTTCCAGATATGGCCCCATTCAATAACTTGGTATTGTGTTTTTAAATAATCATCACTCAACACAACTACATAATTCTTTGAGCTGGCGGTGTGAGTCATTATTTGATCAACATGGACTCCACCCAAATCAAAATCTCTAGGCGGTAAACAAATTTTAAAACCACGTGTTTCTAAATGTGTCGTTAAAACACCTATCACCCATTTACTGATGTCTTCTTTGTCTTCCCTGAATGAAATATAAATATCAAATGTAGACGACTGATCGACAGGATTGAAAACATTAAACCTAAATTTATGTCTGCATTTCCTTAAAAATAAGTATATTTCGTATTTGAAAATAAGTCGAGTTAATGTAGCTATAAGTACAATTAAAAATAAACCCACAATTAGATACTGCTCGTAGGCTAAATACTTCTTTCGAAAACTACAGTTATCGATCATATATAATGTTATTAACTCATCATTCCTCTGTCGACATACGATCCGATCATGTCTTACTAGTAACCTGTTCTGATATTCCAACCAATTTGCAATCCATTTCTTTCTACAGGAACACTCAATTGTAATGTTGCCTATGACAATTGTTCGTCCATTTTTCATTAACTGTATATTTCGATGAAGGTCTGTTATTTGATTGTTTTCAACGTTGATAAGTTTCAGTGTTTGAATTCCATAGACGAGAGGATCTAAAACTTTAATTTTATTGAATGATAAATTGATCGCAACCGTGCGATTTAAATATGCTCTGTTTTCGAAAATCGTTATAAAGTTATGACTCAAATCAATATCTAAATTAGCCTGTTGAGGGAATGCACTTGGAATTTTGTACTTTTTACTACGACTACAATTCACAACAACACGTTTTCTGGAAGGTTGTTCAAAACAGTTACAGCTTAGTGGGCATTTTTCTTCTACTGATATATTGCATACAAAAAGGTCATCTGGTACATTAACAGCCAATACTCCCCTAAGACTCATTGGATATTTGCATTCCCAGTCACTTCCTACGTTAAAATGTTTGCTGGCTAATTTTAATGACGGAATAAACCAAGCAAACTTGCAATCACAAAACCAAGGGTTGCCTCCCAAATAGAGGCTATATCTGAATGATACACTTAAGATTGTTTTACTTGTTATTCCTGCATTTTTAATATACGGGAAGTGTGAAAAATTATTATTCATAAAATCTATGCTTCCGCCACCTATTAATTTTGGACTCTTCCACTGTAGTTGATTTGTAATTTTCGAAATTTTATTCCTGGAAACATCAATTTCAGAAAACCGGTAACCTAAGTATAGATTTGTAACGTCAATACTTTTCAGTATGTTTCCACGAAGATTGATAATCAGGATCGAACCTGGTCGGTAACTAAATGTTCTCGGTTCTATATACTGTATGACATTATATGATAAATCTAATTTTCTCAGATTCCTAAGTTTGAAGAAAGTTGTATTTACCACTTTTGAAATTTTATTAGATGACAAATCCAAAGTATCGAGAATAGGAAAGCATTCAAAATCTGATCCTGTTATATTTTCAATTTCATTGTTGTTAAAATCTATTTCAACGGTCTCATTATAATACATAAAACCATTTGGAATAGATGTGGAGTTTGTATTTTTGAAAATTAACTTATAGAATGTTGTTTTCGTAGAGCAATGCCTAGTTTTACCATTGCCATTGAGGTAAAGATTACAGATTGAACTTCTAAATTTACCGATCTTCCAAATGGGAAGTGATCGGTCTGTACAACATTGGATAATAGGAGAACCACCAAATGGACTGAATTGTACAGTCGTTGTTTTACAAGCAATTGGACACATAAGGTTTTTACTCGAAACCGCTTTTGTTATCCACTTAAAATGTCCTGGTACAATCATCTTATCCTCTATAGTTGCATTTGATGTCAATGGTATCACTAAAAGTAGTAGCATAGCAATCTGAAAACAAAAGTAATTCAAAAGTTTAAAAGAAATGCGCAACAATTTGGTCCCGATCTTTTTGTACCTGATTTTTTTATTTGATGGCTACAGTAATGTACGTATACACAAAAGTATTGCTGTACTTAAGTGTTCCGTGTACATTTGTATTAGCATATACTACATGCTTTGCTTTGCAGATTTGTGTGCAATTGTCAGCTGTATTTCAATGTAAGAACAAGTTACATTTACTTTACTATTTATAGAAATGAAGGGATGATGATGTACATGATGTACATGACATGAAGCATGCATATTCAGGCTGATTATGATGTTGATAGAATTTCCGATATCATCTGTGAAACGGTTATTCCATAGCGGTTAATCAACTCGTGATGGTGTCCGTAACATTTACGAATTGTTAAAGTCGTCTTCACTGCTCCAATGAAAAGGTTAATATGCTCGATATAAAGAGTAACGAGATGATGATGACAGCATTTATGTACGTTTCGGCAATTTATTTTTAAAACACATTGTAGGTATTCCTATGGGCACCAATTGCGCCCTTTTTTTATCAGATGTATTACTGTACTGTAATGAAAAGGGTATGGCCAATGCAGTTAAGTTCCGTCTAAATTCGAAATGATTACATTGACAACACCTACTGTTATTTTTATGGTTATTTTGTTAGTTAAAGGATCAGAAATGCACCAATTGTATTGATGATATTCACCAAATGGAACTACTTGACAACAGCCGAATATCAACATCAAAGCTGTCTTGTCATAGATGTTGATATTTCTGTTTCCTGTGGTAAAGCCATTTTCAACTGATTTTTATAATTTGTTCTTATGTTGTACTGTTATGCCACTGTCCCAGTTGAGGGGAGGGTTGGGATGCCGCTAACATGTTTAACCCCGCCATATTATGCATGTGTGTGCCTGTCCCAAGTCAGGAGCCTGTAACTCGACGGTTGTCGTTTGTTTATGTTTTATGTATTAGTTTTGCGTTCATCTTTTGTGCATAAATAAGGCTGTTAGTTTTCTCGTTTGAAATGTTTACATTGTCATTTCGGGGCCTTTTATATCTGACTATGCTCATTGGCTTTGCTCATTGTTGAAGGCCGTACAGTGACTTATAGTTGTTAATTTCTGTGTCATTTTGGTCTCTTGTGAGAGTTGTCTCATCGGCAATCATACCACATCTTCTTTTTTATATCTACACAAAAATATAACGACAGAAGAATCAATTTTTTGTTCCCTGTTGTTGATGTTCCTCTCTTGGACGTTGATATTCCTTTAGCACCATTTAACGGTATTTACATAATACAAATCGTTCGCTACGTCCATGGCTATAGTGACGTTTTAGGTATTACCCGCCCAGTAGTCAACACTTCGGTGTTGACATGAATATTAATAATGTGGTCATTTTTTATAAATTTCCTGTTTAAAAAACTTTGATTTTTTCGATAAACTAAAGATTTTCTTATCGTAGGCACAGATTACCTTGGCCGTACTTGGCACAAGTTTTTGAAATTTTGGATCCTCAATGCTCTTCAACTTTGCACTTGTTTGGCATTATAAATATTTTGATATGAGCGTCACTGATGAGTCTTATGTAGACGAAACGCGCGTCTAGCGTACTAAATTATTATACTGGTACCTTTGAACACTATTTAGATTTAATGAACGTAATTCATGCATTACTGGTAAATGATTAAATCAAGGATTTGAATACCACACACTACTTAAACATTTACTTATTTCTTTCATATATATTAATATCCTGTTTGGAAGTTTGACTGTACTCATTTCAAACAGGATGACATATTCTAATTTTAACAATGATGTTGTTTTGTTTATGAAGTTTTATCTTAGGATATACAAATTTAAACCAAACAAAATGTTATTGTAATACGTATATATACATCCACGGTCCTACAATTTGTCGTTACCAAATTTGTTTGACATTTCAAAAGGTCAGCGTCCATCTGACTGTAACAATCGTCTATTCAATAAATCCTTGAATTTGATAATGAGTTTGAAATTGTAGATGAAAATATTATATTACAAAAATACTAAACTCGAAGGAAGTTTCAAAAAGGTTGTTTATAAAAACTGATAAAAAACAAACGCTGTCAGTCAACGAAACAGATGAAACAACTGATTGATTACCGGCATTTTTTAAGAGAACGGTGGTTTAAACCTGACGTTATATTTACCTAAACCTCTTATTTTCTGAAAGTTTGTAGTTTTGATATTTGACTTTAAAATATGTGTTTTGTATTAGTTTCTATTGGCAGTGAAATAGCTTTCAGTAGCTACAGGTGCTTTAAGATCTGTTTAGTTTAGTACTTTAATTGGTTTTATAGGTTATTCTTTTGTTGTGCTGCTACATCACTGTCCTTTGCTGTGCTGCTACATCACTGTCCTTTGCTGTGCTGCTACATCACTGTCCTTTGTTGTGCTGCTACATCACTGTCCTTTGTTGTGCTGCTACATCACTGTCCTTTGCTGTGCTGCTACATCACTGTCCTTTGTTGTGCTGCTACATCACTGTCCTTTGCTGTGCTGCTACATCACTGTCCTTTGCTGTGCTGCTACATCAATGTCCTTTGCTGTGCTGCTACATCAATGTCCTTTGCTGTGCTGCTACATCACTGTCCTTTGCTGTGCTGCTACATCACTGTCCTTTGCTGTGCTGCTACATCACTGTCCTTTGCTGTGCTGCTACATCACTGTCCTTTGCTGTGCTGCTACATCACTGTCCTTTGCTGTGCTGCTACATCACTGTCCTTTGCTGTGCTGCTACATCACTGTCCTAGGTTTATGGGATGGTTTGAAGACAGCAAACATATTTAATCCTGCCACATTCTGAATGTTCATGTTCCAAATCATTCAGTGTTGTCGTTTGTCTATAAATCAAACCATTGTGTGGACAGATGTCTCATTGGCATTCATACCTCATTTTATTGTTTGTATGGAACATAGTTTCAACTGGCATTTACTCTGAAAAATGTAACTTCATATATATCTAATTGTTTAATAGATTAAAGCTGTTAGATTTTTTGCAAATAACAATTTAAACAGTTTAATTGGCCTATACATGTTCAGGCTTTATCTATTTCCAAAGACGATAATGCTGCTAAATACTAGTCTTACCTCCATGACAAATTTAGTCTCCAAAAACAAAATCATTAAAAGTATCGTGTTTTTGTGTTAATCACAAAATCTAGACTGAAAAGTGGATAAGAAAGTGACAATTATAAGGAGTGACTGTTTGCATTTAACACACAGGAAACGAGCCTACAATAACAAAACGATACATATATTTATTTATATTCAATTTTCGTCATTATGTCATCCATTATGTTTTAAAAACCGAGATCCAGAAAAAAACCCACAAACCTTTTTTTATAATTTGTTTTTCACTATATATTCCCGTACTGTTTTCTAAAAGTGGGTGTGACATACTTTTGTCGGAGGGAAACGTTTGTTTTAATTATTTTAGTAGTATGGGCATCATGAAGGCAATCAAAATATAAATATACAACTTTACATGCATCTATCTATTGATATAGTATTCATGCGCATTGATCTAGGATAAGTGCGAGCTACATGTATGCATCACAATAGGAAATGATACGACAATATGTGTCTTTTAATTACTTTTTTTAAAACACTTATGTATCGTGATGATGTATATGTCTTTATTTCCATAGCATATCTTGTCAAATGACACCTTTAAGAGTGTAATAATGTCTTTTGTGTTTTGTTGAAAACCCGCAGCGAAGACTAATATTAAGAAGATTAATAACAATGTGTTGAATTCGTCATTAATATACACATCCAACTTTTAATCCTCCTTGAAGATAAATATAATATTTATTTATGTTAGGGACTACTTCAAGTGCGGATACAACTAACAAATATAATATATATGAATGAATTGCTAAAATGAAGAACGGATGATATTATGAAGTATATATATCAACGGATACACTCTTTATATTTATTAGTGCATATTCAAAACAACTCGTGAACTAATTGCCATAGTTAAATAGTGATCAGGTATAGTGGCGGTCACGAATAACAATATCCATTGTAAAGATCATGACATTTCTTTTCTTAGTTGTTTCTCTCAGTAACAACATCATGAGTAATAGTGGTATTTAATTTAATCAAATGGTTTAACGGTCTACAGTTCATAATCTCATACGACAGTTCAATAGTCTACAGAGCATACCGTCGCTGTTATGCAAAAACCTCGTATCTAAGGTTTTGATAATTTTACACCAGGCAGTAAAAACTGAAATCTTTTTATCGATTATTTAGAATTTAATATGTATGTTCCGCTGTATGCGAAAATATCTGATCTTCTAACCAGTCAATTACCAAGACGAGCAAATATTTCTGCACCTATATTGTATTTTCATTATTTTTAAGCTAATATATTAGCTTTGAGAACCTAAAATTGATAAAACTGTACCTGTGATAATGGCAGCTGCCGTGCAAAGTGTTTTTCTTTTGAGATACGATATTTTCGCACAACAAAATTTCCCACCAATCCGACTACACTTTTTCGTCACATGTCAGAATTCGGGTTAATGATTGGTTAGAAGATCAGATATTCTCGCATACAGTGGAACATACATATTTAATTCTAAATCTTCGATAAAAAGATTTCCGCAAAAAATTGAGATACGAGGTTTTTGCATAACAGCGACGATACATCTCGTACGTCAGTTAAATAGTCTACAGAGCATACATCTCATCCTACAGTTCATACATCTCATACTACAGTTCAACAGTTCATACATCTCATACGTCAGTTCAAAAGTCCATAGTTCATCATCTCTGTCACGATCCAGATGTATTTTATAGAGTTATTCACATATTTATTTAGTCGAGCTTGTATATAGATAACGATTGTGAAATTGTCGTCATGATCAGAGAATTGCACTTGCAGTCTTTGCGCAGGACGCCTATTGTTCACGGTTTATTTTATACATAGTTTTAACATACGCTTTTATGTATATATGTACGTTTGGCCTAAGTTTGGTTCACCTGTGTTTAAACGCACACTGATTAGGCTTGGCCTATTTACACACCTGTTGACTATCTATTTTTAAATAGTGGTCAATCGAGTTCTTCGGACAAGTTTGGCTATTTTTAAACAGTGGTCAGATGATTTCTTTGGACACGTTGTCATTTCATTTCTGCTTGGGATTTTCGTGTGGAAGGATGCCACACTCGTTAGAGCATTTCATATTTGTTAGCTAAATTTAACCTACAATGGTTCTACTGTATATAGTGCATCAATTCCGAGGTAAGTGTTTTATTCTTACATATATTTATATATACTTTTCTGTATGTTACTTTGTTTATCAAATTTCCGAAACTTTCAGACTTCTGCAGATAATTTTCCATTATGTAAATTGTATAATTTAGAATATTTTGTAAACGGATTTAAAGATATGAAAACAATGTTTTATATTCAGATATTTGCGGTTTTACTAGTGAACAAGAACAAGATTGTTAATTACGGGTACATATTGAATGTACGTGATATTTATGTGTACAAGGTTCCGAATTTCCTTATGTACGTGATACTATCATGCAAGGTTATGATATTTATTACAGTATGACACATTTTGCTACATATAAAATGTATGTGCGTATTTATCTATGTAAATTAATAGAATATATATGTTCATTTTATGAACGTGAGATTATAGAGTTCATGTTTATGTTGCATGAACGTGCAAGTAAAAAGCATATCTAAATTGATAATCGTACTAAAGAGTTTGTACAATTATATTATTACCAGGTTCCAGCCTGCACCAGAGTAATACAATGCTGCGGTGTTAAGGAGTGGTCATACAGATTGAACGCAATCATACATGATAATTCATCAAACAACATATCTACATATTATAGTGGAACTGTCGTGCACGATACCATAACCGTCATAACGATACCATAACCGTCATAACGATATAAAGGGAAGTAATCTGGATATACAATACAAACTACTGAAGCTGTTGGACTATTTATTTGGACTTTAATATTTATAATAATTTGATGTATTTTTCTTCTTAATTGTTTATTTTTTTTGTTTGTTTATTAAATAATTTATTTATTCTAATCGTTGATTCTTTTGTCAATATTGTAAAATAGCACTGAAAGACTTCTCCATCCGTCCGTCCGTGACAATCTCATGCTACAGTTCAATAGTCTTCAGTTCATACATTTCATACTACAGTTCAACCGTCTACAGTTCATACATCTTATACTACAGTTCAATAGTCTACAGTTCATACATTTCATACTACAGTTCAACAGTCTACAGATCATACATCTCATACTACAGTTCAACCGTCTACAGTTCATACATTTCATACTACAGTTCAACAGTCTAAAGATCATACATCTCATACTTCAGTTCAACAGTCTACAGTTCATACATCTCATACTACAGTTCAACAGTCTACAGATCATACATCTCATACTACTGTTCAACAGTCTACAGTTCATACATCTCATACTACAGTTCAACCGTCTACAGTTCATACATCTCATACTACAGTTCAACAGTTTACAGTTCATACATCTCATACTACAGTTCAACAGTCTACAGATCATACATATCATACTACAGTTCAACAGTCTACAGATCATACAGATCATATTACAGTTCAACAGTCTACAGTTCATACATCTCATACTCCAGTTCAATAGTCTACAGTTCACACATCTCATACTACAGTTCAACAGTTTACAGTTAACACATCTCATACTACAGTTCAATAGTCTACAGATCATACAGATCATATTACAGTTCAACAGTCTACAGTTCATACATCTCATACTCCAGTTCAACCGTCTACAGTTCAATCATCTCATACTACAGTTCAACAGTCTACAGTTCATACATCTTATACTACAGTTCAATAGTATACAGTTCATATATTTCATACTACAGTTCAACAGTCTACAGTTCCTACATCTCATACTACAGTTCAACAGTCTACAGTTCATACATCTCATACTACAGTTCAACTGTCTACAGTTCATACATCTCATACTACAGTTCAACTGTCTACAGTTCATACATCTCATACTACAGTTCAACCGTCTACAGTTCATACATCTTATACTACAGTTCAATAGTCTACAGTTCATACATTTCATACTACAGTTCAACAGTCTACAATTTATACATCTCATACTACATTCAACAGTCTGTAGTTCATAGATAAGGACCCATGAGGCAATCACATTTTTAAACTGATCCCAAATCAATGTATATGAATGCTTTTACAATTCATCGATGACTACAAAACCTTTGCACATTTAAAAATATGAATATATATGTATCGTAGCGGTGTTAATGTCTCTGTTTCCATAACATATAAAGTCAATACACTTACTATGAATACCAGGCCGTAATCTGTGTAATCTGTGTATGCCAGTGGTACGTTTCAAATCAAATGACACACAAAAGAGTGAACTAATATTTTTTTGGTATTTTTATTTTTTAATTAAATTGCTATGTCACCAGTCTACATTTCAAACACGTGAAAAAAATACAATTTAATCCATTATTTTTAACATTTGAAAATGCCTGTACCAAGTCAGGAATATGACAGTTCTTGTCCATTCGTTTTTGATGTGTTTTTCGAATTGAGTTTCCTCTAAGTTCAGTATTTTTGTGATTTTACTTTTTTCTTATAATGATAAATATATACAATAAAATTGAACAAAACAAACTGTATACATTGCCTTAGAAAAAAGGCTTGTAAAATCTGTAATGTTTAGCTTATAACCATGATAACAGCTAAAATCTGAGTGAGTGACAGATGGAGTCGATTTCGTACAAAAAGGAAGATTTGGTATGATTTTCAGTAAGACAACAAACTGTTTATTTTGTGAGATAAAAATGTAACAAAACGTTGTTCTCATAAATAAAGGCAACATTAGTTTACCGTTGTTTAAAAGTCATAAACCGATTAAGAGAATATAAAAAGTAAAATCACAAAAATACTGAACTTAGAGGAAAATCAATTCGGAAAGTCCATAATCACATGGCAAAATCAATAGAACAAACAACACATAAAACGAGTTGACAACAACTGTCATATTCCTGACTTGCTACAGGCATTTTCTTTTGTAGAACCTCTCTTTGTATGGCAGTCGCATCAAATTCGCCTGTAAAGCAAACTCATTTGTTAAATATTTGTTTGGTCTTATAGAGAATAAGATTATAACAAAATGGTGTACCTCTGTTTTCGACATTTTTACACAAATCATCTTTTTTTTCACGCATCGTGATATAAGTTTCATACAAGTGAGAGTTTAAGCTAGCTATAACACCAGGTTCTAACCCCCATTTTTGTTCGATGTGTTTGAGCTTTGGATTTTGCCATTTGATTAGCATCATTCCGTTTTAAATTATCCTCGGAGATCAGTATTTTTGTGATGTTACTTATGTCAAAAGGATAACATTTATATGTTACTATGCGTTACGTTTTTTTCTTATTGTTGAAGGTCTTACGGTGACATTTGTTAACATCATCGTTTTGTGTGATAAGTTTATAATCATTTCACATCTGCTTAATTATACAATATTTGGAGATCTCAGAAAAGTCTCAGCAGGCTTATCAAAAGACGAAGGATGCCATGTGTGGAGCAGGATTTGCTTACCCTTCCGGAGCACCTGATATCAACCCTAGTTTTTTGTCGCTTATTTTTTAGTCTTCTATATTGTGTCATGTGTACTATTGTTTGTCTGATTGTCTTTTTCATTTTTAGCCATGACGTTGTAGGTTTATTTTCGATTGATGAGTGTGACTGTCCCTCTAGTATTAAGTTACTCTTAAGTACTTTTTAACAATTGTAAATTTTTAATCGTTTTCAGATTAGATATTATGATTAACACACAAGGACAATATTTAAATACATTTTTGGTTTTTACAAATCGATAAGACATGAAGGTTTATATTTTACACCAATAAGACCTTTGAATTGTTATCTTTATAACCAACCTCTCAGCTTTACTCTATTCCAAAGTGAAAGTAAAGTGTTATACTGTACATGTGTAAATACTAGTTTCGTAAGATTCTTGCGGTTCAAAAGAAGAGTTTTTATGTAAAAAGGTTGCTGCGTTTAACACGTAAAAATGAAAGAAGACGTGACATGATTGCCATGAATCATTTCTTCATCAAAAGACCAAAAATACCGTAGAAGTAAACAACTATAAGTCACTGTACGACCTCCAACAATGACCAACTCCATACTTTTTAGTAAGCAATAAAATAACAAGATATGGGAAGCATTTGACCGTTGTCTGCTCATTGGTCGGGTTGTTGTCTCTTTGACAATTTGATCTTTGCTATTCTGCGATTTTGTTTGCTCTAGTATACATAGTTTAATGCTGTCGATATTATTTAATGATCGAGTATTTCAAGAATTCAAATGAGATAAATAAAATTGAGAATAGAAAAGGGCAATTGTCAAAGAGACAACAACCCGACCAATTAGCAGACAACAGTCAAAGGCTTCCCATGGGTCTTTAACGCAGCGAGAACCAAACAACAACCCGACCAAAGAACGAGAACGTAAACAATTACAACCTTTAGCAAATAGAGAACCCCACACAGTGTAAGAAGGCTTCGGCATGATTAAATTCGAAACAATCCACAATACCAAATCGACAGCCTCATATATATATTCCGGCCATTGGGATGATATTACACTGACACTGGATTACTATTACAGAATGAAAAGGTGCAGTTTACTTTTACTGTTACGTTTAGTGTAAACAATCATCAGATTGGGGTGATCATAAAAATATCTACCAATGTTTTTGAACACAAAAATGTGTGTTAGTTGTTGTGGTTTAGTACCAGTCGGATGTAAACATCCCTTTCCAACCGATGTTTCAAGTTTAGTATTTCTATGTTCTACCTGCAATACCAATGTTACGGTTGAGTGTGGATTGAGCGCAGACAAACATGTTTAACCCACCACATTCTGTAAGTGCCTGTCGAAGTCAGGAACGTAATTAATTAATTGTCGTTTTGTGCTGTCTGTTCTAATTGGTTTTTCGTTTTATAAAATCGGCGTTAGTGTTCTTTTTATAATTGGAGGTTTGTTTAAGGCATTTTGTATCTTACTATACGATATGTTTTTATCTACTTGCTGAAAAACGTACGGTGACTTATAGTTGGTTACATTCTCGTGTGTGCGTGGACAACATATTAATACAATATTTGTACTTCTTGAAATAGTCTAAAAAGCTCTAAAATGTCCTGAATCTGATTTTGATGAGATTAATGTGTAAACAACAACAATCACTGTTTTGTCCTTAAATGATGAAAACAAATCCATAACGCTATAAAGAAACATAAATGTAAAAAAAGTAAAAAAAAAAGAAAAAGGAAACAAAACAACAACTGTCACGACTTTTTATTCACAAGAACACATCATGTTAAGCAAATGGTTTATATTTATTGCAGTGTTTCACATCTACAAATACAATTAGATTTCAAGTTTAAAACCGAAGTTCGCTTTCTATTCTTTTAAATTATTTCTTATCGAAGTTACCAATGTCAATATACTATTCAAGTCTCAGAAAAAACTTCTAATCACTGATCTGCTAAGTTTTTACTCTGTAACATGTCATTATTAATGACTAAAATTGTATTGTTAATGCTACGTTTTCAGTTGTTCCAGATATTGCCCCAGTCAATAACTTGTGATTGTGTTTTCAAATAATCATCACATAATCATCTTTGACCTTTGTGATGGGTTGCTTTCCAGAACAGGTTTATCGTTCAAAGTCGTATAGTTTTCTCTAGCTGTACAATAATTTGCCATTTGGTCTTTGGTGGAGAATTATAAATGTATGATAATTTATTTATACAGAAATGCAACATTCGATAATTGAATCAGAGTTATTTTCCTTTGAACGTCGTATTGTTTTTAAAAGTATACTGCCGTTTGAATACCTTATGATTTGTTATATGTTAAATACAGTACAAAAGTAATACAATTAACGGTATCAATTTTCTTGCACCAGATGCGCATTTCGACAATACATGTCTCTTCAGTGATGCTCGTGGCCAAAATATTTAAAATCCAAAGCTTATATAAAAGATGAAGAGCTATAATTCAAAAGGTCCAAAAAGTATAGCCAAATCCCTGAAAGGAATCAGAGCTTTGCATGAAGGAGATACATTCCTTAATTTATAATAATTTCTATATTTGTATCAGCAAATTTTAATAATACAAAAAATCCGTATTTTCATGCCAGTACCGAAATACTGGCTACTGGGCTGGTGATACCCTCGGGGACTAATAGTCTACCAGCAGAGGCATCGACCCAGTGGTAGTAATAAAATTAACGGTACCAATTTTCTTGCACCAGACGCGCATTTCGAAAATACATGTCTCTTCAGTGATGCTCGTGGCCAAAATATTTAAAATCCAAAGCTTATATAAAAGATGAAGAGCTATAATCCAAAAGGTCCAAAAAGTATAGCCAAATCCGTGAAAGGAATCATAATATGTTTCACAATATCAAATTTATGTTATATCGAATTTAGTCACTAGTGGGTTCGTTAAAGGCAGGCCTATAGGTTAAATTATCATGATGATATTTTAATGAAATTTAATGCAGCTATTTAAGTTCAAGTAAAAATCAAATTTTGGTAAATGGATGTAACAATTAGCTATAGGTGTTATATTCTACGTCATTTAGTGTTTGGTGATAATTTTCATTGATTGACATGCAGATCCTTATTAACTAGTTACCTAAAATCTAAATAACCGCCATGAGTCTAACAGAATATAGTTAAATATTTTTGAATACTTGATCTCTTTATCGAAGATCATATTTATTCGTTCATAGTGTGTTAATTTACGGTTTTTGATTGAGTAAGTCTGCCAATTGATATTTTATCGTGTGTTTTTCTGTGTTGTGATGTTATGATATTGTTTCAGAAAAAGAGAGAAGGTTTGGTACCATGAAAACGTGTAATACCGCTGCAAATGTTTGCACCTGTCCTAAGGCAGGAATCTGAATTAGCTTAATTTATTCATCAACAGCAACTGGATCGATGCCACTGCTGGTGGAGATTTATTTCCCCGAGGGTAACACTAGCCCAGTAGTCAGCACTTCTGTGTTGACTTGAATTATCATTTATATTTTCCTAATTATAAATAAACTGTTAACAAAACTTTGAATTCTTGAAATACTAAGGCTTTTCTACCTTAGGAATAGATTACCGTAGCTGTATTTGGCAAAACTTTTAAGAATTTTGGTCCTCAATGCTCTTCAACTTCGTACTTTATTTGGCTTTTTTTTATTCGAGCGTCTTTTGTAGACGGAACGCGCGTCTGGCGTAATTTTAAAATGTCAATCTTGGTATCTATGATGAATTTATTTATAACTGTTTATATGATTTGACGTCTGTCCATGATGAGGTATATCAGTGGTTTCCTTTTTTGGTGTATATCATAATTGTTTTTGCGTGTATTTTTCGTATATACACCAGATCGTTAGTTTCTCCGGTGTTTATCAATAGAATCATTGACCTTTAACGTTCGTGAGTTGCTATCTTGACTATGACGTATTAATTATTCACGGTCGTATGGTTTCCTTAAGTTATACAAGTCTATGTCATTTGGTTTTTGATGGAGGTTGATAAATGTATGATATTTTATTTATTTTATTTCAAGTAATGTCACATTCTATTATTGAATCAGAGTTATTCTCCTTTGAACCTTGGTTGCATTGTCCTCAATAACACATATGTTAAATATAGAACAATGTTAAATGCATGTATAATCTTCTTGATTCATCAGCGGGTTCTTTTAAGGCTGTGAAAAACGTTTGATTATCGTTTTATTGGAATTCAAATGGACATCTATAACTATGAACAAATTACCTATCTCGGTATTGTTACAACTTAACAAAAATCAGCAAATATCCATTAATAAAATATCTAATACAGCAAATAAATAACATTCTACGATATTTGGATGATGTATTTGCTCGCATAAACATGTCAATGGCGATTTCAGTAT
Organism: Mytilus edulis; assembly: GCF_963676685.1. Lineage (NCBI taxonomy): Eukaryota > Metazoa > Mollusca > Bivalvia > Mytilida > Mytilidae > Mytilus > Mytilus edulis. Next base: position 301,204 of record NC_092355.1, on the reverse strand, counting down.
GACACTTAACAGATATATCCGTTGTACGACTTTGTCCTCAGCATACTTACTTACTTACTTACTTAATCCCTTCGTGCACACTTGCACATGAGGCCATTTTGTGCTCAGAATAGCTACAACAAAACAGTTCAATATCGGGTGTATCACTGACACTTCATACACGAACACTTTTTATGAATTGTGTCACTCGTGTATTCAGTGTGTTCATGAGAACTTTTTCGTTCACCTTGTGTCATAATTACATTTAGTAAATGTAACAATAGTTTATATGAAAAAAGTTCATTCACGATTCAAGGTATAATTAATGAATAGGTAACTTTTTTAAAAGGGTTAAATTATATATGAGATGTATAAGCATTTACTGTTCATAAGAATACCTGCAACCATATATTATGTCTACTGTTCGCGGCAGTTTTAGTATCGCTTGTTTCGCGGTAAGAAGTGAAAAGCAAAGATTAAACAACAGCGACAATTTCCTGGAAAATCTTTCATAAGATAAAGACCATACATGTATGTATTTGACATGATATGAAGAGGACAACTGCATTACATAACACCGATTTTACAGACGAAAGATTTGTACCTCAAATCATAGTCTCGTTTCAAAATAAAAAGCAAAGATAGAAATCATGATGTTTTAAGTAAATGGGAAGATTACCTTTTATTGACTTTTTAATAAAGGATCATAGTTTATTCACTTGAGTTGGTGTTGGTTTGAACCCTTTCCTGTAAACATCTTAAAAAAGGATTCAAGTTTTTTCACTGATGTCAGTAGTATAGGGTCCCCTTTCCTATTGACTTTTAGATAAAGGATCATAGCTTATTCACTTGTTTCGGCGTAAGTATCCTATTTCTTTTTAATGAAGGATCTTAGTGTATTGCCTTGTGTTGGTGTTGGTTGGTCCCCTTTTCCTCAGTTATATTGACTTTTTTTAAAATGATCCTTGTACATTGACTTGTGCTAGTGTTGGTTGGTCGTCTATCCTTATTTATAATGACTTTTTAATATAGAATCATAGTTCATTCACTTGTGTTTGTGTTGGTTGGTCCTCTATTGACATTTGAATAAAGGATCCTTGTTTGTTTACTTTTTTTGTGTTTGTTGGTCCTCTATTGACTTTTTGATAAAGGATCCTAGTTTATTGACATGTGTTTGTGTAAGTGGGTCCCGTATCCTCAGATCTATTGATTTTTTAATAAAGGATTCTAGTCTATTACCTTGTTTTGGCGTTGATGAGTTAAGTGTTTGTGTAAGTGGGTCCCGTATCCTCAAATCTATTGATTTTTTAATAAAGGATTTTAGTCTATTACCTTGTTTTGGCGTTGATGAGTTAAGTGTTTGTGTAAGTGGGTCCCGTATCCTAAGTTTTAATGATTTTTTTTAATGGATTCTAGTTTTTTAACTTGTGTATGTGTTGGTTGGTCCTCTGTTGACTTTTTTTTTATAAAGGATCCTAGTTTATTTACTCGTGTTTGTGTTGGTGGGTCCCGTTGCCTAAGTTCTAATGATTTTTTTAAAAGGATCCTAGTCTTTTCCCATATGTTGTTGTTGGTGGGCCCCCTTTCCTGTTGATATCTTAAAAAAGAATTATAGTTTATTCAAATGTGTTGGTGTTGTTGGGTCTCTTATCCTCAGTTATATTGACTTTTAATAAAGGATCCTAATCTATTCACTTGTGTTGGTAGTGGTGGGTCCCCTAACCTATTGACCTTTGAATAAAGGATCGTAGTTTAATCACTTTTGTTGATGTCGATGGGTCTCCTATCCTCAGTTCTCTTAAGGTTTTGATGCGGGTTCTTAGTTTATTCACTTGTGTTGGTGTTGGTGGGTCCCCTAACCTATTGACCTTTAAATAAAGGATCGTAGTTTAATCACTTTTGTTGGTGTCGGTGGGTCTCCTATCCTCAGTTCTCTTAATGTTTTGATACGGGTTCTTAGTTTATTCACTTTTGTTGGTGTCGGTGGGTCCCCTATCCTCAGTTCTCTTAATGTTTTGATACGAGTTCTTAGTTTATTCACTTGTGTTGGTGTTGGTGGGTCCCCTAACCTATTGACCTTTAAATAAAGTATCGTAGTTTAATCACTTTTGTTGATGTCGGTGGGTCTCCTATCCTCAGTTCTCTTAATGTTTTGATGCGGGTTCTTAGTTTATTCACTTTTGTTGGTGTCGGTGGGTCCCCTATCCTCAGTTCTCTTAATGTTTTGATACGGGTTCTTAGTTTATTCACTTGTGTTGGTGTTGGTGGGTCCCCTAACGTATTGACCTTTAAATAAAGGATCGTAGTTTAATCACTTTTGTTGATGTCGGTGGGTCCCCGATCCTCAGTTCTCTTAATGTTTTGATACGGGTTCTTAGTTTATTCAGTGTTCTTGGTGTCGGTGGGTCTCCTATCTTATTGAATTATTAATAAACGATCCTAGTATATTCACTTGTGTTGGTGTTGGTTGGACCCCAATGCTTTATACATTTTAATTAGGATAATAGTTTATTGACTTGTGTTAGTTTTGGTTTGTCCTATTCAATATTGATTTTTTTAATGTAGGATCCTAGTTTATTCACGTGTGTTAGTGTTGGTTGGTCCACTTTAATATTGACTTTTAATAAAGGATCCTAGTTTATTCACTTTTGTTGGTGTTGGTGTGTCCCCTATCCTCAATTCTCTTAATTTTTTAATACAGGTTCCCAGTTTATTCACTTGTGTTGGTGTTGGTGGGTCACCTAACTTCAGTTTTATTGCCCTTTTAATAAAAGATCCTAGTTGATGCACTTGTGTTGGTGTGAGTGGGTTTTCTATCTTTAGATATAGATTTCAAATATATCTTCGTTTCTAAAATAAAAGCAATGATAGAAATCATCACGTTAGGATGATGGCGTTACGGAGATTGCTGACAATGCTATGTAAAGAACACGTGTAATACATATATAAAAAACACCTGTCAATCAGTTTCAACCTCGTTGAATATTAATTAAGAATAGATCAGCACAAATGACTAATCTATTTTGCTTTTTACCAGAAAGCCTTTTATTTTAATTCACTCTAAATGTTCTTTTTTTTTTCTTTTCTATTGTAAACATTTTTATGTAAACATGATATAACTTTTAAATTTCCTTCACATCAATGAATCAAACACTTAATTATTTAATTGATTTTAATCCTCGAGTTACGATGTGTACATGTAAAGCTGTTGGATTGTCAATGTATTAATGAAGATTGTATATATTTCACAGGGAAATCGCGAATTTAAAACGGCGCGATTTTATATTATGTTAATAAATCGAGAAATAAAGATGGCACGATGATTTTTCAGATTACAAACTAGTGTTTGTTTTAAAGTTCGTTTACTGTTTTGTGTTACATGATTTTGTATTATAATTGAGTTATTATTTTGTGTATATTTTGTGTACATTTTGTGTACATTTTGTGTGTTAAAGTTCGGACAATTAATCAGATACTGTAATCAATATTCTATGTTATTGCCATATAAACTTTACAGTTTGTGACATATAACAAAAACAAAAACAATTTAAGACAATAATGATGTTACTCAATATACAAATTCCGGTTCAAGTAAATAATAAAGGGTAGTGAATCCTATTTTCATTGACTTTTTCATCAAAGGATCTTAGTTTATTCACTTGTGTTAGTGTTGGTTGGTCCACTTTAATATTGACTTTTTAATAAAGGATCATAGTTTATTCACTTTTGTTGGTGTTGGTGTGTCCCCTATCCTCAGTTCTATTAATTTTTTATACAGGTTCCCAGTTTATTCACCTGTGTTGGTGTCGGTGGGTCACATAACTTCAGTTATATTGCCCTTTTAATAAATGATCCTAGTTGATGCACTTCTGTTAAATAAATGTTAGTGGGTTTTCCATCTTTATCTTTAGATTTCAAATATAACTTTGTTTCTAAAAAAAAAGCAATTATAAAAATCATCTTATTAAATAGATGTGGGACATCTGAAGCAAGAGGACGTTACGGAGTTGCGGACATTGTTATGTAAAGAACACGTGTTATACATATGTTAATGACACCTGTCAATCAGTTTCGACTTAGTTGACTATTAATTAAGGATAAATCAGCACATATGACCAATTTATTTTGCTTTTATCCTGAAAGCATTGTATTTTGATATTTCTTCACTTTGAATGTGGTTTTTTTCTTTACTTTTATATGTTTTTTTGTAAACATGATATAACTTTTAAATTTCCTTCACATCAATGAATCGAAAACATAATTATTCTGATTGATTGTTTCTCTGGATTTTCGATTTGTACATGTAAAGCTGTTGCTTTGTTAAAGTATTAATGAAAATTGTATATATTTCACAGGGAAATCGCGAATTTAAAACGGCGCGATTTTAAATTATGTTAATAAATCGAGAAATAAAGATGGCGCGAAGATTTTCCAGATTACAAACTAGTGTTTTATAGTTCGTTTACTGTTTTGTGTTAAATGATTTTGTATTACAATAGAGTTATTCTTTTGTGTACATTTTGTATGTAAAAGTTCGGACAATTATTCAGACACTGTAATCAATATTTCAATATTCTATGTTATTACAATATAAACTTAACAGTTTGTGACATATAACATAAACAAAAACAATTAAAGATAATAATCAACTTACACAATATACATATTCCGGTTCAAGTAAATAATAAAGGGTAGTGAATCCTATTGACTTTTTCATCAAAGGATCCTAGTTTATTTAGTTTTGTGTTGGTGTTGGTGGGTCCACTTTCCTATTGAATTTTTAATAAAGGATCCTAGTTTATTCATTTTAATTGGTGTTGGTAGGTCCCCTATCCTATTGACTTTTTAATTAGGGATCCTAGTTTATTCACTAGTGTTAGTGTTGGTTAGTCTCCTGTCCCATTGTATTTTTAATGAAGGATCCTAGTTTATTCATTTTAATTGGTGTTGGTAGGTCCCCTATCCTATTGACTTTTTAATTAGGGATCCTAGTTTATTCACTAGTGTTAGTGTTGGTTAGTCTCCTGTCCCATTGTAATTTTAATGAAGGATCCTAGTTTATTCACTTGTGTTGTATATGTTAGTTGGTTCCTTTCCTATTGAATTTTTTCCCCATATGTTGTTGTTGGTGGGCCCGTTTCCTGTTGATATCTTAAAAAAGAATTATAGTTTATTCAAATGTGTTGGTGTTGTTCGGTTTCTTATCCTCAGTTATATTGACTTTTAATAAAGGATCCTAATCTATTCACTTGTGTTGGTTTTGGTGGGTCCCCTAACCTATTGATCTTAAAATAAAGGATCGTAGTTTAATCACTTTTGTTGATGTCGGTGGGTCTCCTATCCTCAGTTCTCTTAATGTTTTGATACGGGTTCTTAGTTTATTGAGTATTCTTAGTGTTGGTAGGTTTCCTATCCTATTGGATTATTAATAAACGATCCTAGTATATTCACTTGTGTTTGTGTTGGTTGGACCCCAATGCTTTATACTTTTTAATTAGGATAATAGTTTATTCACTTGTGTTAGTGTTGGTTTGTCCTATTCAATATTGATTTTTTTAATAAAGGATCATAGTTTATTGACGTGTGTTAGTGTTGGTTGGTCCACTTTAATATTGACTTTTAATAAAGGATCATAGTTTATTCACTTTTGTTGGTGTTGGTGTGTCCCCTATCCTCAATTCTCATAATTTTTTAATACAGGTTCCCATTTTATTCACTTGTGTTGGTGTTGGTGGGTCACCTAACTTCAGTTTTATTGCCCTTTTAATAAATGATCCTAGTTGATGCACCTGTGTTGGTGTGAGTGGGTTTTCTATCTTTAGATATAGATTTCAAATATATCTTCGTTTCTAAAATAAAAGCAATGATAGAAATCATCACGTTAGGAAGATGACGTTACGGAGATTGCTGACAATGCTATGTAAAGAACACGTATAATACATATATAAAAAACACCTGTCTATCAGTTTCAACCTCGTTGAATATTAGTTAAGAATAAATCAGCACAAATGACTAATCTAATTGCTTTTTACCTGAAAGCCTTTTATTTTAATTCACTCTAAATGTTCTTTTTTTCTTTTCTATTGTTGTAAACATTTTTATGTAAACATGATATAACTTTTAAATTTCCTTCACATCAATGAATCCAAAACTTAATTATTTAATTGATTTTGATCCTCGAGTTACGATGTGTACATGTAAATCTGTTGTATTGTCAATGTTTGAATGAAAATTGTATATCTTTCACAGGAAAATCGCGAATTTAAAACGGCGCGATTTTATATTATGTTAATCAATCGAGAAATAAAGATGGTACAAAGAATCCCAGATTACCAACTACTGTTTGTTTTATAGTTCATTTAAACAAACGAGACGATTTTAATTTTGAAATCATAAATTTCCCCCACCTTAGTAGCAATATACCAACTTCACCTGCATATGGGATATATATTTCCCAACTTATTCGATATTCAAGAGCTTGCAGCTCCTACTCAGACTTTGTAATACGTCATCAGTGTCTGAGTAGAAAGTTGATGAAACAGGGGTATGTCAAAGAACGTCTCGTTCTTTTTCTAAAAAAGTTCATCGGAAGGTACCAAGACCTTGTTGATAAATATTCCGTATCAACTTCTCAAATAATACACGATGGTCTTGATGTATAGATTCTTCGTACTGATGTTGTTTATCATCTTAACAACGTGTTTTATAGTTCTTTCATTTGTCTTTGTTCTATTATTAATATTACTTTTACTGTTAAATGGTTTCATGTGATATCCGTTTCACGTGGCTCGGTACTTATACATCTCGTCAATGTGTTTGTATTGGCTTTCATTTTTTTGTGGTTTGTTTTGTATTTGCGACTTTTTGTATTTCTTTTGTTCTTATAACGTGACTCTGTACTTTAAAAGATCCCGTCAGTATGATATTGTTCTATTATATGTCATTATGATATATTTCTATTATGAATTACAATATACGTTGAACCACAAACGTCAAAATCATTCAATCGCGTAGTGGTATTAACTATTTTTGGATTCTTATAAATTCTATATATAACTTTTGGACTAGTTTAAATCTCGGTCTATTTCTTAAATTTATTCTTACATACTTTTGATTTTTTAACCCTGTATGCTAACATTTCCATGAAAATTTTAAAATTGTTTGTACGCACATTGAACGACAAATTTATGTGACGTATAAAATTTTCTGACGTCAGACACTCAATAAATGTGTTCGTAGATAGTAGATGTTTTTGTGTTCTGTTAAATTGTTCCTTTTAAAATTGTTAAACGATGATGACTGATGTACCTATATTTTGACTATTATATTTATTGTGTCTGTGTATTTAACGCATTAATGTAAAAATATCGGAAATTGATGAGACTGTCATTACAAAAGTGAGAGGGTTAGCGCTATAGAACCAGGTTTAATCCACCATTTTCTACATTTGAAAATGCCTGTACCAAGTCAGGAATATGACAGTTCTTGTCCATTCGTTTTTGATGCGTTTTGTTATTTGATTTTGCCATGTGATTATGGACTTTCCCAATTGATCTTCCTCTAAGTTCAGTATTTTTGTGATTTTACTTTTTACTGTTTTGTCTTACATGTATTATAATAGAGTTTTTCTTGAGTGTACATTTTGTGTGTAAAAGTTCGGACAATTAGTTAGATACTGCAATCAATATTTCAATATTCTATTTTATTGCCATATAAACTTAACAGTTTGTGACATTTAACAAAAACAAAAACCATCAATCAAGTTACTCAATATACAAATTCCGATTCAGGTAAATAATAAAGGGTACTGAATCCTATTGACTATTTCATCAAAGGATCCTAGTTTATTCACTTGTGTTAGTGTTGGTTGGTCCACTTTAATATTGACTTTTTGATAAAGGATCCTAGTTTATTCACTTTTGTTGGTGTCGATGGGTCCCCTATCTTCAGTTCTATTATTTTTTTTATATAGGTCAGCTAACTTTAGTTATATTGCCCTTTTAATAAATGATCCTAGTTAATTCACTGCTGTTGGTGTAAGTGTTTTTTTTTATCTTTATCTTTAGATTTCAAATGTAACTTTGTTTCCAAAAAAAAGCAATTATAAAAATCATCTTGATAAATAGATGGGGGACATCTGAAGCAAGAGGACGTTACGGAGATTTCGGACATTGTTATGTGAAGAACACGTGTTATACATATGTTAATGACACCTGTCAATCAGTTTCGACTTAGTTGACTATTAATTAAGGATAAATCAGCACATATGACCAATTTATTTTGCTTTTATCTTGAAAGCATTGTATTTTGATATTTCTTCACTTTGAATGTGTTTTTTTTTCTTTTCTTTTATATGTTTCTTTGTAAACATGATATAACTTTTAAATTTCCTTCACATCAATGAATCGAAAACATAATTATTCTGATTGATTTTTTCCCTGGATTTTCGATTTGTACATGTAAAGCTGTTGCTTTGTTAAAGTATTAATGAAAATTGTATATATTTCACAGGGAAATCGCGAATTTAAAACGGCGCGATTTTATATTATGTTAATAAATCGAGAAATAAATATGGCGCGAAGATTTTCCAGATTACAAACTAGTGTTTGTTTTATAGTTCGTTTACTGTTTTGTGTTAAATGATTTTGTATTACAATAGAGTTATGCTTTTGTGTACACTTTGTATGTAAAAGTTCGGACAATTATTCAGACACTGTAATCAATATTCTATGTTATTGCCATATAAACTTAACAGTTTGTCACATATAACATAAACCAAAAACAATTAAAGACAATAATCATATTACACAATATACATATTCCGGTTCAAGTAAATAATAAAGGGTAGTGAATCCTATTGACTTTTTCATTAAAGGATCCTAGTTTATTCAGTTTTGTGTTGGTGTTGGTGGGTCCACTTTCCTATTGAATTTTTAATAAAGGATCCTAGTTTATTCTTTTTAGTTGGTGTTGGTAGGTCCCCTATCCTATTGACATTTTAATTAGGGATCCTGGTTTATTCACTAGTGTTATTGTTGGTAAGTCTCCTGTCCCATTGTATTTTTAATAAAGGATCCTAGTTTATTCATTTTAATTGGTGTTGGTAGGTCCCCTATCCTATTGACTTTTTAATTAGGGATCCTAGTTTATTCACTAGTGTTAGTGATGATTAGTCTCCTGTCCCATTGAATTTTCAATAAAGGATCCTAGTTTATAAATGTGTGTTGGTGTTGGTAGGTTTCCTATCCTATTGACTTTTTGATAAAGGATTCTAGCTTATTCACTTGTGTTTGTGTTGGTGGGTCAACTTTAATATTGACTTTTAAATAAAGGAGCCTAGTCAATTCACTTGTATTGGTGTTGGTGGGTCACCTATTCTCGGTTCTATTAACGTGTTTAATGAATGATTCTAGTCTATTAACTTGTGTTGCCTTTGATGGGTTAAAGGAATATATTTTTGGCAAAGTCTTCCATCGCAAGCAATTCGAAAATGTCCTCTGTTTTCAACTAATAATGAATAAACACTGATTCCTCGATTTATACCTCAAATTCTAACGTCCTTTCGAAAAGAAAAGCAATGATAGAAATCATGACGTTAAGGAAATTGACTACATCTTGAGCAAGAGAACCTTAAGGACAATGCGGACATCGTTATGTAAACAGCACGTGTAAAACATATTATGTAAATGACACCTGTCAAATAGTTTCTACTTCATTGATTCTTCTACATGGAAAAATCAGCACAAATGATCCATTAATTATGCTATTCTCCTGACAGCATTTAATTTCAATTCACTCTGAATCTGTTTTTGCTTTTGATTATTGCTTACATTTTTGGAGGTAAACATGATACAACTTTTAATCTACCTTCACATTAATGAATCGCAAACAAAATTATTCTGATTGATTTTACCCATTAGTTTACAATACAGGTAAAGCTGTTGCCTTGTTAAATTATCATTGAAAAATGTATATATTTCACAGGGCAATCGCGATTTCAAAACGGCGCGATTTTATATTGTGTTAATAAATGGCGAAATAAAGATGACGGGAAGATTTTCCAAATTACAAAATATTATGTGTCTTATAGTATGCTAACTGTATTGTCTTATATGATTTTGTATTATAATAGAGATATGTTTGGGGTTGTTTTTCTATGTAAAAGTTCGGATAATTAATCATCTACTTTAATCAATATTTCAATATTCTATTGTGTTGTCATATAAACCTGACAGTTTGTGATATGTCACATATTTAGATCAAACTGAGTGGCATCTTTTTAGAAACTGTTGACATTAATCTTCCTAATGATAAAAAAAATCTAATCGCAAGTTCATGCGACAAAAAGTTGGAAAAAAATATTACAATAAGTGCCGAACCAATGTATAGTATGGACATACAAATACGGACTGTCATACAGAAAACAGCCTAAATTACATACATTATATAACCTTGATGTTATATAAACCCAATAGGAAGACTATCTTAATACTCGGCTATTCAAAAATGAATTTTATTGCACACAATTTTTATGTACAAAACACGTGTTATACATCTGTAAATGCTAGAGGATTATTCACTTGTGTATGTGTGCTGAGTCCCCTTACCTTATTTCTATTGACGTTTTGAAATCCTTTTTGGGAAACAAAGTCCTAAATCTAACTGTATGAATAAACCACCCATTTCTTTTTCACATATCTTTTATCGAGTAGCACATGGGAAATATCACTTGACCATAAATCTTTTAAAAAAGAAATTAACATAACAAAAGGACAGTCGGGTTGAACAGTATAAAACGGGTAGCTCTAGATCTTGAGAGAGAAGACAAATAGAATGAATACTTTATTCATAGATCATATATAATGTGATTATCCACTTACTCTAAGTTTATCATAAAACAAAGTAAAACGGCTTTTGCGTCACCAGTAACACTGGCGATGTTACTCCTTGTTATATTTGTTAAAACGATATATCCAGTAAATATGATTCAAACACATAACTTTTTTGATATACCACTTGTCAAACCTATGAGGATATCAACATCGCAAAAAAAAAGACAGTTATACAATACTGATTCGTTGTCAGTTGCTTTCGTCACTTCGCGAAAAAAACAAAAATTAGCTCTTGGTTATTATTTTGAGTTGACACGGTTATATAACTTCCGTAACTATTCCAAAAAAAAAAAAGTAAAATAGAAGAGGGACGAAAGATAGCAAAGGGACAGTCAAACTGATAAATCTAAAATAAACTGACAACGCCATGGCTAAAAATGAAAAAGATTAACAGACAAACAAGAGCAAACATGAAACAACATAGAAAACTAAAGAATAAACAACACGAACCCCACCAAAAACTAGAGGTGATATCAGGTGCTCCGGAAGGGTAAGCAGATCCTGCTCCACATGTGGCACCCGTCGTGTTGCTTATGTAATAACGAATCTGGTAAATAATCTAATTCGGTAGGTCACATTCATTAAAGGGAAGGGGATTGTAGTTATGACGTAAGGAACATATCCGATATAATTTGTGAAACGGTTATTTCATAACGGTCAACCAACTCGTGATGGAGTCCGTAAAATTTACGAAGTAAGAAATGATGAATTAGAAGTAAAATCTGTTCAGGTAATTTAATAATAACCTTTTCCTCTCGCATGGCTGGATTAGATTTAAGCAATATGATCGACAGGTTCATACACTTGATCAACAAGACACAAATGACCATATCAGTATATGAAAATGAAGTTTTTTCTTCCACGAATAACAACATGAACCATTATAAAATGTAGTCCTTTTAATTTTAAATAAATTTTGTCCATTACTAATGTTGCAATTTGATATTCAAGATTCTTTGTCATTAACTTTGACATGAGGTTTTCGTTTAGTAGTGTAATTCTATATGTCATTCAAATGTTTCTATATTTATCTAAACAAAAAACTGTTTTGTATTAAAGAAATGACATTTTTTTACATTGTCGTGCGCAAATATCACAAAAGAAATTTTTTTTTGACACCTGTTGTAACTTTTTTCTCTTGTTTTTCCGTTCTGTAGTGTGAATTTAAGAAATTGATTAAATGTCATGAAACATATGTTGTTTGTCAGGGAATATATAAACGGATAAATCATTATAACCAGTAACCGGCGATAGCAAGACTAGATTGTTAGAAGATTTAGGAACAAAGTTTAAGGTAAGTAAAGACAAGTATTTCATTGATAACTAATTGAACATACAAGTTCTAAATTTGATATTGTTCGATACATAGTATTGTCTTTTCTTTTTTGTTTTTCCGTTCTGTAGTGTGATTTTAATAACTCGACTAAATGTCATAAAACATTGTTATTTTTCAGGGAATATATAAAGCGAAACAGGTATATAATTATAACCAGCTACCGGAGATAGAAAGACTAGATAGTTTGAAGAAGCTGATTTGTAAACAAAAGTGAAGGTAAGTAAAGTCAAGTATTTCATTGCATTTTCAACTAATTAAAAGTATATTATAATTTAGTAAACCAGACGCGCGTTTCGTCTACATCAGACTCATTAGTGACGCTCGTATCAAAATATTTAAACTGTTAAATAAACTGTTACAAGAGACAAGCTGGCTTTCATTGTCAAACATTTCTTCGACTTAATCAATGAGTTCTAAAATCGAAAACAATTAAAACAATAAATAAACCAAAAAAAGACATGCAGTACAATAGACAAAGCGTTGCATGATATAAGTTTAAAAAAAAATGTGTATTGTCCCGAATTTTATCATGTGAACAAAACTTCTTCACTTTACTATATAAATGGTTCGGTAGAGTAGGTATGATTTGTTTTCAAATTATTAACACATGTTCTTTTTCTATTATTATGATATTTAATCGTTGTTGCTAGAAAAAAAAACCATCCCAAGATCATCTAAAGTTAGACACTATGCGTTTATACCCATTCAATTCAATACTATATATTTTTACATCAATTTGATTGAAGAAAAGAGGGTTACCAGGATGATCATTAGAATTGCTTTTCTTGCTTTAATTTCTATTTGATAATTTCTAAATGATGGTTAGAACAAGTTTTGACAATTTTTCAATATGGAAAAAAACTGTATTCTGCCTTATCACTAAATGTCTTAACCTTACATTATTATTTAACACTAGGTGTATTGAATCTTTTCCTATTGATAAACGTGATGTTCATTCTTGCAGATCTCTGTCCGGCAATACCATTACCTCAGTAGAACCAAATGTGGTTGAAGTATTAACAACGCTACATACTTTGAAAGTGAAACCAAAGCGTTGAAAGTAAAATCCGACGCGTTGATAATAAAAACCAACGCGTTGATAATAAAAACCAACGCATTGAAAATTCCATACGGTATGTTCATACCGCCAATGACACGAACGGCCACTCATACTAATGACGCATTGTACATTGTGTATAATTATTGAAAATGATTTATATTTGGTAAGAAAAAGTATATGTTATTGTATGGTTACCTAATATATTTCTTAAGACCTACTAACTGACGGTGTCAATTTCCAAACCCGTTATAAAAGTGTTACTTAATGCTATTTTCAAAGACAGTTTTATTAATTACAGAACAGGAATAAAATCACATATAAAGATGATGTTTACAGTAGAATTTATGCTGATGTTCAGCTTATCAACAATTCACTTAGCCCGTGCCCAGGGATGTCCTAACATGTGTACTTGTTCTGGCCCCACTGTGTATTGCTTTAACAAAGGTTTAACCCAAATACCAGATGATATTCCTGCTACTACAAGGACTTTGTAAGTACTGTTCATTTTGTCTTCATAATATTTACACCTTTTTTTTTATTGTTTATTCAATTGATATCTATCCGATCAATTTAAACTTAATTATACAAAAATACAAATTCTTGTTTATTTTGATTCGTTTTCTTAATTTATCTTATTTTCTTTTTATTATTTCTGATTACATTAATTTCCTTTCTTCTTTTTTACATGTTTTCAACTCAATTATCAATTTCGAATTAGCTTTTATCAAAGAACTTGAATATGTTACTAGATAATTTCAATCTAAAGACTTTTTATATATTTCTGTTTGAACAGCAGAATATTAATTTATTATATAACCAATACAGTGTATTTAGAAATGTTATTTCCGATATACAATGAAATTAGGATGCATTACGACACCGGATGTTAAGAATAGGAAAACTATTTGTTTCCAGTACTTGTAATAAGAAATACTACAAAATGTTTTCTCCCAAATTTCGAAAAAACATTTTCAATTTTTATTCTGAATACTATCATTATGTGTTTTTTTTTTTGTTTTTTTTTTTTTTTAAATTTCAGTAACAAAGCAACTTAAATGATTATTTTGAACAAGATTTGATTAACTTCAAATGTAGGAAAAGAACATAACTTTTCTTATCACTAACAATTCTGAATCTTATATAAATAACCTTACATTGGGTTTATTGAATGGTTTTCAATTGATAAACTTGATGTTCATAATTTCAGATATCTACATCTCAATAGCATTACCTCAATAGAAGAAAATGGATTTAAAGGATTAACATCGCTACAGACTTTGTAAGTACTGATACACTGTGAACCAAAAATAGACATGCAGTAAAATAAACAAAGCGTTGCATGATCTTAGCTTAACAAATATACAAAATGTGTATTGACCTGAATTTAGTCATGTAAACAAAACTTCTTCACTATACTATATACATGGTTCAGTAGAGTAGGTATGATTTGTTTTCAGATTATTTACACAAGTTTTATTTTCTATTAATATGATATTTAATCGTTGTTGCTAGAAAAAGAAAAACATTCCAAGATCATCTAAAGTTAGACACTATGCGTTTATATCCATTCAATTGAATACTATATATTTTGACATCAATTTGATTGAAAAAAAGAGGGTTACCAGGATGATCATTAGAATTGCTTTTCTTGCTTTAATTTCTATTAGATAATTTCTAAACGATGGTTAGTATAAGTTTTGACAACTTTTCAAAATGGAAAAAAAATGTATTCTGCCTTATCAATAAATGTCTTAACCTTACATTATTATTTAACACTAGGTTTATTGAATCTTTTCCTATTGATAAACGTGATGTTCGTTCTTGCAGATATCTGTCCGGCAATGGCATTACCTCAATAGAACCAAATGTGTTTGAAGGATTAACATCGCTACAGTTTTTGTAAGTTTTGATACACTGTGAACCAAAAATAGACATGCAGTAGAATAAACAAAGCGTTGCATGATCTTAGCTTAACAAATATACAAAATGTGTATTGACCTGAATTTAGTCATGTGAACAAAACTTCTTCACTATACTATATACATGGATCGGTAGAGTAGGTATGAATTGTTTTCATAATATTAACACATGTTTATTTTCTATAAATATGATATTGAAACATTGTAGCTTATCACTTAACTTTTTAACCTTATTTTATTATTTAATCCTAGGTTTATTGAATCTTTTCCTATTGATCAACTCGATGTTCATAATTTCAGATATCTAAATGACAATAGCATTACCTCAATAGAAGAAAATGGATTTGAAGGATTAACATCGCTACAGGAGTTGTAAGTACTGATACACTGTTAACCAACAATAGACATGCAGTAAAATAAATAAAGCATTGCATGATCTTAGTTTAACAAATATACAAAATGTGTATTGACCTGACTTTAGTCATGTGAACAAAACTTTTTCACTATACTATATACATTGTAAATAGTTCGGCAGAGTACGTATGATTTTTCTTCATGATATTAACACATGTTTATTTTCTATGAATTTGATATTGAAACATTGTAGCTTATCACTAAATTTTTTAACCTTATTTTATTATTTAGCACAAGGTTTATTGAATCTTTTCATATTGATAAACTTGATGTTCATTCTTGCAGATCTCTGTCCGGCAATAGCATTACCTCAATAGAAGAAAATGTGTTTGAAGGATTAACATCGATACAGAAGTTGTAAGTACTGATACACTGTGAACCAAAAATAGACATGCAGTAAAATAAACAAAGCGTTGCATGATCTTAGCTTAACAAATATACAAAATGTGTATTGACCTGAATTTAGTCATGTAAACAAAACTTCTTCACTATACTATATACATGGTTCAGTAGAGTAGGTATGATTTGTTTTCAGATTATTTACACATGTTTTATTTTCTATTAATATGATATTTAATCGTTGTTGCTAGAAAAAAAAACATTCCAAGATCATCTAAAGTTAGACACTATGCGTTTATATCCATTCAATTGAATACTATATATTTTGACATCAATTTGATTGAAAAAAAGAGGGTTACCAGGATGATCATTAGAATTGCTTTCTTGCTTTAATTTCTATTAGATAATTTCTAAACGATGGTTAGTAAAAGTTTTGACAACTTTTTAAAATGGAAAAAAATTGTATTCTGCCTTATCAATAAATGTCTTAACCTTACATTATTATTTAACACTAGGTTTATTGAATCTTTTCCTATTGATAAACGTGATGTTCGTTCTTGCAGATATCTGTCCGGCAATGGCATTACCTCAATAGAACCAAATGTGTTTGAAGGATTAACATCGCTACAGCTTTTGTAAGTTTTGATACACTGTGAACCAAAAATAGACATGCAGTAGAATAAACAAAGCGTTGCATGATCTTAGCTTAACAAATATACAAAATGTGTATTGACCTGAATTTAGTCATGTGAACAAAACTTCTTCACTATACTATATACATGGATCGGTAGAGTAGGTATGAATTGTTTTCATAATATTAACACATGTTTATTTTCTATAAATATGATATTGAAACATTGTAGCTTATCACTTAACTTTTTAACCTTATTTTATTATTTAATCCTAGGTTTATTGAATCTTTTCCTATTGATCAACTCGATGTTCATAATTTCAGATATCTATATGACAATAGCATTACCTCAATAGAAGAAAATGGATTTGAAGGATTAACATCGCTACAGGAGTTGTAAGTACTGATACACTGTTAACCAACAATAGACATGCAGTAAAATAAATAAAGCATTGCATGATCTTAGTTTAACAAATATACAAAATGTGTATTGACCTGACTTTAGTCATGTGAACAAAACTTTTTCACTATACTATATACATTGTAAATAGTTCGGCAGAGTACGTATGATTTTTCTTCATGATATTAACACATGTTTATTTTCTATGAATTTGATATTGAAACATTGTAGCTTATCACTAAATTTTTTAACCTTATTTTATTATTTAGCACAAGGTTTATTGAATCTTTTCATATTGATAAACTTGATGTTCATTCTTGCAGATCTCTGTCCGGCAATAGCATTACCTCAATAGAAGAAAATGTGTTTGAAGGATTAACATCGATACAGAAGTTGTAAGTACTGATACACTGTAAACCAAAAATAGACATGCAGTAAAATAAACAAAATGTTGCATGATCTTAGCTTAACAATTATACAAAATGTGTATTGACCTGAATTTAGTCATGTACACAAAACTTCTTCACTATTCTATATAAATGGTTCGGTACAATATGTATAATCTGTCTTCATGATATTAACACATGTTTATTTTCTATTAATATAATATTCAAACGTTGTTGCTAGAAAAAAAAACACATTTCCAGATTATATAAAGTTATACTCTATGCGTTTATACCCGTTTAAATGAATTGACATCAATTTGATTGAAGAATAGAGTGTTTTCAAGATGACCTTAAAACTGATTGTTTTTCTCTTTTTTTTTCTTAATTTAGAAAAAAAATATTTTCAATTTGTCGTTTGAATTTATTCGTCATGTTATTTTTTTTTTCAATTTCTGTTTTGACAAATTTTTCATTGTGAAAAAAAAATCTATATTCTACAGAAATCATTATAAGTTTTAAAATTGAAACCTTATGTCTGTATCACTCGCATGCCATTACATAAATAAATACTTCGGGAATTTTTGGTTGAGGTCTGTTCTGCACCAATGTCATAACATTGTATGGATTAACACATTCAATCCCTTCATGGCATATATTAACACATATTATTATGACAAAGTAAAAACTAAAATCACAAAGATTCCGAGAAAAATTCAAAACGGAAAGTCCTTTATCATGTTGATCAAATTGCCAACACATCAAGCGAATTGATAAAACCTGTCATATTCCTGACTTTGTACAAGTATTTTCTTATGTAGAAAATGGTTGATTGAACCTGGTTTTAAAGCTAAACCTCTCACTTGTATGACAGTCTCATCAAATTTATTATATTGACAACGATGCATAAACAAAACAAACAAACACTAACATGTCATCAGTTTACAGATATATCTTCTCTTGCAATCAAAAATTATGGTGATTTGAGTCAGTGAGTAAAATCCTATTTAAGTTTAGCTTGAAATTAAGTTTGAATTAATTATTGATCTTCAAAGATGACTATTGTTTTTATCAAAGTTGTTTTTGTTATCATCAATTAAAGATTTTACAATAATTTTCATTTCTTATTCTATTATTTTTGTTTCCTTGTAGATATTTTAACAACAATCCTCTTGTTTGTTGTTCAGTGACCGGATTTGTAGATTGGGTCAATAGGAGATCGTGGGGTCTATTTGAAGGAACTTGTACTGCTCATAACAAGACTACTGCAATACTAAATTTTAATACATCAGACTGTATTGTGCCAGGTATGTAGTTCTAGGGTTTTCATGTTTCATAGCTTATCATACACATGACACATATGGTTTCGTCATTATTATGGTATTACTATAAACACCATCATCATGTTTAATTTCAATTCAAGGTAATAATCAATATCATAATTTGTATTACCATTATAGGTTAAAAGCAAACAACTTTCTGAAACACACATACTTGAGTCAGTGAAAAAAAACTTTTAATCTTAAGGTTTGTAAATCTATTATCCTGAAGTTTTTAAATCAAATGCATCTTAATTTGAGTTTACATTTTTCAGTAACAATAACAATTCACACATGTCTTTGTTTACACTATAATTTATAAATATATTTGACCAATCTTAATATGTAAGGATGTTGTTTAGGATGTTTATTTATACATAGTATGACTTCAAACTAAATGTTGCAACGTTTCAAAATTTAAACAGTTGATGGTGGATGGAGTGACTGGGAAAACTCGACTTGTTCTGTAACCTGTGGAGACGGCACAGTCACAATGAACAGAGAATGTAATAACCCCGTCCCTTCTGGTGGTGGGAATAACTGTTCTGGTAAATCTATTAACACGGACAGTTGTTATCTAAGAGAATGCCCAGGTATGTACAGTGTAAACCCTATGCAGAACTCATTTATCAAAAAAACAAACTTAAAGACCTGTCTACAGGAACAAAAATATATTTTCGGTGCGCAACCTTACTTCAAATGATAATTTTTCAGTTCGTTAACCAGGTACTGTCTTGTACAGTACCTTTTCATATAGCAACACGAAATCAAACACAGTTCTACATATACTACTAGTAACTAAATACATAAATTATAGATTCAATGAGTTCGAATGGTCATTTAGATATTTTTATAAACATATATGAAAAATGTCAATATGTTATGTTGATTTATACAGAGTATGACTTCAAAGTTAACAGTGTATTTTTCTATATTCAAACAGTTGATGGTGGATGGAGTGACTGGGAAAACTCGACTTGTTCTGTCACCTGTGGAGACGGTACAGTCAATATGAACAGAGAATGTATTAACCCCGTCCCTTCTGGTGGTGGGCATAACTGTTCTGGTGAATCTTTTGACACCGACAGTTGTAACCTAGGAGTATGTCCAGGTATGAAAAAAGTCAAATCACAAAAATACTGAACTTAGAGGAAAATCAATTCGGAAAGTCCATAATCACATGGCAAAATCAAATAACAAAACGCATCAAAACCGAATGGCCAAGAACTGTCATGTTCCTGACTTGAACATTGTAAACCCTATGCAGAACTCCTTTATCAAAACAATCTCCTCGTAACGAAACATCTTTGTAAGGTAACCGTATAACACACAAATTGATTCAATGAGTAGTATTGTGGTGTATTGAGTTGTTAATAACCAGATAACACATGCCTATCTTTGAATATATAGATTATGATTTTTCATTCTTTTTAAAGTAATACAAAAAAAGAAATGAATTGACATAAGGCCAAGTAAGGGGACAAATATTATTACTAGACTTTTATTTATTTGAGGCTGCTCTTATTCTGTTTTCATGTTGTAATAAAATAGTTTTTTCTTACTTTTTTTACAGAATCATGCAGCACACTAGAAAAGGAATTGGACAAGAAGTCAGGAAAAAGATCGGACAACAAATCAGGAAAGTGGTCAGACAACAAATCAGGAAAGTGGTCAGTCAACAAATCAGGTAATACTTAACAGTCAAATGTGCATCGACTTTTTAGACTAAAAGAGAGGCAAAAGATACCAAAGGCAAAATTCAAACCAATAAGTCGAAAACAGATTGGCATTGCCATGGCTCAAAAGGACAAAGAGACACACAACAGTAGTACATAAAACATAACAAATCAATGTCGGAGCAACATGAACCCCAACAAAAACTGGAATTGATTTCAATATAATAATATAATAAGTAACTTGATGTATTATTTCTGAATAGGTTTCTACATCACAGTGAACAAGTTCATCCTTGTCATTCCGCTCCATGATGTCACGTGATAAAACATTGAAAAGGCTGGTTTAAATTCATTAGAGTTCTTACGAAATAATGTTTACACATCACCTAAACACTTGTATGCTTGTTTACAAAAAAATAAGTCAATTGATATGCACACAGGCATACATTATTCCACGAATCTGTCAATATTCGCATGCATATTCATTATAAGTATGCAGTAATATAGGTAGAACAATACGAGCAATTCTGTCCTTTTTGTATAACACACTTTTATGTTCTTTTACTTTCATGCTCTTTTACTTTTATTTCATTATCTACTTCTTTAGGCGGAAAAAGGAATGGAAGGAACGGAAAGAAAGAAAAGAGACAAAATAAGAAAGGAAATAAACCAAACAGGAACGGCTGGTATTGATATGTATCGACAAACCGAGACGATTGGACATAAACGGCATCGAACCGACATCAACCGATAACAATGTGTTATCGTTACCATTGTGGGAACTTCCATTCATAGATTTTTATATTGATTTAAATGGGAAAATATTGGGTAATTTTCTGCGATACAAACATACAATTTTAATGCATAATTAGTTCGAGTGAGAAAATTAATTGTTTTTTCAACGTACTCAGAGTGTACAACTTTTATTCTTGAATTAAGCTAAGTTCTAACTTACAGTTTTTGTGAAAAAATTTCTTTTGATTCCAAATATACAGGCATTGTTGTTTACTTTCACTTAATTCCGAACACGTATATGTAGTCTGTGTGAATCAGTCGAGTACAAACACAGTCATTGTTGTTTACCTTCACACAACTAGAAGATTGACAATAAACGGCATTTAATTGAATTTATCGTAATCATTGCGGGAAATTTCATTCATAGCTTTTATAATAATTGGGAAAGTTTTCAGTTTATTTTCTGCTATTCTAACATACAATTATTATGTGCTTCATCAATTCGAGTCAAAACATTTCAGTTTGCAATGAAGTTTAAGTGTACAATTAATGTAGTGAAATTAAGTCGAGGTTAATTTTTTTTTTTTTGGAAACATTTTTTTGTGGTTAAGTTTCTTCTGTGTTCAAATATACAGTCATTGCGGTTTATTTTCACTCGTTTCAGAACACGTACTCTGTAGCAATCAGTCAAGTTCAAATATATAGTTTGTGCTTCTGGACTTCACTCGATTTCAAATATACAGTTTGTGCTTCTGGACTTCACATATTTATTTGTTTTTGTTTCAAAACGATAGGCAATTTACTAACACCTATAACCGATTCGCATGTGTTTGTAAAATATATTTTAATCACATTATATGAGGATATATTATGGGAATATCAATTGGTGACTGGTATCATTTAAATCATTTGTTAAAAACATACTTTGGTAACATTTTGCATCTGTTTAATCATATATACATTTGTGGGTGACATTTTATAAATAAATGTGGGATTAAATTAAATTTTGAATTATATTTTGTCTGCCATATGAGTTGTCCTATTCCCGATAGTGGATCATAAAAAAAACAGGAAACGTTTGCCTTATCCACACAGCCAATATTGGTCTGTTTGGAGTTTATGCAATTCTTTTTGGTCCTAACTTGATTCGTATATTCGCTGGATTTATTATATCTAAACAAACGTTAAAATATGTTGCCTACAAACCATACACACATAAAGGCAACAGTAGTATACCTCTGTTCAAAAGTTATACATCGATTAAGAGAAAACTAATCTGTGTTCCAAAATAAAACCAATGGAAACACATCAACTATCAGAGGAAAACAACGAAACAACAGAAACGCTGAAGTGCAACAAAATGACACACATAGAAACAAACTATTATAAACCAACTGCCATTGTCCTAACTTGGTACAATATATACCAATCAAACAATATATTATCTATAGTTTCAAACCAAAAGAGATTTCATTGTCGAAAATATCATCTACGGGCAATAACTCGGAGATGAAATGCATATCTAAAACCGCTGCATCTGTTTGTCATATGTAAGGTACCTGTTGTTCAGTGGATGTTGTTTGTTGATGTGGTTCATGAACACATTGACAGGGGCAGATACCAGATAACATTCACAGATAAACTGATAAGAGCCATGCATTGCTAAAAACAAAAAAGACAAGCAATAGTACACACAACATGTAAATTTAGGACTGTGCAAAACAAACACAATTTAAAAACTGATGGTGATGTCATGTGCTCCGGAAGAGTAAGCAAACCAGCAGCACATGGGGCATCCGATGTGTTGTTCATTACAGAATAAACCCGATATATGTCTAATTAGATTGGTCATATTTGTGAAAAGGGAACGATATTGTAGTTCAGACACAAGGAACAAATTCGTTGTAATCTCAGAACGGATATTCCATAACGTCAACCAACTCATTATGGGGTCCATAAATAAAACAAAGAAAAGATTCCATCTTTTGGAACTCTTCGTTTAATAAATTCTTTGTGAGCAGCAATACTCTATAAAGGAAACTATAATAGGAAACACAAGCCCGGGAATATCGTATCAATTTAGAGATATATTCTCTATAAGTAGTCACTGCTGTGCTCCTTGTTTCTCAGTTTTTTCAATAGATTAAATAGAATGGTTTTAAACCAGTTATTATTTTAACTTGTTAAGTTTGCTTTTCATTGTGATCCAAGGCTCCGTGATGAAGACCTTTTTTTGATCTATTAGTTTGATGGTTAAATTTTCACAAAGCAAGTCTTGTATGGAGAGTTGAGTACTCATATATGCATACCACATCTTCTTATATCTATACACATAACGACCAGTTTATCTTGGTAAGGATAAGGGCATTATGTTGTCTTGTCCATTCTTTTGTGTATCCGTCCATTCGATGTTGGTTACGGTAGATGCTATAAAGTGATATTTACGACGATTCAAATAGTAGTACATATGCTAAAAAGGATGTAAACTTTTGAATTTGTACGTCAAATAACCATTACACTGTGGATACGTATTAATGTTTTGATATATAATTAGTTTTCGCGTTCAATTACGTGTACGTGTGTCTATGTAAAGTGTCTCGTGTTTTCAAAAATTGGCCAGTGCGTCTGTATGATTTAATGTATAAGTTCTCCCTTTATTTATACGTATCAGGTTGATTTTTTTTACTTGATGAAAAACGTTCATAACGGAAAAATAATGGCAACAATATTCACCTCCCCCTTTTATGGCAATGTTAAATATAACATTAAAATGACAACATTACATGACAGGACTACAATACAAATAAATGGAAGAACATGTAGGACAGAGAAGAACACGAATAATATCTAACAAAAGGTGCCTGGTTTAAAATTTGTTACGCCAGACGTGCGTTTCGTCCAAACAAGACTAACCAGTGACACTCTGATGAAAAGGTTGAAAGCCAAAAAAAGTACAATTATGAAGAGCGCGAAGGTTCAGAAGTTCTAAACTATTGTGCCCAATATGGCTAGGGGTTTCTGACTGAGACAAGAACATCCTATTAATTAGAATAATTCATACTTTTCCAAACAGTTTTTTTTTTATATGGAATGACTATATAATAAATATAATTGATGAAACCGGTGACTAACTAAAGAATAAAAAAGGATAAATAAATAACCTAAAGCAGCATATACAAATTCACAGCCGCGTTAGACAAATCGATAAACGTAACACTTGAATTTCTAATTTTTCCCAGAAATAGGTTAGATTTCAATCTTAAGTGTGTAATGTTGATATAACATTTATTAATAACAATGAAAATTACAATATTAATTAATACTCAGCAAAAAAGTCACAATCGGGAACAAGTCATGTTCGGTAATTAAACAATCAGACAACGTAATGACAATCCACAATCTAACACGTTGTAAAAATTCCCTTAGATAGTTTGGACAAAGACACATCGTATGGATCAACCAATTCGCAATTCGTACGGAGTGTCATTTTTAATCTGTCCTCCTCATAACTTTGTTGGGGTCATTTTTGCGTTAGGAGAACACTCCTGTATATGAAGTCCGTGTGAACATTCACGAGCATTAAGTATCTATTAAGATATGAAGACACCATACGAAGGAACAGAGGGTATGTTACTGCTGCGAAATGGAAAATTGGTAATTGGGAAGTTGATATCGTCCCGTTTACCATAAATTTTCGTGTGAAGTCGTCAATCTGTGTCAATATTGAGAAACAGATTAAGGTATGAAGCAGTCATTGTAGTATCAGTAGAATCCTTAATTTCAAGTTCAGTAGGATATATGAGATGTAAGCAGTGGCTGAAATAGGGGTTATTCAATGATCGGAACTCTTATATGAAACTATTTTATCAAAGATCAACATCAAAAGCTCAAACACTTCAAACAAATCGAAAACAACTGTCATATTCTCGACTTTGTACAGACAGTTTCTCGTGTAGTGAATTGTGGGTTAAAGCTGGTGTACAGGTAGCATAACCTCTCATGTGTATGACAACCGCATCAAATTCCATAAAACTGCTCACAATTTGGGAATAATTGTTAAATAAAAGAAACTAAATGTTCCAATAAAGTTACGATCACAGCAACCAGTAACGTTGTATATAACCTATACCAATACTGAAGACTAAGCAATACAATCAGTTACGTTGTATATAACCTATACAAATACTGAACACTAAGCAACACGACCAGTTATGTTACATATGAAGGCAACAGTAGTATATCGCTGTTCGAAATTGATTAATCGATTACGAAATAAAACAAATCCGGGTTTAAACTAAAACTGAGGGAAATACATCAAATATAAGAGGAGAACTACGACACAAGAGAAACACAACATTTAAATTTAACAAACAATGAAACGAACTATAATATATATGAATGGCCATTTTCCGGACTTGGCACATGATATTTAAAAAAAAACAAGAATGGTGGGTTGCACCTGGTTTTGTGGCATTCCAACCCCTCGCTTTTATGGCAAAGTTAAATATAAGATTAAAATGACAACATTACATGATAGGACTAAAATACAAATGAATGGGAGAATAAATTTGACAGATTACCTATACTCATACTGAAGACTAAGCAACACAACCAATAATGTCGTATATAACCTATACAAATACTGAAGACAAAGCAACACAACCAATTACGTTGTAAATAACCTATACAAATACTGAAGACAAAGCAACACAACCAATTACGTTGTATATAACCTATACACATACTGAAGACAAAGCAACACAACCAATTACGTTGTATATAACCTATACACATACTGAAGACAAAGCAACACAACCAATTACGTTGTATATAACCTATACACATACTGAAGACAAAGCAACACAACCAGTTACATTGTATATAACCTATACAAATACTGAAGACTAAGCAACACAACCAATTACGTTGTATATAACCTATACACATACTGAATAATGAGAAACACAACCCGTAATGTACTACATAACCTATCAAAATATTAAAGACTAAACAGCACAACCAGTAACGTTGTACATAACCCATACAAATACTGAAGACTAAGCAACACAACCATTTACGTTGTATATACCCTATACAAATACTGAAGACTAAACAGCACAACCAGTAACGTTGTACATAACTTATATAAATACTGACGACTAAACAGCACAACCAGTTACGTTGTACATAACCTATACAAATAGTAAAGACTAAACAGCACAACCAGTTACGTATTATATAACCTATAGAAATACTGAAGACTAAGCAACACATCCAGTAACGTTGTTAATAACCTATACAAATACTAAAAACCAAACAGCACAACCAGTAACGTTGTTTGAAACCTATTCAAATACTAAAGACTAAGCAACAAAACCACGAACGTTGTGCATAACCTATACAAATACTAAAGACTAAGAAACACAACCAGGAACGTTGTATATAACCTATACAAATACTGAAGACTAAACAACACAACTAGTTACGTTGTACATAACCTATATAAATACTGAAGACTAAGCAACACAACCTGGAACGTTGTTCATAACTTATACAAATAATAAAAACTGAGCAACACAACCAGTTACGTTGTACATAACCTATACAAATACTGACTACTAAGCAACATAACCAGAGTCCACCCCTAATTTTTGATGGGGTTCGTGTTGTTTATTCTTTAGTTTTCTATGTTGTGTCATGTGTACTATTGTTTTTCTGTTAGTCTTTTTCATTTTTAGCCATGGCGTTGCCAGTTTGTCTTAGATTTATGAGTTTGACTGTCCCTTTGGTATCTTTCGTCCCTCTTTTACGTTGTACATAACCTATACAAATACTGACGACTAAACAACACAACCAGTTACATTGTCTATAATCTTTACAAATACTGAAGACTAAGTAACACGACCAGTTACGTTGTACATAACCTATACAAATACTGAAGACTAAGCAAGACAACCAGTAACATTGTGCATAACCTATACAAATACTGAAGACTAGGCAACACAACCAGGAACGTTGTACATAACCTATACAAATACTAAAGACTAAGCAACACAACAAGTTACGTTCTACATAACCTATACAAATACTGAAGACTAAACAGCACAACCAGTAACGTAGTTTATAACCTATACAAATACTAAAGACTTAGCAGCACAACCAGGAACGTTGTACATAACCTATACAAATACTGAAGACTAAACAACACAACTAGTTACGTTGTACATAACCTATACAAATACTGAAGACTAAGCAACACAACCAGGAATGTTGTTAATAACCTTTCCAAATAATGAAAACTGAGCAACACAACCAGTTACGTTGTACATAACCTAAACAAATACTGAAGACTAAGCAACACAAATAGTTACATTGTATATAACATATACAAATACTGAAGACTAAGCAACACAACCAGTTACGTTGTACATAAACTATACAAATACTGACGACTAAGCAACACAACCAGTAACGTAGTTGATAACCTATACAAATACTAAAGACTAAGCAACACAACCAGTTACGTTGTACATAACCTATAAAAATACTGACGACTAAGCAACATAACCAGTTACGTTGTACATAACCTATAAAAATACTGACGACTAAGCAACATAACCAGTTACGTTGTACATAACATATACAAATACTGAAGACTAAACAGCACAACCAGTTACGTTGTACATAACCTATACAAATACTAAAGACTAAGCAACACAACAAGTTACGTTCTATATAACCTATAAAAATACTGAAGATTAAACAGCACAACCAGTTACGTTGTACATAACCTATACAAATGCTGAAGACTAAGCATCACAACCAGTTACGTTTTACATAACATAGCCAAATACTGAAGACTAAGCAACACAACCAGTTACATTGTATATAACCTATACAAATACTGACTACTAAGCAACATAACCAGTTACGTTGTACATAACCTATACAAATACTGACGACTAAGCAACATAACAGTTACGTTGTACATAACCTATACAAAAACTGAAGACTTAACAGCACAACCAGTTACGTTGCATATAACCTATACAAATACTAAAGAATAAGCAACACAAGCTGTTACGTTGTACATAACCTATACAAATACTGAATACTAAGCAACATAACCAGTTACGTTGTACATAACCTATACAAATACTGACGACTAAACAACACAACCAGTTACATTGTCTATAAACTTTACAAATACTGAAGACTTAGCAATACAATCAAAACAATACAAAACAGTTATTACCGGAGGGAGCACCTCAAAGTTGTCCGACAACTTAATTAATTTTCACACCTGATGCATGAAGGGTAAAAATGCCGTTCAAATTCCAAAAAAATCCTTACTATCTTTCTGAAACACTTAATGCATTTAACTTTAGTGTATCTAGTGGATGCCAGGCATAAGCCTCTTGTTTTTGTTAGTCTTGTTTTATTTTTAATTTTAGTTTCTTGGGTACAATTTGGAGTCTAGTATGGTGTTCATTATCACTAAACTATTATATATATTTGTTAAGGGGCCAGCTGAAGAACGCCTCTGGGTGCGGGAATTTCTCACTGCATTGAAGACCTGTTGATGACCTTCTGCTGTTGTCTGTTCTATGGTCGGGTTGTTGTCTCTTTGATACTTTCCCTATTTTCATTCTCAATTTCATTATTTAAACTTTTCCAACTGGACTGGACAGTTTTTTAAATGTAAATACAGCCATATTCGTTCGTTTGTTATGATGAATCTTAATAGACAATATGCATATAATTATGTATGGGATGAAGACATAAAAAATAAAGTATTATAAGTAAAAGAGTGCATAATCTGTATCAAAATATTTCGAAATGAAACGTTATATAATTATTGTTGTCCGGTTTTTTTTATAATTAGACGATAGCGTTTCCTTGTGGTGTAACCTGAAACACGTGACCTCTTAATGGAACAATATTGACAACTACACATCGCAAGGTAGATATAGTTATTTGATCTGGTATGATGATCAATGGGAAACTATCTATCAAACACAAAATAAGGGCGAATTGAACAACTGTAATGTACTGTTACGGTTAAGCCAAATCTTGATTGTTTAAGGAAGCTAAAATAGCTGCATTTACGCTCGTTAAACTGTCCCTTTGGTATCTTTCGTCCCTCTTTTAAAATGCTAGCTCGAAAATCAAACTTATTTAGCAGCCCCTAATAAAATGTTGGTAGTTAAGGACAATGTTTTTTGGGGGGGTGTATAAACTCGACCAATTCACTCACAAACAAATAAAAGTCCGAAGGAAATAAAATATATTTGTTGGTTAACGCAAAAATATGTACTCAATTTATCTGATAAAAAAAACCCTGCAAAAACTCATTATCATTCAAACGAATGTCTTTTGTGTATTATTTTATTTAACGATTAACTTGCAGTGAAAATTTATAAAAAAAATAACGTCGTTGTTATTATCGCCGCCTTCTTGTTTTCATTGGTTACGAAAAGAAGTTCGGTCAACGTCGTCTATCGAAAAATAACCAACGTCAAGATCAACTACTGGAAGTTCTCTCGACCAATCATATCAACGTATTCCTTAATATGCAAATCCTATAAGAATTGTAACTTTGTAACCTGATAAATAACGAGGCACTCGTTGAAAACGATATCTCATGAGGAATCAGTACAGATAGTTCGAATAATACCATTGTTAATGCAATAATAACTTATTTTAAGTTTTTGGAAAATAACGATATGATGCAAATTCAATAAAGTTTAACTGAATATGCAGTCTATACAGGCTTTGCTGAGATTATTGCACACGAAAAATGAATTAAAACTTCTATTGCTACGCTCAGATATAAAGTATATATCTCTTTATCGAAACGATATAGGAAGATTTACTTGTTAGTTCTATTGATCTAAATGACAGTTCGGTTCCATTGATAATAATCTTAGGAGGAACGTAAACAATAGGTTCTTTTTACAGATTGAAAACAAATACTTTTATTGTAATCAATAGTTGAATCTATGTCCGTGCATATTATGTACAATAGTAAATTACCACATATCATGCTTCATAAAACATTAGTACTTACAAAATGTGCTTTATCCTATTAATAATTCATATGTATATAAGGTGAGCGTTTGAGATAAATAATTCACAGCTATTTTGTTTCCCCAGTGCCCAACATTTAGGAGTAACAATGGAAACTAACCAACTCGCAGTAGGCCAAATAGTATTATTCGCCTTTTTGACGTTCATAGTGAAGTTAGATATAGGAAGATGTGGTGTGAGTGCCAATGAGACAACTCTCCATACAAATAACAATTTAAAAAGTAAACCATTATAGGTTAAAGTACGGCCTTCAACACGGAGCCTTAGCTCACACCGAACAACAAGCTATAAAGGGCCCCAAAATTACCAGTGTAAAACCATTCAAACGGGAAAATCAACGGTCTAATCTATATAAACAAAACGAGAAACGAGAAACACGTATATATTACATAAACAAACGACAACTACTGTACATCAGATTCCTGACTTAGGACAGGTGCAAACATTTGCAGCGGGATTAAACGTTTTAATGGATCCAAACCTTCTCCCTTTTTCTGAAACAATAGCATAACATCACAACAAAGAAAAACATACGATAAAATATCAATTGGCAGACTTAACTCAATCAAAAAACGTATGATTAAACAATGAACGAATAAATTTGATCTGCGATATCTGAATACAAATGCACAGTTAATTAAATATTAGAGACAAACATTCATGACCAAAAAGCTAACAAACAAATTCAAAAACAGGACATGACTGAGAAATATTTAACCAATCAATGTTCACTTTAGAAAAAAACCAGAAAAGGCGCTTCGGTCGTATGCAACTTTAAACCTTTTTGTTTTCTATTTAATCGATTGCATGACGATAATATATTGCCTTTTATGATTGATTTTAGTTCCTATTTTATTGATTGCATGACGATAATATATTGCCTTTTATGATTGATTTTAGTTCCTATTTTATTGATTGCATGACGATAATATATTACCTTTTATGATTGATTTTAGTTCCTATTTTATTGATTGCATGACGATAATATATTGCCTTTTATGATTGATTTTAGTTCCTATTTTATTGATTGCATGACGATAATGTATTGCCTTTTATGATTGAATTTAGTTCCAAGTAATGTTACAGAAGTCATAATTAATTGATGGTGTCGCAATGAACGTTGCGCTAGGCGTGCTTCAGCTGGTCCCTAGACAAACGTCGTGCTAGGCGTGCTTCAGCTGGTCCCTAGACAAACGTTGCGCTAGGCGTGCTTCAGCTGGTCCCTAGACAAACGTTGTGCTAGGCGTACTTCAGCTGGTCCCTAGACAAACGTTGTGCTAGGCGTGCTTCAGCTGGTCCCTAGACAAACGTTGTGCTAGGCGTGCTTCAGCTGGTCCCTAGACAAACGTTGCGCTAGGCGTGCTTCAGCTGGTCCCTAGACAAACGTTGTGCTAGGCGTACTTCAGCTGGTCCCTAGACAAACGTTGTGCTAGGCGTACTTCAGCTGGTCCCTAGACAAACGTTGTGCTAGGCGTGCTTCAGCTGGTCCCTAGACAAAAAAGCGTCAGTACTGGTTCAGTGATGATTCAGTGATAAAAGACGTCATACTAAACTCCGAACTAAAACAATGAACTAGAATTAAAATCATACAAGACTAAAAAGGCCAGAGGCTCCTGAATTAGGACAGGCGCACAAATGCGGCGGGGTTAAACAGGTATTGTGAAATCACAATTCTCACCTATACCTCTAGCCAATGTAGAATAAACAAACACACAGCAATACTCACAGTAATCCCACTTTATAAGAATCCAAGTCCTATGTCAGAATAGAAAAACTAAAGAAACTAATCAAAATGACAATGATAATAAATTAACAAAGGACTACTAGATACAAAGCTAGCAGAACTGACATTTGCCAGCTCCAGACCTCAACTAAACTCATTGAAAGATTATGTCTTCATCATATGAATAACAAACACAATCCCTCCCTGTTGTATGTATTGCTTATTTGTTCTTGAACATTCATGAAATATTTGTCGCTGGCAACCAAAAATTGTTAATTTAAAATAGGCTGTTTACATACAAACTACAAAGAAACCTAAGATTCAACTCCCTCGGGCTAAGTACCCCTTACAGATGGATTTTGATATGTTTAACTTCACTTTAGACAGACACCTCTTCAATTATTTCGGTTCTTATATTTACATGACTTTCAAATATTCAGTTTTTTCAGCGTTCCGTAGGTGTATGCTTTACTTAAAAGTCAGCGTTTTACATTGTACTATTTTTTTCGAGAGCAACATTGGCGCATGGCCAAAAATGAAAAAATCCCTCATACAGCTGACAGCGTGGCACTATTTTTACACAGGTCGAGAACTCTAGATTTCTTGACGTCAGAATATATTTGCATAGTAATTTAACAAACACAAAGCCAATTATGGCCTTGAAAAACTGACCAATCGACTCAATGAACTACAATGCATTGTGGGCTACTACGATTTTTACTATCACTTGAAAACACGTGTAGTTAGCGCAAAAAGTGTCAACTTATACAGTGTCTGGGATTCTCAAAATAAATGTTTTTGTTCTGCGAATATGTTTATTGTAAAATATATAACATAATCTTCAATTTGCATGCTCAGATTAGAAACGTATTGTTTACGGGCTTCACGATTCAACTTTCTTTTTCGCCTTGTAAAAGTAGTTGAACAGGTTTGTTCCATTGTTATGTGTTGCACCTGTGCACTAGTTTCACGGCGTGAAACAGTGAAATTTCAGATGAAGTGACCGGTGTCCAGTATTTGTTGAGAAAACCTGTATAATATCATTTTAAAAATGATTTCTGCCTCGAAACACACGAAAACTGGCACTGAAACACTTCTATCTGTACTGGATTTTTATTAGGACCTGAACAAAAGTAAGAATATCATAATATTCAGTATGCTTAAAATAGGTGTTATAAAAGGGGGTAGGAATTGTGCTTGATATTCCAATGATGAAGACATAATCTTAAAATCAGTTTAATTGAGGTCTGGAGCTGGCATGTCAGTTACTCCTAGTAGTCCGTTGTTAGTTTTGTATTATCATTTTGTTTAGTTTCTTTGGTTACCTTTTCGGACATCGAACTCTGACTTTAACACTGAGTTTTACTGTGTGTATTGTTGTGAGTTTGTTTTTCTACATTGGCTAGAAGTATATAGGGGAGGGTTGAGCTATGAAAAACCATGTTTAACCCCGCCACATTCTAGTGCCTGTCATGAGCCTCTGGGCCTTTGTTAGTCTTGCTTTGGTACTCTGGTATAAAAGTAAAATTAAAATAAATAATAAAATAACAATTGTTTTGTGTTGGGATATTTTGTATGCTTATATATATTCTATGATATTATCTCATCATCTTCATGTGAATTATAATTTTAATTTTACTTCATTTTATGTTAATGTGTTATGAATGAGAATGATTTGTGTGTTGTTGTCATTGTGTCCCGTAAGGGGCCCTTAATTGGAAAATAAAGAACTTTGAACTTTAAACTTGTATGCTTTTAATTTTAGTTTCTTGTGTATAATTCGGAGTTAAGTATATATATATGACGTCTATAATCACTGAACTAGTAACATATTTGTTTAGGGCCAGCTGAAGGACTCCTCCTGGTGCGGGAGTTCAAGTTCTCGCTGCATTGAAGGCCCATTGGTGACCTTGTCTGCTCTATATAGTCGGGTTATTGTCTCTTTGGCACATTGCCCATTTCCATTCTCAATTTTATACGCTATATAGCTTAACATATTTTGTATAGTTTTTTCCATCGATAAAGTCCGCCTACTGCTTATTTTATCTCAAAATATACTGTATGCATCAGGTATTTTCATCGTACGGCTGCTGTCCTTTTGACGTGTGTGCAATATATCCAATTATTAAAATCCTCTGGATCATATTGGGTTCCATATTACCTATAAATTTTGTATCTAGAAAGAAGAAAATGAGACATGAGTGTCAAATAAGACATCTTTCCATCCAAGACACAATCTAGTAAAGTAAGCAATCATAGGTTCAAAGTAAGCTCTGAAGGGACCAACATTTACTTGTGTAAAACAATCCGAACAAAAAAAAACAAAAACGGGCTATTTGTATTTACAAAAGGAGAAGAAACTTATCCAATAAATAAAATAAATATAATAGGTTTAGATCCAACACTGCAATTTTCACAAAACATATCAAAGATCATACCTTGTTGCACATAGCAAAAATAATGATTTAATTGAGGTTGACAAATGTCCGTGTCCGTTTAAAACCTTTGCAAAGACGAAAACAAAATGAAACTACAGTTTCTTGCTTCACTACCTTGAGAACAAGGGGAACAGTTTTAAAGTCCTAAATACGGCAAGAATTAATAGAAATAGATTATGTTAACACTGTCATTTATGCAAATATTTCATATTAAGGGAAAACCAAGTCTTTGCCTTTTTTACGAAAACAAAATTCAAAGATCACACAATTTTTCTTTAACTATCTATACGAAACTTGCTGCCCTCATGAATATTAGCACCGACTGTTTACACTAGTAAAATTGTCTTATGAGTAATTGTGTTTTTCACTGTTGTTTCGTTGCTGGTGGACGAATACATGAAATCTCCGTGTCATCACCAAACATATTAAGGGCTATATATCGGGTAATTCAAACACTTGTTTCTTCGCATAGAAACAATTCTTCGTTAATCTGAGCATGGAACGAATACTTTATATCACGAATTATAAATGTGGATACAAAAAATGAAAAACCAAGCAAAATTGGTAGTCCCGCATTGCACGAAAAAGGTGTTATATTTTTGTAAATAACACGTGTTCTTTGTTGATTGTAAACACGTAGTAGTCCATCATGCATTGTTACCCATTTAGTGGATTGGTCATAAAACCCAGATTAACATAAATTGCGTCACACGTAAATAAATAATTACACTTTCGAGAACATAAGTATGTAGTAGAGTCATTTTTACGCCTGTTTAAATAATAGTAAAAATATCTTTTTAAAGTTCTTTAATTAGTTGTATTTATAATAAACGTTTAAATCTTGAATTTTGATAAAGGAATATTATTATTTAAGTTAAAATCTACACTTTACTTTTTATATTGAGTTCATGAATATTCAAAAGGTTCTTACTTTAAATTACGTATTTAATTGGTCATTGTCATTTTCGCGGTCAATTTATATTTGGTATTGACCAGGTAGATTTGCACGGGAGATTGAGAATTACAGTCGCATTATATTGTATCCCGAATTTATATACCTGTGTTAGTGTTTTAATTCATTGTGTGGACACAACATATTACCTGATTATTGTAAGTTAATTTCTTTGTTATATAATTAATATTTTCACATGTAAATGATAAATTTAGCAATGTTTCTATTATATGATTTCGTTCTCCTCGTAAAGTTTGGTTATTACATAAGTATGATAGATGTACCCGAGAATATTTTATTTAGCTTCGTGCTTCATATATTTTATTATCTACCGTTAATTTGTCACGATAGAATATATAGTACAAGATAATTTGCATAGCTATTTGATTATTGACACAGATAATTTATATTTAATAAATGGCGGCATATTAGATAAAATAAGGGAAAGTGTTAAAGTTGATATTTATTAGTACACTTATATTATACATTGTAATGATAGAAGTTTAACTATGAATGAACTTGAGTTATTTTGTCATATTGTATATTTTAATATTTTACGAGTCCGAATGTTTATGATTGCATTTTGGTTTTAGGACTCCATTGATGTAGTTATTTGAAACTTGAAACTTTGAAACTTTTTATTTCTCAAAGACCCCATCAGGGGTATGTGAATATAAACAGTAATAACAAACAATAACATATATACAAAATAATGAGATAATAGAATGACATGGTTACATATTCAACGGT
Source organism: Mytilus edulis (assembly GCF_963676685.1). Taxonomy (NCBI): domain Eukaryota; kingdom Metazoa; phylum Mollusca; class Bivalvia; order Mytilida; family Mytilidae; genus Mytilus; species Mytilus edulis. The sequence goes on along the minus strand of NC_092355.1, from coordinate 265,168 downwards.
ATACATAAAGTACATGATTTAAGGAATTTGCAGTGGAAGGCAAATCTAATTTATAACAGACAGGACAATTTTACAAAATTTGGCAAGTTTGACAATTAAATTGTAGTCATCAGAACAGAAAAGTTCACAATACTTTATAGCATTTGGCTTTTTGTACACATTACAGGGCAAAAGCCTTTTCTTTCATTCGAAAAAAAAGTACATTTAAATAGATTATGAAATTCATCACCAATTTCACATAAATTGCATAAATCGTAAATGCGATCATCACGTTCAACACCCCAAAAGCGACCTTGTTCTATTGGCAATTTATGGTTCATACATCTAAAATTACAATATGCCTTTCGAAGATCATATGGTAGATCAACAATATATCTTTCAAAATTATGAATTGTTTTGAAAATTCTATAATTTAAACATTTAGCTGAATCATAAACAGTAGTAACCCATGTTTGTTTGAACTGATCACAAAGACATTGTTTGACTAGATTTGATATGACTACATTTTTTGGTACACTCTGTGACAGCCAGTACTCTGAGAGACCACAATTATTAAGGGTTTTTTCAATACAAACAATCCATTTAGAATGTAAAAATTTCTTGATATGCATGTTACATAATAACTTGTACAAAGTAGCAGCAATTTTATCTTGCTTATTACAAATAATTCTTTTCCAGAATGCAACCATTCTACTTTTGATAAAAATATCAATAGGAAATCTTCCTAGTTCACCATACATGATACAATTTGGTGTACATTTCTTCAGACTTAGTATATAGAATGAAATTCAAAACAGTGTGGCTGTGGCCATTGATTGACACATTAAATTCATCCATTGACTGGGACAATTTACGTGAACGTTTGTCTGTAACGACCACTGTTCATGACGTACTTACGATAGACATTTAAACTGCGGGGCCACCAAAGGTTTCTTAACGCCTTTAATTATAAAATAATTCGAAAAATTAATCAGGAATAACCGTTATGTTTTGATTTATATAATTGATATAAATCAAAACATCGTGTTATTTCTGATTAATTTTTCGAATTACTTTATTAAGGTGTTGAGAACCTTTGGTGACCCCATAGTTTAAGTGTCTTTAAAAAGTACATAGTGAGCAGTGGTTGTTACATACAAACGTTCACCTAAATTGTCCCAGTCAATGGATGAATTTAATGTGTCAATCAATGGCCACAGCCACACTGTTTTGAATTTCATTCTATTTATAAAATTGCAGACAAAATGATTCTAGTATACTGTTATTAGTAAAACCCCAAATCTCACAACCATACATTAATATAGGTAAAACCATTACATCAAACATCTCAAGCTGTATATCAATAGGTAAATTTAGTTTTCTACTTTTTTTCATTATACTAAACATAGCCTTTCTAGCTTGGCAAACTAATCTTTCTTTATTTTTACAAAATGAACCATTTGAAGCAAAAATTATTCCAAGATATGTAAAATCACCAACAATATCTATAATTTGACCGTCATAAGTGAATGCAAGGTTATTATTCAGTTCAAAAGTACGTTTTCTAAAAATTACAATCTTAGTCTTAGCAACATTTACTTCTAATTTCCAACATTTGCAATACAAATACATGGCATTCAAGGCAGCTTGCAATTCAGATTCGGACTCTGCTAAAATTACAGTGTCATCAGCATAAAGTAATAGATACAATCTAAAATATACAGCAATTTCATCATTATCAAGAAAAATATGAGCAGCATTGTAAACATTTGACAAACCTTCATAAGAATGTGACAAAAATTCAACTAGATCATTTAAAAACAAAGAAAATAGTACAGGAGACAAATTTTCTCCTTGGCGTACGCCAACATTGCTAAAAAAGAAACTTGAGGTGTTACAACCTAATCGTACACAATATTTGGCATTTTTATACATACTGTGAATTACTTTAAACATTTTACCATCAATACATTGTTGTAGCAACTTGTGCCATAATGCACATCTATCCACCGAGTCAAAGGCTTTCCGGTAGTCAACAAAAGCACAAAATAAAGGTTTGTTACATCGCAAGTAAAGATCAATCAGACAGTTCATATTAAAAATGTGATCCGTAGTACCATAATGCTTTCTAAAGCCTGCTTGCTCTTCGCAGAGAACGTTAAAATTATCTAAATAACAATTAAGCCTATTATTCAGCACACATGTGAATAATTGACCAAAACAGCTAAGAACCGTAATGCCCCTATACTTATCAGGATTTGCAGGGTCTCCTTTACATTTATATATTGGTACAATAATACCATCAGACCAAGAGTCTGGTAGACAACCAGATTCAAAAACAATATTAAACAAAGCAATAAAAACTGGTAACATTTTAACAGCAGAATGCTTCAAAAATTCATTAATAATCAAATCATTTCCACAGGCTTTATTATTTTTCAACCCTTTAATAGCCTGTCTCACCTTATTTTCTGAAATAGCTCTATTCACTTCAGTATTTAAACTAGTAATATTATCAACATCAATATTTTCAAATGTATCATCATTTTCATCTTGACCAGAGTTCAATTTCTTAAAATGTTTATAAAAACAATCAAGAGACACTTTATTGATAATATTTTGTTTGGTCTGAGAGCTACATGCTCTGTTCAGTAAGTTCCAGTATGATTTACAATCATTTTGTCTAAGATTTTTTAACTTCTTAATGAAATTCTTATTATACAATCTATATCGATTACATAAAACTTTTTTGTACTCTTTACAACACATTGTTAAATTTATCTTGCTTTCAGCAGTTTTAACTCTCCAGTTATAATTGTTTGCTCTATGATACAATTTGCGTTTTTCAGCACATTCTCTATTGAACCATGGTTTCCTGACATTTCTTTTTTTTAAAGAATTATCAACCTTTCTAATGACCTTTTTACAAAGTATATTAGTGAATTGTGCCTTGTCCTTGCCAGTAAAAACTCACTCCACAAGTGGTAAGAGTATATCTATTTTTAACTATGTAATGTTGTAAACAAAACGTTATGGATTATTCCCCTTTAAATATGCGGTTTTAAGCATATTTAATATATTGGTTTAATTAGTCTTTATAAAAATAGTATTTACAATTTGATGATTGTTGTAATGTAATTGTATCTAAAGAACAAATAATATCGTATGTTCCGATTACCTTAATGTTATATTTGCAGTTTTAACTTTAGTTTTGTACCGTACACATAGAAAACCAGTAAACACTATATAGTATATTAATTCCGATCAAGGGTTACAGTCGTGTGTAGCGTATCACAATAAGAACTTAAAGTACACGTGACATCAGCTGACTGATTGTCTATTATATGTATTCGTAGAATAGTACACAATCTTAAACTGCATTGTATTTTACCATTACTATATGTGATAATGTGTAATTTAAGATACTTGTGTTTTATAATAGAACTGTTATTTATAATTGTGATATTGTTATTTCAGAGTTTATCCTTTTTACTACTGGTATAATAAATCATCCGAACCCTAAACAGAGTTTATTATTACTTGACCCAAGAATCGACCCTGTTACAAGTATGCTAAAAAAAATTATGCATTTCCATATAAGGTAGTGATCCCGACCTGTTACACGCCCCATTCTGACTGGACGTACCTGTGTTATTTTACTTTGCTCAAAGCTGATAGTCGTACGATAACTTAAAAATGCACAAATAACAAATGCGGGACAATGAGAACTCTTTAATACAAAAAAAAAAAATTTTCCCTTCATTTGCTATTTAAAAACAGTGGTTGATTTCGGGATAATGGAGCTACGTATATGATAAATGCATATTCTTTTTACAATCATTAGTCATAACTTTGTCTAAGGGAGCAACCATTTAACTTCAAAAGTAGGGATATGGTTGTTTTGTCGAAGTGAACAAAAAAAAAGAAATCGCGCTAAGCCCTTACAATTTTATTAAGTTTTACCATCGCTAATAATCAAATTATTTGGTTAAAATTTAACACTACAATGCATTTGGAAAATGTCGATTCAGAATGTTTGTTTTTTTTTGTCTTATTCTTGCACAGAATATTTTATTCTTCTTCAAATTGGGGATCAAAATATATTTATGTACCATTATTGAAGCCCCTCGTGAAAGTATCCAAGTAAAAACAAGTGCTACTTTAGTTCAGCTTTTACAAATCCAGAACAATAAGTTGGTCAATGGATGTCAATGTTTACTTTATTTGGCATTTTTAATTATACTTCACTGTATTGGCCTTTATAACTTAACTTGATTCAAGCGTCACTTATAAGTCTTTTTAGACGAAACGCGCGTCTATACTTTTTGACCTACTACGAGTTGGTAAATTTTTACTGTTGCTCCTAAAATATGGGTGCTGGGCGCTTACAACTGCCTGCCTATGGTTTTATTTTATAAATTTATTTAACTTTTAAGTATCAGTATGTTTTCATTTCATTTTGATTCGTTTCGTTTCGCATTTAATTCGTTTCGCAGTTTACAGGTACCCCTCTTTTCGACCCTTTTCTATTTTTTACATCTTAATCAAGATTTTAAAAAATCAAACTTCCAAAATGTGAAATTATCAAAATTGCACAATAGGTTTAGTATTTTTAAAGTTTGATCAAATTTCTAAACTATCAAATATAAAAACGATATTTAGAATTTTAATATTTTAATTATTTGGTTAATTATTCAAAATTTGAAAACGTTTACACAATTTGGAATTCTTATATTTTAAAACTTTAATCAAAATTCCAAAAATTTTAAATTTGAAAACTTTTTAAAACTTTGAAGTGATAAGTGTTACACGGACCATTAAACAATAATTTCAATTTTGTTCAATCACATCAATAATTTCCAATCCAAACTACAACAATTAGCTTCACACTTGTCATTTTTTTCTCAATAAAATATATAGTTTTTTTCAAGTTTATATCTACACATGTTTATTCGGATATTCGATAGTGCTTATGTATTATACAGTGATGTGTATCAGGTAAAATCAATTGTATTGGTTATTTTAATATATAAACTCATTTTATTTTTTCACAGGTGAAGTGATGCTGTTAAAATACAGGGGGCCCGAATGGCCTTCAGTAGTCAGCTAGCCCAATAACAGATAGCAACACATAATTTTACTAGAGAAAACCGAATGGCCTTCAGTAGTGAGCTAGCCCAATAACAGATAGCAACATATAATTTTACTAGAGAAAACAGAATGGCCTTCAGTAGTGAGCTAGCCCAATAACAGATAGCAACATATAATTTTACTAGAGAAAACAGAAAGGCCTTCAGTAGTGAGCTAGCCAAATATCAGATAGCAACATATAATTTTACTAGAGAAAACAGAATGGCCTTCAGTAGTGAGCTAGCCCAATAACAGATAGCAACATATAATTTTACTAGAGAAAACAGAAAGGCCTTCAGTAGTGAGCTAGCCAAATATCAGATAGCAACATATAATTTTACTAGAGAAAACAGAATGGCCTTCAGTAGTCAGCTAGCCCAATAACAGATAGCAACATATAATTTTACTAGAGATAACAGAATGGCCTTCAGTAGTGAGCTAGCCCAATAACAGATAGCAACATAGAATTTTGCAACTATAGAAAACAGAATGGCCTTCAGTAGTTAGCTAGCCAAATAACAGAGAGCAACATATAATTTTACTAGAGAAAACAGAAAGGCCTTCAGTAGTGAGCTAGCCAAATATCAGATAGCAACATATAATTTTACTAGAGAAAACAGAATGGCCTTCAGTAGTCAGCTAGCCCAATAACAGATAGCAACATATTATTTTACTAGAGATAACAGAATGGCCTTCAGTAGTGAGCTAGCCCAATAACAGATAGCAACATAGAATTTTGCAACTATAGAAAACAGAATGGCCTTCAGTAGTTAGCTAGCCAAATAACAGAGAGCAACATATAATTTTACTAGAGAAAACAGAAAGGCCTTCAGTAGTGAGCTAGCCAAATATCAGATATCAACACAGAAGTTTACAACTAAGGAAACCGAACGGCCTTCAGTAGTGAGCTAGCCAAATAACAGATAGCAGCATAGAATTTTACAACTAGAGAAAACCGAATGGCCTTCAGTAGTAAGCTAGCCCAATAACAGAGAGCAATATAAAATTTTACAACTATAGCGAATGGTCTTCAGTAGAAAGCTAACCAAATAACAGATATCAACACAGAAGTTTACAACTAAGGAAACCGAACGGCCGTCAGTAGTGAGCTAGCCCAATAACAGATAGCAACATAGAATTTTACAACTAAAGGAAACCGAATGGCCTTCAGTAGTGAGCTAGCCCAATAACAGATAGCAACATAGAATTTTACAACTAAAGGAAACCGAATGGCCTTCAGTAGTGAGCTAGTCCAATTACAGATTGCAACATACCATTTTACAACTAAAGGAAACCGAATGGCCTCCAGTAGTGAGCTAGCCCAATAACAGATAGCAACATATAATTTTACAACTAAAGGAAACCGAATGGCCTTCAGTAGTGAGCTAGCCCAATAACAGATAGCAACATAGACATAGAAGTTTACATCTAAGGAAACCGAATGGCCTTCAGTAGTGAGCTAGCCCAATAACAGATAGCAACATAGAATTTTACAACTAAAGGAAACCGAATGGCCTTCAGTAGTGAGCTAGTCCAATTACAGATTGCAACATACCATTTTACAACTAAAGGAAACCGAATGGCCTCCAGTAGTGAGCTAGCCCAATAACAGATAGCAACATATAATTTTACAACTAAAGGAAACCGAATGGCCTTCAGTAGTGAGCTAGCCCAATAACAGATAGCAACATACAATTTTACAACTAAAGGAAACCAAATGGCCTTCAGTAGTGAGCTAGCCCAATAACAGATAGCAACATATAATTTTACAACTAAAGGAAACCGAATGGCCTTCAGTAGTGAGCTTGCCCAATAACAGAGAGCAACATAGAATTTTACAACTAAAGGAAACCGAATGGCCTCCAGTTGTGAGCTAGTCCAATAACAGATTGCAACATATAATTTTACAACTAGAGGAAACCGAATGGCCTTCAGTAGTGAGCTAGCCCAATAACAGATAGCAACATAGAATTTTACAACTAAATGAAACCCAATGGCCTTCAGTAGTGAGCTAGCCCAATAACAGATAGCAACATAGACATAGAAGTTTACATCTAAGGAAACCGAATGGCCTCCAGTAGTGAGCTTGCCCAATAACAGATAGCAACATAGAATTTTACAACTAAAGGAAACCCAATGGCCTCCAGTAGTGAGCTTGCCCAATAACAGATTGCAACATATAATTTTACAACTAGAGGAAACCGAATGGCCTTCAGTAGTGAGCTAGCCCAATAACAGATAGCAACATAGAATTTTACAACTAAATGAAACCCAATGGCCTTCAGTAGTGAGCTAGCCCAATAACAGATAGCAACATAGACATAGAAGTTTACATCTAAGGAAACCGAATGGCCTCCAGTAGTGAGCTTGCCCAATAACAGATAGCAACATAGAATTTTACAACTAAATGAAACCCAATGGCCTTCAGTAGTGAGCTAGCCCAATAACAGATAGCAACATAGACATAGAAGTTTACATCTAAGGAAACCGAATGGCCTTCAGTAGTGAGCTAGCCCAATAACAGAGAGCAACATAGAATTTTACAAGTAGAGGAAACCGAATGGCCTCAAGTAGTGAGCTAGCCCAATAACAGATAGCAACATAGAATTTTACAACTAAATGAAACCCAATGGCCTTCAGTAGTGAGCTAGCCCAATAACAGATAGCAACATAGACATAGAAGTTTACATCTAAGGAAACCGAATGGCCTTCAGTAGTGAGCTAGCCCAATAACAGATAGCAACATAGAATTTTACAGGTAGAGGAAACCGAATGGCCTCAAGTAGTGAGCTAGCCCAATAACAGATAGCAACATATAATTTTACAACTAAAGGAAACCCAATGGCCTCCAGTAGTAAGCTTGCCAAATAACAGATAGCAACATAGAATTTTACAACTAGAGGAAACCGAATGGCCTTCAGTAGTGAGCTAGCCCAATAACAGATAGCAACATAGACATAGAAGTTTACATCTAAGGAAACCGAATGGCCTTCAGTAGTGAGCTAGCCCAATAACAGAGAGCAACATAGAATTTTACAACTAAAGGAAACCGAATGGCCTTCAGTAGTGAGCTAGCCCAATAACAGATAGCAACATAGACATAGAAGTTTACATCTAAGGAAACCGAATGGCCTCAAGTAGTGAGCTAGCCCAATAACAGATAGCAACATATAATTTTACAACTAAAGGAAACCCAATGGCCTCCAGTAGTGAGCTTGCCAAATAACAGATAGCAACATATAATTTTACAACTAGAGGAAACCGAATGGCCTTCAGAAGTGAGCTTGCCCAGTAACAGATAGCAACATAGACATAGAAGTTTACATCTAAGGAAACCGAATGGCTTTCAGTAGTGAGCTAGCCCAATAACAGATAGCAACATATAATTTTACAACTAAAGGAAACCGAATGGCCTTCAGTAGTGAGCTAGCCCAATAACAGATAGCAACATATAATTTTACAACTAGAGGAAACCGAATGGCCTCCAGTAGTGAGCTTGCCCAATAACAGATAGCAACATATAATTTTACAACTAAAGGAAACCGAATGGCCTTCAGTAGTGAGCTTGCCAAATAACAGAGAGCAACATAGAATTTTACAACTAAAGGAAACCGAATGGCCTTCAGTAGTGAGCTAGCCCAATAACAGATAGCAACATATAATTTTACAAGTAGAGGAAACCGAATGGCCTTCAGTAGTGAGCTAGCCTAATAACAGATAGCAACATAGAATTTTACAACTAAAGGAAACCCAATGGCCTTCAGTAGTGAGCTTGCCCAATAACAGATTGCAACATATAATTTTACAACTAAAGGAAACCAAATGGCCTTCAGTAGTGAGCTAGCCCAATAACAGATAGCAACATATAATTTTACAACTAGAGGAAACCGAATGGCCTTCAGTAGTGAGCTAGCCCAATAACAGATAGCAACATATAATTTTACAACTAAAGGAAACCCAATGGCCTTCAGTAGTGAGCTAGCCCAATAACAGATAGCAACATAGAATTTTACAACTTTAGGAAACCGAATGGCCTCCAGTAGTGAGCTAGCCCAATAACAGATAGCAACATAGAATTTTACAACTTTAGGAAACCGAATGGCCTCCAGTAGTGAGCTAGCCCAATAACAGATAGCAACATATAATTTTACAACTTTAGGAAACCGAATGGCCTTCAGTAGTGAGCTAGCCCAATAACAGATAGCAACATATAATTTTACAACTAGAGGAAACCGAATGGCCTTCAGTAGTGAGCTAGCCAAATAACAGATAGCAACATAGAATTTTACAACTAAAGGAAACCCAATGGCCTTCAGTAGTGAGCTAGCCCAATAACAGATAGCAACATATAATTTTACAACTTTAGGAAACCGAATGGCCTTCAGTAGTGAGCTAGCCCAATAACAGATAGCAACATATAATTTTACAACTAGAGGAAACCGAATGGCCTTCAGTAGTGAGCTAGCCAAATAACAGATAGCAACATAGAATTTTACAACTAAAGGAAACCCAATGGCCTTCAGTAGTGAGCTAGCCAAATAACAGATTGCAACATATAATTTTACAACTAAAGGAAACCAAATGGCCTTCAGTAGTGAGCTAGCCAAATAACAGATAGCAACATAGAATTTTACAACTAAAGGAAACCCAATGGCCTTCAGTAGTGAGCTAGCCAAATAACAGATTGCAACATATAATTTTACAACTAAAGGAAACCAAATGGCCTTCAGTAGTGAGCTAGCCCAATAACAGAGAGCAACATAGAATTTTACAACTAAAGGAAACCGAATGGCCTTCAGTAGTGAGCTAGTCCAATTACAGATTGCAACATACCATTTTACAACTAAAGGAAACCGAATGGCCTCCAGTAGTGAGCTTGCCCAATAACAGATAGCAACATATAATTTTACAACTAGAGGAAACCGAATGGCCTTCAGTAGTGAGCTAGCCCAATAACAGATAGCAACATAGACATAGAAGTTTACATCTAAGGAAACCGAATGGCCTTCAGTAGTGAGCTTGCCCAATAACAGATAGCAACATAGAATTTTACAAGTAGAGGAAACCGAATGGCCTCAAGTAGTGAGCTAGCCCAATAACAGATAGCAACATATAATTTTACAACTAAAGGAAATCGAATGGCCTCCAGTAGTGAGCTAGCCCAATAACAGATAGCAACATATAATTTTACAACTAGAGAAAACCGAATGGCCTTCAGTAGTGAGCTAGCCCAATAACAGATATCAACATATAATTTTACAACTAGAGAAAACCGAATGGCCTTCAGTAGTGAGCTAGCCCAATAACAGATAGCAACATAGAATTTTACAACTAAATGAAACCCAATGGCCTTCAGTAGTGAGCTAGCCCAATAACAGATAGCAACATAGACATAGAAGTTTACATCTAAGGAAACCGAATGGCCTCCAGTAGTGAGCTTGCCCAATAACAGATAGCAACATAGAATTTTACAACTAAATGAAACCCAATGGCCTTCAGTAGTGAGCTAGCCCAATAACAGATAGCAACATAGACATAGAAGTTTACATCTAAGGAAACCGAATGGCCTTCAGTAGTGAGCTAGCCCAATAACAGAGAGCAACATAGAATTTTACAAGTAGAGAAAACCGAATGGCCTCAAGTAGTGAGCTAGCCCAATAACAGATAGCAACATAGAATTTTACAACTAAATGAAACCCAATGGCCTTCAGTAGTGAGCTAGCCCAATAACAGATAGCAACATAGACATAGAAGTTTACATCTAAGGAAACCGAATGGCCTTCAGTAGTGAGCTAGCCCAATAACAGATAGCAACATAGAATTTTACAAGTAGAGGAAACCGAATGGCCTCAAGTAGTGAGCTAGCCCAATAACAGATAGCAACATAGAATTTTACAACTAGAGGAAACCGAATGGCCTTCAGTAGTGAGCTAGCCCAATAACAGATAGCAACATAGACATAGAAGTTTACATCTAAGGAAACCGAATGGCCTTCAGTAGTGAGCTAGCCCAATAACAGATAGCAACATAGAATTTTACAAGTAGAGGAAACCGAATGGCCTTCAGTAGTGAGCTAGTCCAATAACAAAGAGCAACATATAATTTACAACTAGAGAAAATTGAATGGCCTTCAGTAGTAAGCTAGTCCAATATCAAATGTTTGCCCGTACATTTTTACGCTAAGGGTTTCTTGCTCGTTAGAAAGCTGTCAACATATTCAATAATTCAATTATATTAATGTTCTATGCTATTTGGTCTCTTATGGAGAGTTGTCTTATTGGCATTCATACCATATATTCCTTTTTTATATCTAAAAAAAACGAAATGACCTATAGCTGTAAATTACATGTTTTTATTTGTCTCTTGTGAAGAGTTGTTTCACTGGCAAGTGTCAACAACCCGCTTAAATAGTAGATAACAGCCGAAGACCACCAATATGGGTTTTCAACGAAGAGAGAAAATTTCGCATCCGGAGGTGCGTCTCAGCTGCCCCCTAAATAAAAATGTGTTGTAGTTCAGTGAATATGGATGTCATAGTAAACTCAAAAACATATAAATGAACTATAATTGCGTCAGTGTTAAAACAATATTGTGAGATCCCAACCCTCCTGTTAAACCTCGATCAAAGTAGAATAACGAACAAACTTATGGTGAAAAAGACAGAGACAAACAATTGTAGAAAAAATGGAAAACTAAAGAATGAGTAACACAAATCCCACAAACACTGGGGTTGTTATCAGATGCTCCTCCGTGGGACCCGTCTTGTTGCTTATGCTAGTTCGAACCCAGTAATAAATCTACTTGGTAGGGATTGTAGTTAGGAACATATCCGCTTTCATGATCATCTGTGAGTTAGAATTCTAGGCAAAATTGGAATTAAAGTTCGAATTAGCATTGGGTTTCGTGTTGAACTTCCAGTTTGAGTCACATTTGACGGCAGAGTTTGAATTACAATTCGACTTCAACAATTTGGCATTTTAGTCATCTTTTGAGTTCGAGTTAAACTTACAAAATTGAGTCTCATTATATGAGATATGCACACAAAAGATAAACAACGTTACAGTATCGAAAATACAACATAGAAATCTAAATCAAGTTCGAGGATGAGGTATGGGAGTCAATGAGACAACTATCCATCAGAATTTAAATGCTGTTTATCTTTGCAAGTATAGCAACCATACCTCCTTAAAACACAATAGTCGGTTATAAAAGGCCACCACGTGAAAATGTGAAACAATTCAATCGAGAAAAGTAACAGCCCAATTTATAACAAAACAATTTCCGAAAAACAAATATGACAAATATGAACCAACGACTACCATTAAACTACAGTCTCCTGACTAAGGACAAGCACATAAAGAATGTATCTGAGTTAACCATGAGCTTAGTCATAACCATAACCTGGGACAACAGTGCAGCAGCAGAACATAAAAAAAAATGTAAAAATCAGTTGCATTTGGCTTAAATCGATAGTTCGGCATGACTTGGCAATTCCATATTAATCTATCAAAATCCTGGAGTGATCTCGGATGCTTCGGAAGGGAGAGTAGATCTGCTCAATGTTTGGCACATTTCGTGTTAATCCTTAAAGTAAAAACCGAGTAATTTGGTCTAGTTCTGTAGTTCACATTCGAGCAAAAATGAGGACGGGATTGTGATTATTACAATCGGAACATATCCGTCGTCACCTGTGAAATATATAGTCCAAAAAAAAATTGTTTTTCTCAGTCAGTGCGAGATATATCAGAGAATGCAATTTACAAAAACGAAACATTGATATTGGTACATAATCAAATGACCATACGATCTTAAAATATCGGAGAATTTTATTTAATCTAATTGTCGCTTAAAAGCCTGTCCCCTCCTTCTTCTTTTCCCGTAAATTACGTGTGAGTTGATTTGTGTGTAATTTGTTGACAATAAAGTACAAGTCACATGATTTGTGTCGAGCATGGGAACTTAAATAACGCGTCGGAGTCTTCATCATTCAGATCGCTAGGTTTCTCGTTTGAATTGTTTCACATTTGTTAGTATATCCCCCTTATGTCCGAAATATTGTTATTTTTCTAATACTTTTTGTCTGCCGTTCCTCTTTGAATAACTCAGAACAACAAATCGAAATTTAATTCAAACTTTAACACAATGAGCATGTTCAAATAGTTTTAAATATAGAACTAGATTTTCCCAAATGGTCACGTAGCAAGGACATCAGACTAAGGATGATAGAACCACATTAATTAATGGAACGAACACATTATGTAAAATAGTCAAATTTTGAAAAAAATTATTGTAATGTTTAAAGCATATAAAGAATAATTGGTTTACGAAAAAACAAAACCACATGTGTAATGAAACAACTACTGTAACATTTCGTTCAGCCAGTAATGTTCAAACCACATCGCTAATTTAAAATGACACAACCACAATGATTAAACAATTGTGAAACCACATCGAGTAATGACAAAACCATATTAAGTCCACATTGTTCAGGATAACTAAAGACAACAGTAGTATACCGCTGTTCGAAACTCATAAATCGATTGAGAAAAAAAACAAATCAGGGTTACAAACTAAAAGTTAATATAAGAGGAGAACAACGACACATTAAAATGAAACACACACAAACATAAATCTTAAAATGGTGGGTAAAACCTGGTTTTGTGGCATGCCAAACCTCCCGCTTTTATGGCAATGTTAAATATAACATCGAAATGACAACATTACATGACACGACTACAATACAAATAAATGGTTGAACATATAGGACAGAGAAACACACGAATAATAGCTAACAAAAGGTACCAGGTTTAAAATTTAATACGCCAAACGTGCGTTTCGTCCACACACGACTAACCAGTGACGTTCAGATGAAAAAAAAAAGCCAAAACAAAAAAGTGTCTTTTCAATTTTCTATGTTTATGGACCTTGAAATTGAGTCGAAAAAGTAATTTGTCATTAAAACTAGAAAGGTCATATCTTCGGGAACATGTGTCTTAAGTTTCAAATTGGTTAAACTTCAACTTCATCAAAAACTACCTTCACCTAAAAATTTTACCTAAAAACATTAACCTGAAACGGGACGTCGACGGACGGACGCACAAGAACCGAAAAAAGTTTACAGGAGAACAAATTATAGCATATCATTCGGCAATCCTCGGTAGAATCCGCTACTCGGTACGGAATCGAGACGAATGTATAGCATATATGTGGCGTACATTAATTAGTCTTAGATATAGGAAGATGTGGTGTGAGTGCCAATGAGACAACTCTCCATACAAATAACAATTTAAAAAGTAAACCATTATAGGTTAAAGTACGGCCTTCAACACGGAGCCTTAGCTCACACCGAACAACAAGCTATAAAGGGCCTTAAAATTACTAGTGTAAAACCATTCAAACGGGAAAACCAACGGTCTAATATATATAAACAAAACGAGAAACACGTATATATTACATAAACAAACGACAACTACTGTACATCAGATTCCTGACTTAGGACAGGTGCAAACATTTGCAGCGGGATTAAACGTTTTAATGGATCCAAACCTTCTCCCTTTTTCTGAAACAATAGCATAACATCACAACAAAGAAAAACATACGATAAAATATCAATTGGCAGACTTAACTCAATCAAAAAAAGTATGTATGTCTATTTTTTCTAAATTTGGTTTGATCACCCCCAGTTTTTGGTGGGGTTAGTGTTACTTAGTCTGTAGTTTTCTATGTTTAGTCTTTTGTACTATTATTTGTCTGGTTTTTTTTAATTTTTAGCCATGGCGGTGTCAGTTTATTTTCAATCTATGAGTTTGACTGTCGTTCTGGTATCTTTCGTCCCTCTTTTACATGTTTAGACTTTATAGTGTGGCGTCCATTTCTCTGAACTTGTATACATTATTGTTATAGTGTGGCGTCCATTTCTCTGAACTTGTATACATTATTGTTATAGTGTGGCATCCATTTCTCTGAACTAGTATACATTATTGTTATAGTGTGGCGTCCATTTCTCTGAACTTGTATACATTATTGTTATAGTGTGGCGTCCATTTCTCTGAACTTGTATACATTATTGTTATAGTGTGGCGTCCATTTCTCTGAACTAGTATACATTATTGTTATAGTGTGGCGTCCATTTCTCTGAACTAGTATACATCATTGTTATAGTGTGGCGTCCATTTCTCTGAACTAGTATACATTATTGTTATAGTGTGGCATCCATTTCTCTGAACTAGTATACATTATTGTTATAGTGTGGCGTCCACTTCTCTGAACTTGTATACATTATTGTTGTAGTGTGGCGTCCATTTCTCTGAACTAGTATACATTATTGTTATAGTGTGGCGTCCATTTCTCTGAACTAGTATACATCATTGTTATAGTGTGGCGTCCATTTCTCTGAACTAGTATACATTATTGTTATAGTGTGGCATCCATTTCTCTGAACTAGTATACATTATTGTTATAGTGTGGCGTCCACTTCTCTGAACTTGTATACATTATTGTTGTAGTGTGGCGTCCATTTCTCTGAACTAGTATACATTATTGTTATAGTGTGGCGTCCATTTCTCTGAACTAGTATACATTATTGTTATAGTGTGGCGTCCATTTCTCTGAACTAGTATACATTATTGTTATAGTGTGGCGTCCATTTCTCTGAACTAGTATACATTATTGTTATAGTGCCTGCTGAAACCAACCTTCGGCGGAGGATTTGTTTCTGTACGTTGAAGACCCAATGTGGCCTATTTTTATCTGTACTTTATTTTTCATTTACATGTTGTACTGTTAAATCGATCATCCTTAATCAGAACGATAGTTGTATGTGTGAGTGTATGCGAGTGGGAGAGAAAGGCTTTTTATTTTTACTTTATGTGATTACATGCTTGTTTAGTGATGAGCCCTATGATTAGGAAATAAAATATCTTTATCTTTACCTTTATCTTTAAAACATTCCCTGCATCAATTCTCAATTCTTTGTCATATATTGAAAGTCGAAATACCAATCAGTTAACATAAAGCATTTTATTAAAGCATTCTGGAATTTAACAATATGAATCACATTGGCTGTTAATCCAACAAAATTATAAAATAAAAACAACAACAACAACAAAAGCCCAATATTTCACAATATTGAAGCAAAAATTGAACATTTTGATTTTTTCATTAGTGATGCATATTTGGCACAGGGGATAATTGCTGAGAGAGAACGATGTGTTCTTACAACTCTTCAATGTATTCTTACAATTATTCATCGTTTGAATGTACATAAACACACACATCACTTTTCTTATCTAGACTCTGAACACACATATTCAAAATCTGTTATATTCTTCATCCAACTCAAAAGTAATTGTTTTCCCGGCTCATCTATAAACAGTGGATTTCATTTCTTTCTTTTTCAGTTTAATAATCAATTCAAGACCTCGTTTGTACCCTTGGTAAATCAAATATTAAACAATTTTGTAAATAACGTTTGTTTAAAAAGTGTCAAGTATATTTTCTTATTTCAAATCGCACTATTACTTTCCACTTGAACATCGTTCTCATCATTTCACGAAAGTCTTTGCAGCAACGATTAAAAAAACGCAAGATGAAACAGGCAGGTAACCTGGATGAATTTAAGATTTCTAGTTTGCGCATGCGTAGTCTTTGGATGTTATTAACTGGCGTTAACGTGTTCAGAGAGCTGCCTCAATATCTTGCTTGATTGGGGTACCAGTTTTCTTTGCTTTCAAATTAAACAAGTCTTCTGCTAATTCGGGGTTTTCAGCATACCTCTTTTCAAATTCTGAAAAAGAAAAAGAAAAGTTTTGTATTATCTTTTATGCAGGATGATTTAACCAGTAAGTAAGGCATATCTTAAGACAGGATAATTATTCAGGAAGTTCCTCTTATCGTGTCATGCATAGAATTAGACAAAATGATTAACCCCCAACATATGTAACCAGTAATAATTATCTGAGAAAATTACGTTCTCATTTCTATTTTCTCTAGCCCCATGTAGACCCTCTTACAGTGGTCGTTAAGACGTCCTGGTGTTCTTTCTCTAGTCCCATGTAGACCCTCTTACAGTGGTCGTTAAGACGTCCTGGTGTTCGTGTTTTTATATTTAATGTCAATGCTTTGCTAGTCCTTTTTTCTCTTTTCTCTTACCACAACTAGACCCTCTTTGTTTTGCTAGTCCTTTTTTTCTCTTTTCTCTTACCACAACTAGACCCTCTTTGTTTTGCAAGACCCGGTGGTTGTCGTGTCTTCGCTATGGGGATTTTGTTTAAATTCGCTAGTCCTATTTTCTCTTTTATGTAAATCACTATCTAGACATTCTCTAACTTGTTGGGACCGGGTGGTTGTGTTTTCGATATTTAATGTCAATCTTTCGCTGTTCCTATTTCTCCTTTCTTTAACCCTATGTAGACCCCCATACACTGATCATTAGGCTCGGGTAGTCATTATTTAATGTCAATCCTTTGCCTGTCCTATTTTTATTTTCTTCAACCTCATCATGTTTTATTTTGGCCCGGGTTGTTGTCTTACCTGCAATTTCCCAGTCTTCTCTCTTCCTTTTCAATTTTGCTATGGGGATTAGTTTTAATTTTGAGAGCTCTATTTTCTCTTTTATGTAAAACCCTACCAATACACTCTTTAAATGGGCCTTGGTGGTTCGTCTTTTCGTTATTAGTTTCAATCCGTTACTAGGGCCTATTTTCTCTTTTCTCTAACCCCAGTGGTCGTTAGGGCCAGGTGTTTGTGTTTTCATTATTTTATATCAATCTTTTGTCAGCTCTTTTTTTCTTTTCTCTAATCCTTTTTAGACACCCTTAGAGTGGTCGTTATGCCCCGGGGAATTGTTTTCATTATTTAATTTCTTCTTTGCTAGCCCTATTTTCTTTATTCTCCATCCTTATTCAGGTCCTCTACACTTGCTGTTTGGGCCGGGTGTTGGTTTTTTCATTATTCAATTTCTTTCCCTAGGCCTTTTTTTGTTTTTTGGGCCCGGGTGGTTGTCTAACCTGCAATTTCCAAGTCCTTACAGTGGCCCTCTTTGTTTTTGGGCCCTGGTGGTCGTCTTATCTGCATTTCCCCGTCCTCCCAGTGGTCACCTTTTTTTTTGGGGGGGGGGGGGGGGCGAGTGGTTGCCTTCCCTGCAATTTGTAAGACCTCCAAGAGGCCGTCGTTGTGTTCGGGACCTGGATGGTTTCCTTACCTGCTATTTCCCAGTCCTCCATGTGGCCGTTTTTGTGTTCGGGGCCCGGATGGTTTCCTTACCTGCTATTTCCCAGTCCTCCCGGTGGCCGTTTTTGTGTTCGGGACCCGGATGGTTGCCTTACCTGCAATTTCCCAGTCCTCCTAAAGGCCCTCTTTGTGTTCGGGACCCGGATGGTTGCCTTACCTGCAATTTCTCAGTCCTCCTAAAGGCCCTCTTTGTGTTCGGGACCCGGATGGTTGCCTTACCTGCTATTTCCCAGTCCTCCTAAAGGCCCTCTTTGTGTTCGGGACCCGGATGGTTGCCTTACCTGCTGTTTCCCAGTCCTCCCAGAGGCCGTCTTTGTGTTCGGGACCCGGATGGTTTCCTTACCTGCTATTTCCCAGTCCTCCCAGTGGCCGTTTTTGTGTTCGGGACCCGGATGGTTTCCTTACCTGCTATTTCCCAGTCCTCCCAGTGGCCGTCTTTGTGTTCGGGACCCGGATGGTTGCCTTACCTGCAATTTCCCAGTCCTCCTAAAGGCCCTCTTTGTGTTCAGGACCCGAATGGTTGCCTTACCTGCTATTTCCCAGTCCTCCTAAAGGCCCTCTTTGTGTTCGGGACCAGGATGGTTGCCTTACCTGCTATTTCCCAGTCCTCCCAGTGGCCGTCTTTGTGTTCGGGACCCGGATGGTTGCCTTACCTGCAATTTCCCAGTCCTCCTAAAGGCCCTCTTTGTGTTCAGGACCCGAATGGTTGCCTTACCTGCTATTTCCCAGTCCTCCTAAAGGCCCTCTTTGTGTTCGGGACCCGGATGGTTGCCTTACCTGCTATTTCCCAGTCCTCCTAAAGGCCCTCTTTGTGTTCGGGACCCGGATGGTTGCCTTACCTGCTGTTTCCCAGTCCTCCCAGAGGCCGTCTTTGTGTTCGGGACCCGGATGGTTTCCTTACCTGCTATTTCCCAGTCCTCCCAGTGGCCGTTTTTGTGTTCGGGACCCGGATGGTTTCATTACCTGCTATTTCCCAGTCCTCCCAGTGGCCGTCTTTGTGTTCGGGACCCGGATGGTTGCCTTACCTGCAATTTCCCAGTCCTCCTAAAGGCCCTCTTTGTGTTCAGGACCCGAATGGTTGCCTTACCTGCTATTTCCCAGTCCTCCTAAAGGCCCTCTTTGTGTTCGGGACCAGGATGGTTGCCTTACCTGCTATTTCCCAGTCCTCCCAGTGGCCGTCTTTGTGTTCGGGACCCGGATGGTTGCCTTACCTGCAATTTCCCAGTCCTCCTAAAGGCCCTCTTTGTGTTCAGGACCCGAATGGTTGCCTTACCTGCTATTTCCCAGTCCTCCCAGTGGCCGTCTTTGTGTTCGGGACCCGGATGGTTGCCTTACCTGCAATTTCCCAGTCCTCCTAAAGGCCCTCTTTGTGTTCGGGACCCGGATGGTTGCCTTACCTGCAATTTCCCAGTCCTCCTAAAGGCCCTCTTTGTGTTCGGGACCCGGATGGTTGCCTTACCTGCTATTTCCCAGTCCTCCTAAAGGCCCTCTTTGTGTTCGGGACCCGGATGGTTGCCTTACCTGCTGTTTCCCAGTCCTCCCAGAGGCCGTCTTTGTGTTCGGGACCCGGATGGTTTCCTTACCTGCTATTTCCCAGTCCTCCCAGTGGCCGTTTTTGTGTTCGGGACCCGGATGGTTTCCTTACCTGCTATTTCCCAGTCCTCCCAGTGGCCGTCTTTGTGTTCGGGACCCGGATGGTTGCCTTACCTGCAATTTCCCAGTCCTCCTAAAGGCCCTCTTTGTGTTCAGGACCCGAATGGTTGCCTTACCTGCTATTTCCCAGTCCTCCTAAAGGCCCTCTTTGTGTTCGGGACCAGGATGGTTGCCTTATCTGCTATTTCCCAGTCCTCCCAGTGGCCGTCTTTGTGTTCGGGACCCGGATGGTTTCCTTACCTGCAATTTCCCAGTCCTCCTAAAGGCCCTCTTTGTGTTCAGGACCCGAATGGTTGCCTTACCTGCTATTTCCCAGTCCTCCTAAAGGCCCTCTTTGTGTTCGGGACCAGGATGGTTGCCTTACCTGCTATTTCCCAGTCCTCCCAGTGGCCGTCTTTGTGTTCGGGACCCGGATGGTTTCCTTACCTGCTATTTCCCAGCTAGTCCTCCCAGTGGCCGTTTTTGTGTTCGGGACCCGGATGGTTGCCTTACCTGCTATTTCCCAGTCCTCCCAGTGGCCGTCTTCCTCGTCGTCTTCGCTATGGGGATTCTGAGATCGTTGTTTCTTTAGATCTTCTATGGTGTCATGGCAACGTTTTAATTGTGACAGGAGTACTTTGTCTTGAGCTCGAAGTCCAACCTACAAAGCAGGAAATAATTAAAATGTTTCTATGAGAATATTTGTGCCACAGATGACTATGATTTTTTCCCTTGTACTGAGAAATCACAAGAAAAATACGTTGAATATTGAAATAAATACTGTATACAATTAGTGCGCCCAAAGCGCTTTTCTGAAATCAACCGTCCGCTGTGTAGGAACGCACAAATAAACCTGCGGTAGGAACGCTCAAATAAACCTTCAGTAGGAACGCTCAAATAAACCTTCGGTAGGAACGCACAAATAAACCTTCGGTAGGAACGCACAAATAAACCTTCAGTAGGAACGCTCAAATAAACCTTCGGTAGGAACGCTCAATCAGAACAAACATAGATAGTAAACGCAACGTAAATACATGAGGAGTAAGATGTGCAAAAAGGGGCCGTAATCAAAATTAAAAATATTTCATAAGACGTTTTTTTATTTTTTTCGACGGTTACGGTACTGTTTTTAAAACGGTCAGTTATTACTTTGAAAAAAAAATGAAATGACATTGCGAATCCAAAAAGTTGACACATGGAACCATCTCGACCTATCAAATATGATGAGCACATGGGACCAAATCGACCAATCAAATATGGTGGGCACAAGGGACCATCCAAACCAATCAAATATGATGAGCACATGGGACCAGATCGACAATCCTAAAAGTGGGCACATAGAACCAGATTGACCAATCCATAAGGTTGGCACACGGGACTATCTCATTGTATCTGAAGGGTGATAAAATGGGACCACCTCGACCAATACAAAATGTGAACAAATAGGACCATCTCGACCAATCCAAAAAGTGGGCGAATGGGATTATCTCGAAGTTTTAACATGTGCAGCTATGGTCGGTGTCAAATGATAAATAAAATTGAGAAAGGAAATGGGGAATGTGTCAAAGCGACAACAACCCAACCATAGAGCAGACAACAGCCGAAGGCCACAAATGGGTCTTCAATGTAGCAAGAAACTACCGCACCCGTAGGTGTCCTTCAGCTGGCCCCTTAAAAAATATGTATACTAGTACAGAAATAATGGACGTCATACTAGTCTAAACTCCGAATTATACACAAGAAACTAAAATTAAAAATCATACAAGACTATCAAAGGCCAGAGGCTCCTGACTTGGGACAGGCGCAAAATTGCGGCAGGGTTAAACATGTTTATGAGATCTCAACCTTCCTCCTATACCTCTAGCCAATGTAGAAAAGTAAACGCATAACAATACGCACATTAAAATTCAGTTTAAGAGAAGTCCGAGTCCGAGTCCGATGTCAGAAGATGTAACAAAAAAAAATTGACAATAATACGTAAACAGACTACTAGCAGTTAACTGACATGCCAGCTCCAGACCTCAAATAAACTGATTGAAAAATTATGTCTTCATCATATGAATAGCAGGTACAATCCCTCCCGTTAGGGGTTTAGTATCATACTATCATAAAATATATGAGAAGAACATAACCCGTGTCATGCCAACAACTGTTTTTTTTTTCAAATAAATGTGTTTAGTTCCGATGCAAAGACCTTATAAGTGAATCAATATTAAAGCCAAAATATGCAATCTTTAATGACCTGACAACAGTATCGTAACTATGTCCCTTCTTAATAAGTCTGTTTAAAGGTTTTGTAAGCTTTTGAGGTGAATACTGACATTGTTGTGCTTTGTAAAGAATATTACCATAAAAGATTGGATGTGAAATACCTGAACATGAAGATACAATTATGCAGCTTTTAGTACATTTTCGCCTTCCATGTCTTTTTAGATCACCTATGATCCTCCAGTTAACTATAATAGCATATCAAAAGAATACCCTTCAGCTACCTCATAATCAAGATTACCCACAATGCACTCCGTGTGCATTTGAAGATTCATCATGAGATGTAATCGGCTTTGTTCTGTCAGCACCGATTACTTTCAAATCAAGATATAATTGTCATTGATAATGAAGTATGTATGTATACTTGGGGTTACAAAAAGGAGGACTTAACCGAAAGTAAAAGATCTACTTTGTATTTTACTGGTTTTGTTACGGTTGTTTTCGCTTGAGCACATACCGTTGTATGATTGATAGCCGATTGACTTTTTAAATAGTATTTGTGTTATTTGATTGTTGAACTCAAAGATACAGCTTCAGAACTGTTAGCTGTAATCATTAATAAAAATGATTCTTAAGAGGTAGACCAAAAGTATGGGATAAAACTCTTACACTTTTCCTTGGTACGTAATTTTTATCAAGCACCTTTTATAAATCTATTATAAGCTTCAATTAATTATTTATTTTCTGTTCCATTTATAGATAGTTTAAGGCATTGAGATTAAATACAGCAAATGCAATACCTTAGAAGACACCCTCCCCCCTTTTTCCCCTTCTCCCCAAACGAAATTATTTCCGTATGGAATTATTATATAAATCAAAAGTTCCTTCTGTACAAGAAAAGAAATCATTTTGAAATGTTCCCATCATGGATAATTCAAGGTTTCTTTTCCATTTAGTTTACCAATATTTCACCCCTTCATTTGCAAACTCTATACGCAATAACAATTTCGTTAAAAAGTGAAAATTGTTTGCATTAAGTGTAATAAATGACATTTGTATGTTATTTCTGCATCCTAACAGCACCCTTGCTTTGTACCTTTATCAGCAGACAAAAACAATAAATCACCAGCTCGCGTGCCTTCTGTTAGCTTTATCTTTTGGCAGAAGTAATTTTCTACTTAAAGATAATAATCACTGTCATGCCTGCTTGATTCTTTTCTTAAGTAATCATCTCCTTACAACCTGTCTGTATAAAGTTTTAAACTTACAACATGTCTGTATAAAGTTTTAAACTTACAACCGGTATGTATAAAGTTTTAAACGTACAACCGGTCTGTATAAAGTTTTAAACTTACAACCGGTATGTATACAGTTTTAAACTTACAACCGGTATGTATAAAGTTTTAAACTTACAACCGGTCTGTATAAACTTACATAATGTCAGGTCATTAAAGATTACATATTTTGGCGTTAATATTGATTCACTTATAGGGTCTTTGAATCGGAACTAAACACATTTATTTAAAAACCAGTTGTTGGCATGACACGGGTTATATTCTTCTTATATATGTTATGATGGTATGATACTTAACCCCTCACGGGAAGGATTGTGACTGATATTCGTATGATGAAAACATAATCTTTCAATCAGTTTAATTGAAGTCTGGAGCTTGCATGTCAGTCAATTGCTAGTAGTCTGATGTTATTTATGTATTATTGTCATTTAGTTTATTTTCTTTGGTTACATTTTCTGACATCAGACTCGGACTTCTCTTGAACTGAACTTTAATGTGCGTTTTGTTATGCGTTTACTTTTCTACATTGGCTAGAGGTATAGGGGGAGGGCTGATATCTCATAAACATGTTTAACCCCGCCGCATTTTTGCGCCTGTCCCAAGTCAGGAGCCTCTAGCCTTTGTTAGTCTTGTATTATTTTAACTTTTAGGTTCCTGTGTGCAAATTGGAGTTTAGTATGACGTTCATTATCACTGAACTAGTATATATATTTGTTTAGGGGCCAGCTGAAGCTGAAGGACGCCTCCTGGTTCAGGAATTTCTCGCTGCATTGGAGACCTGTTGGTGACCTTCTACTGTTGTCTGCTCTATGGTAGGGTTGTTCTCTCTTTGACACACTCCCCATTTCCATTCTCAATTTTATTAAACGTACAACCGGTATGTATACACATGGAAAAAAGTATTGCAACACCTTGATTTTTAACTAGAAAAGTTAGCCTCTTATTTTGGATGGAATATGATAAAATATTTGTAAAATAATATTGAAACATAGTTAATGATAACATTGGCATTAAAACGAACAAAAAATGCATGAAAAAAAATGTTTTATCTAACCAAAATTTTTATAACAAAATGAAGTGTTTTCTGTACAAAAAAAAATGCATTTTACAACTTTTACTGTTACAGTAGTCGAACTTTACAATGTCAGACATTTCAAAATTTATCTTTAGATGATTGTTCACATCATGGTTGATCGTTATACGCCAAATAATTAGTATTTTGTGCGCAGCAAACGTATAACCGCATCTTAACGTCTTCTGATTCCTGCCATAAGTCGACTAATTTGTTGCTAAGATATCAGCAACCATTCCTGACGAAGGGTATTGTTTATTTCATGACGTGTTTGAACTGGGCCTTTCGTGCACTTTACGCCCAATAGTGTCCCATATATGCTCGATATGGTTCAAATTCAGGCTACGATCGGGCCAAGGAAGATAAACCGAATTCCATTGGAACACTCTTCCTCCACGATGCTAATTTCCAACTTTGGCGAGCTCTGCACTATATTGGATACGGGCAACTGTGTGTCTGTTCGTAGGCAAAGGTCCCCGAAATGGTCTTATCGCACGATAACCAGTAGCGATGAGCCGATATCGAACAGTTCTTGTTTAAAGGCTCCAGTATGGTCATCACTCTCTTTTTAGGATTGTTTTGTTTGCAATGGGTTTCCTTCTTCATTATGCTGGATTTTCCCTAGCAGATGTTATAGGGGGTTTTCTTGATCTCGGAAGGTCTTTAACATCGTTTGTTTCCTGATTTTTATTCTCAAAACGACTTATAGTGGACTGGTGAAGACCAACAATACGTGAAATTGTCACAGCGACATACCTGATTCTCTCATGCTGATTATCTGCCATCTTGCTGCAGTTATGAGTTGTGGATGACCAATTACAAGGTGTCAATCACATAACTTTATAAACTTGGTTATTTAAAGTGTTGAAAACAATGAGGATAAAAACATCTGTTTTATTGTTTACGAGTACAGTAGCTGCATGTGCAGATAAGAACTTATCAAGTCGATATTTATTAATTAAACTCAGGTGATATTTAAATAATGTTCTATTTCAACAAATTATATCACAAAACAACAAAGAGTGTTTTTCAAATTTGAATTTCAATTTGGTGTTGCAATACCTTTCTCCATGTGTATATCAAGTTTTAAACGTACAACCTGTTTGTAAAAAGTTTTAAATTTACAACAGGTATGTATATAGACAATAACTGTTTAGTGTCTTTAAATATCAGCTGTAATAGACCTTTTCAACTTCTCTAGACACCGACTAATGACACCTACAGTTTACAGGTAAAATGGATGGGTTGTCTCAAAGACAAAAAACCATCGTGATTATCATTTCGTATCATATTGGATTGGCGGTTTCATACTGATTTGACTATATAGTGTAAGAATATATACCAACCAAATAAATAAATAAATATATGTATGGTGGCCGGATGCGGCCATTTATTTCGCCTTTTCGCGTTTTCGTGACGTCTCCTTTCATTTTGCAAACGCGAAATTGGGAATTCGAAAAATCGAGAAATTGAGAAATCGGGAAATTGAGAAATTGGGAAACAGATAAGATCGGGAAAGATCGGGAAATCGAGAAATCGAGAAATCAAGAAAGCAGAAACGCCAAAACACGCAAGAGAAAACGCGAAATGAATTCTTGATTTTGCGTTTTTGCTTTCTCGATTTCCCAATTTCTTGATTTCTCGATTTCCCGATTTCTCAATTTCTCGATTTCACTTTCTCGATTTCAAGTCTAGATTTCCCCGAAAACACGAAAAGGGGAAACGTCCGCATCCACCATACATATGTCTCTGTCATATAATATTCTTATTTCGTATGAATTTGCACGACATTTCATGTTGAATTGATTAAACAAATATTCCAATCATTCAGAATCCTAACACATTTTCTCTTCACTTTTGTGATTATGTGAGTCTTTCGTTAAATATTTGCCGCATGCCAATAACGATTTTATTTGTTGGTGTAAAAGCTTTTATGATTTTTTCAAAAATGAAAAAGAACACTGGACCGTACGTCCGTATCACACTTGAGAACACGACCATCTTTGTGTTTTTCCACCGATCTTTACCTTAGTTGATGTACATATTCAATGTTTACATAATTACATATTGATTTTTTTAGGTCGAAGGAAAATATCACGTTTTTTTTTTTGTTATTGTTTTTTTTTTTTTATTATTGTTTTTTTTTTATCAACGCTTCAAGATATCTTGTTTGAGGTAAAGTTTTTCCTGGATGAATTTTGAAAAAAAAAATAATTGACCCCTCGTTTCAATGTTACAACATTTAAGCAGTGATTGTTGAATACAACATTCAAGTGGAACCCCAAATTGGTGAATTGAAATGATACAAAGTATTGAGTAAGTTATGGAGGCATCCAAGGCCAAAACTAACAGACATGTGCCGCCCTTGTTAACCGACATAATCATTGTTTAATTAAATATCAACTACAATAAAACATAATTTGTTCTTTTCGTTTTCAAAATTCAACCAGGACAGCTAGAAGCTAACCGTCTAAAAGATGAAATATGACTTAAAGTATATCCTTTTCTTTATAATAAATTTAAAAAAAAACATGGACTCTGTAGGAAAGTTTTATCATTGTCAATGATTGAAAGCAATAAAATCAATAATGATCTCATTTTTTTTTATTTTTGAGACGACCCTTCACATTTTACCTGTCGTAGTCGTTCTCAACTGTAGGTGTCGAGAGATATTGAAAAGGTCTATTTGTACGAGGCTAGGAAACAAGGTGTATGCGAGCTTTTAGCGAGCTACTACACCTGTTTCGAGCCGAGTACAAATACAGCTGATATTTAAAGACACTAAACAGTTATTGTTTTTATCCTGCAATTAATTCTGTATATTGTTTGTGTTTTGAAAGACACAAAAACTAACATATTTAACATTTATTTTCGATTTGTAATCCCTTGAGGCCCGCGTAGTAATATCAAAATCACACATTACGCTGAAGACGGGTTCGCAAAAAAGAATCTCGAATGGTCAACAATAATACATCGCTCAAGGTGAATAATTATCTATTTTAACATAACAACTAATTTCAACAGTAAAAACAAATAACAAAACATTGTCAAATTTGAAACAGAAGTGTACGAGTTGTCCTACGCTTCAGACTTGACATTCACTAAACATGCATGC
Organism: Mytilus edulis; assembly: GCF_963676685.1. Taxonomy (NCBI): domain Eukaryota; kingdom Metazoa; phylum Mollusca; class Bivalvia; order Mytilida; family Mytilidae; genus Mytilus; species Mytilus edulis. The sequence continues at coordinate 237,507 of NC_092355.1, read as the reverse complement.
TGAAATTGACATGGTTGATTTTGTAACACAATCATACACATTCAAGTTTAAATCGACTATTGTCATCGTCATTGGAATGCAACTGGAATACACATTCTGAGGTCACACAGGTTAAACAATACTCAGTCCGCAGTGGGCGGAGCTTAAACCTTTAAAGCGATATCTGTATAGTATACAGATACAGCATAGCGATATCTGTAGGGCTGTATCTGTATAGTAGGACACCCAATTGCAGGATAAAAAGTTTTAAACGTACGTACAACCGATATGTATAAAGTTTTTTATCCTGCAATTGGGTGTCCTACTATACAGATACAGCCCTACAGATATCGCTATGCTGTATCTGTATAATAGATAATTATTCACCTTGAGCGATGTATTATTGTTGACCATTCGAGATTCTTTTTTGCGAACCCGTCTTCAGCGTAATGTGTGATTTTGATATTACTACGCGGGCCTCAAGGGATTACAAATCGAAAATAAATGTTAAATATGTTAGTTTTTGTGTCTTTCAAAACACAAACAATATACAGAATTAATTGCAGGATAAAAACAATAACTGTTTAGTGTCTTTAAATATCAGCTGTATTTGTACTCGGCTCGAAACAGGTGTAGTAGCTCGCTAAAAGCTCGCATACACCTTGTTTCCTAGCCTCGTACAAATACAGCTGATATTTAAAGACACTAAACAGTTATTGTCTATTTATCCTGCAATTGGGTGTCCTACTATACAGATACAGCCCTACAGATATCGCTATGCTGTATCTGTATACTATACAGATATCGCTTTAAAGGTTTAAGCTCCGCCCACTGCCGGACTGAGTATTGTTTAACCTGTGTGACCTCAGAATGTGTATTCCAGTTGCATTCCAATGACGATGACAATAGTCGATTTAAACTTGAATGTGTATGATTGTGTTACAAAATCAACCATGTCAATTTCAGCATGCATGTTTAGTGAATGTCAAGTCTGAAGCGTAGGACAACTCGTACACTTCTGTTTCAAATTTGACAATGTTTTGTTATTTGTTTTTACTGTTGAAATTAGTTGTTATGTTAAAATAGATAATTATTCACCTTGAGCGATGTATTATTGTTGACCATTCGAGATTCTTTTTTGCGAACCCGTCTTCAGCGTAATGTGTGATTTTGATATTACTACGCGGCCTCAAGGGATTACAAATCGAAAATAAATGTTAAATATGTTAGTTTTTGTGTCTTTCAAAACACAAACAATATACAGAATTAATTGCAGGATAAAAACAATAACTGTTTAGTGTCTTTAAATATCAGCTGTATTTGTACTCGGCTCGAAACAGGTGTAGTAGCTCGCTAAAAGCTCGCATACACCTTGTTTCCTAGCCTCGTACAAATACAGCCACTAAACAGTTATTGTCTATAAACTTACAACCGGTATGTATAATGTTTTAAATTAACAACACATATCTAAAATTGGGATTATCGACTTAAAACAGTTACTACAAAGCAAGATACCCGACTTGACAACTAGTCTGTACAAAGTATTACCTACCCAGAGGTGGATTTAGGGGGGGCTGGGGGCCGGCCACCCCCTTTTCAGGGAAACATTTGGTTAATTATATATAGGGAATCACTGAAGCATGACCGAAGCGGGCCTCCTCTTAGGCAGTCAGTGGGTTCCCCTCTTCCCACTCATGAAAAATTCTCAATCCACCACTGTTACCACCAACTTATAACCAGTCTGCATTAAACTTTCAAAGTGAGATTGTCCTGTTACAATCAGTCTATAAAAAGTTTTAAGCAAACGTACGTATACGTAATCCTGATTGGAAAATATCGAGCACGTGTTCACGTTAACTAGAGTATCTTACCGATGTCAATAAGATATAATGTAGACGACGAACTATGGAGTATGTTAATGAAATGTATGGTATATGTCAATGAGAAATGATTTTAAAATAAGATATGGGTTGTATGTCAGTGAAATATGAGGTATACGTCAATGATATATGAGGTATACGATAATGATATATGAGGTATACGTCAATGAAATATGAGGTATACGTCAATGATATATGAGGTATACGTAAAATTGAGAAAGGAAATGGTGAATATGTCAAAGCGACAACCACACCATGGTTGTCGCTTCCGAAATATATTCCAATGAGATAAGAGGTATACGATAATGAGATATGAGGTATACGATAATGATATATGAGGTATACGTCAATGAGATATGAGGTATACGTCAATGAGATATGAGGTATATGTCAATGAAATTACGGCATGTCAACGTAATATGAAGTTCAATTCAATTCAAATTCAAAGCTTTATTTATAGTCAGCATGTTACATAACAAATAAAGATAAGCTCTCTGATATTAAAGGGTAAACGTCAAAGAGATAGTGACGGATGTATATGTCGATGAGATATGGAATACATTTAAATGAAATTATGGTATATATTTTAAATAGATATGAGGTATACTTAAAAGAGACATGGATTATATGTCAATTAAACTAATGAGATATGGTATATAGACTTAATTATCATCATAGATTAATAAAATTATGGTAGGTCAATGAAATTATAGTATGCCAACGAGATATGGAGTATGTGTCAATGAAAGTATGGTATATTTTGATAAGATATGGGTGTACGTATTGTATGTTTTGCATATTAGAGACCTCGTTTATATGATTGGCGGAGAAGGGCTTCCGAAAGTGGATCTTGAAGTTATTTATAATTTCGATAGACGAACAAATTGAAGTTGTATTACATATGGTTGAGGCAAACTAAAGTTAGAGAACTGAAACCAACTTTCGGACGTACGGACCGCCGGACAAACTTACATTTACAAACGTTCAGACGGACAAGGGTAAAACTTAATGCCCCTTATTTGTCTAGTTTCGCCAGCAATTAAGAAATTTGTTTGGTAAACATGTCGATGAAAAGCCTCTACAGATTTTATATTGTATTCAGTTATATGTATATACCTAACTTGAAATAAATCCTCAGTTATGTTAATGTGGAAATTTATTAATGTAAGGTTAATCATTATGACATCGGCGCTAAGTTCGTTTATATATATATAAGTTATGAACTCCCGGACAACGGTAAATTTGACCGCACATATAAGTGATTTTATAGGCGCAATTGTTAACAACTGATCAAAATACAGGCAGAGGGGAAACATTCTAATACTAAATTATGTCTTACCAGTTCTGACCGTAGCCATTTCAACGCATCTTCAATTCTTCCTTGTTTTTCTGTCCATGTCTCCTTTTCTTTATGCGGCATTGCAATTGGGACATTTCTAACTTGAGGTCCATTGGGGTCTCCTTTCAGAACGTCTGGTAAATTACTTGAACTATTTGATTCTAATTTGGAAGGGTTGTCGCCCTTGTGTGAGTATTCCTGTTGTGACTTCCTGGGACTAGAATATGGATCATCTTGGACTACCGATGACGCCCGAGAGGATCCAGACGAAAAACTTGATAGTCTAGACATAAAACGATCTAAAGGTTCAGAACATAATGAGTCTCGAGAACTATTCATACTTATACTCGGAAAATAGCGTAAACTAGAGTTAGAATCACTGTCACTGACGTCCGCACCATGAACGGGAACGGAATGCGGACGTTCGTGATCTTCTGGCGTTGTCGGACAATCAGAGTAAATCTCGTGAGGTACTGAATGTCTCTCGTCCTTCATAAACTTATTCTCTAGTCTTTTAGATAAATCTGAATCATTTCGTTGTGAATATGTCCTTTCGCGTTGTTTGTTGTAAGTTTTGAATGGTGTGGAAGCAGACGAAGATGGCGAATATTTATATTTTAATGGCGTAGAAGCAGACGAACTTGGCGAATATTTAGATTTCGACGGCGTTGAACAGCGGCTAGAATAGTTTGATTGAGAAGGCGTAGATGATGAATTTTTTCTCCTGTCATTCACTTCTTCAGATATAGTCTCGTTTGAACTCGATGTTTCATAACCGGAAGTCGTGGAATATGAAGACTCCGAACGTCTGAATCTGTTTTTAGTAAATGAAAAGACGTCATCGGCAAACTTAGCGTCCGCATCAACAGAACTTCTTGCACTTGATGCAAATGAGGGGAAAGAAGAAAATAATTTGTCCGTCCGACTTTTTTGTTTCTTTCGACTAAAAAAGTTCTCTATGTATTCATCGGCAGGTTGAGAAAATATGTTCATGTCCCTCCAATTAAATCCTTCCTCGTTAAAATCATCTAATAACCGAAAGGTATCTTGTAAGGTGTCGCTGTCCAACTTATCGAAATCCACCATTTTGAATGTTTGACTGGTAAATAATTAAAGATTTTTTTTCACTAAATGTTTAGCTCACATCATTCAAGTATTAATTTCTTAATTCTCATACAACAAACTTACTACTTCCAAGTACAAGGTGAAGTCTTTGAAAATCTTAATTCACTTTTTTTTATCCATTTATTCTAGCTACCAATATATTCCCATCTGGGAGCAGACGACACTATGTGTATTCACGCGCTGATCTGAAAAAGAAGAAGAGAAAGCGATTAAGTATTTTTTGGTACATTTCCATAGAACAAATGTTAGTTCTGCTACATCGTAGAAAGCACATCACTGACGCAGATCATTACATTCTTCCCTCTATGACGAGACTAATCAAGATAATTGTTCAAGTCCACCTACTGGATTCTACTGGTTTACATTCCATAGAACTTTATAAATGAAGGATTGCTCAAAAAAATTCTTGGCATAAAATTAATAATGTGATATCAAATCAATTATTGAAAATATCTTTACTTCGGAACATCATCAAATAAATTACAATTAAGCAGTATGGGTAAAACGTGACAGAAACCTAACGACAAAAAGTACTCAAAAATATTTTTAAAAAATCCTTTATAAATTACAATGGGTATCTGAGGAATTTTAAGAATTATAACGAATTGGCGGTTTCGATGGGTTTTCAGGATTTTTTTATATGTGTTATGTACATGTTTAGTGGTATTCCATGGGTTTTGAACATCCCCTCCCCCTTTTATAAATGGCCGGATCCACGCCTGTAACGGCCTGTTTCTTTGGCACTGGACAAAAGATAAACCATGGAAGTATTATATTACCAGTGTCAATATAATACTTTCATGGATAAACCAAATGGTATTGCATTATATATATATGATTATAAATATACAGGGGTGGATCCAGGATTTTTTAAAGTAGGGAATCTATAACTAAAAAATCATTGCCGAGCATAACCGAGGCGACATTTTTAGAGAACTATATGGTAAAATGAAATATACTTGAAACTGAGAATGATTATACATCTCGTATAGATATAGAACATGTAGAGAGACATAAATCATCAATGATTATAGCAGATACTGTATAACGAACATCACACGAGTGTTTTAATTAGTGTAGACTGCACGTTCTGTGGAAGTGGGTACATAATCATACTATTGACTGCACGTTCTGTAATTATCTGGCAAACTTACTTATATTTAATCAGAACACAGGTTAATATCAGTACACAAACTCATCATTTTAAACTGTAGAATCGCTTGGCTCTATTCAATGCGATATTAAGTGCAAATTTCGCATACCACCATTTACATGATTATGATGATGCTGATGATGAGTGGCTGTTTAACGTCCAGTGGCAAACTTTATGCAAGGACGAGAAAATTTTAATATGAATATAAAACCTGCTTTGTATTAGACCGACACGCTGAGTCAGATTTTACTTGTGCTATAGTCCACACGTAGACATCTCACACGGGCACATTTCTCTAGCTCCCAGTCAACCTTGAAGTATTTGCTCTTACTTATATATATATGCTACCTAAGAGGATTGCTCTATCACTCTTACTTTTTTCTTTTTTGTTCTGTATTTCAACAATATACTTTTTCGAAATCCTAGAGAAATTTATAACACGATAACAAGTACCTTCCTAAAGGAAGTTTTAATCTGTTCTGAAATTGATCGAACTTTTCCTCGGCGATATCAGGTCAGAATACAAGTATAGTCCAACAGGTCTTTCCTCTTGCTCCTATATGCCTACCTAAGAGGATTGCTCTAACACTCTTTCTTTTTCCTTTTATTTTTTCTGTATTTAAACAATATACTATTTTCGAAATATTAGAGGCTATTCCGCAATCACAAGATCTTTCCTTAAGGAAGTTTAAATCTGTTCTGAAATAGTGGAACTTTTCATCGACGATATCAGGTCAGAATAGTCCAATACTTTTAAAATCTTGTATCCACCCATGCATATATATTACAATGTACGTCTTACATGGAGGTACGTGAGCATGTATCCGCCCATATATATTACTTCTTACATGTAGTTACGTTAGCTTTATACATGAATTAACTGACAATATCGTTTATAATTACATCACAAGAACAAAACCTTTTATAAGAATCATCTGTATATCGACGTCTTCACATGCTATTGTGACAAATATGTATTGTGACTTATGGTATTCTCTTCCGGGTGTCTGATTTTAACTTAATATACATCGAAATCCTTCCACTGAATATAATTTCTTTAGCTTAAGTCGTGTAGATTTTACACAGGAAGTTCTGATTCCACTACTGAAAGAGTAAATTTCAAAACCATCGTTTGCCAAGAGAATACAGTTGCTACACACACAACTGTATAATGATCAAGTAAAGAAATGGACTCGTTTCTTTGACTATTGTCTGTTTAACCATTCTTCTATTCTTTCTATTTTTAGCCTAGTTTTTTTCTATTATTTATGTTTACACCATTATCCTGTCTTATTCAATTGTACCAATTTCTCCGGTTCTTTTTTGACAGTATTCTCTTTCTAAAAAAAACTCAATCCATGCATGCTCTCATAACTCGAACTCACCAAAAAAACAGAAATTCATTGTTAGAACTGTTTCATGCTCATTAGGGCGGTTCCAGGGGGGCATTGGGGGGGTTCCAGGGGGCCAGGGGGCGGGTCCCCTTTTTGTTGGAAACATTTTGTGGATTATATAAGAAATCATTAAACTGCATGACTAGAGCCCCCTTTTTATGTCAAGTCAGCGCCCCTCCAAAATAACCCCCTGAAAGGTTTTGGATCCGCCACTGTTCAGTCATGTAACATGCACTCACGTTTATATCGTTTCCTTTCCTATTGTAGAAAACGCAATAGATTATAATTTCTTAAGTCATAATATCCTATTGTAAACCGACACCTTCCAAAATATGACGTGTATATAATAATAATAGTAATGGTATTACGTGGTGGTTTTATTAACTCTCCTCCCTGACATCTAATATCTATAGCCGTTCCTTATATTTCATATAAATCTGATCTGTTTAAATACGTATTTTAAATACTGCATTAGAATTAGGTAACACCATCATCTGTCATCATTTCAAATATAACTAACATTTTATTGAATGACCCACTCCTTCTTAAACTGTAATTGCATTGTGTGTTCGTCTTTGCGTTCGTACGTTGTTCATCCGTCCGTCACCGTCTGTCCCGCTTCAGGTTCAAGTTTTTATTCGAGGAAGTTTTTTAAGAAGTTGAAGTCCTATATATCAACTTGAAACTTGGTACACATGTTCCCTATGATTTGATCTTTTTTTTAATGCACATTTTACCCCATTTTCACGGTCCACTGAACATAGAAAATGATAGTGCGGATTGGGCATCCGTGTACTAGGGACATAGTCTTTTTTATGTATCTAATTATCTTTTGTCATTATAATTATAATTAGTATTATCATTTTAACTTCATAATATTTGCCTATGCCTGTTGTTCCTATTGTGACCAATCCTGTTGTTTTGACATTGTATACACATACATTTTCGTAATAATTTAAATATCTATTTGCTTTTAACTGCATGCATGACGATATAATATTTGAAGTGATTATAAACTACTTATATCTGACTCCTACACATCAATACAATTTAATCTTAACTACTGTCATAATTATATGTATGGTATGTGACATGTCTATACAACTTATATTATAGAGAATGATGTACCTTTAAAATCGTCTGTACTACAAGACAGTGCCGGATCCAGAACTTTTTGTAAAGGGGGCCCGCTGACTGACCTAAAAGGTGGGGGCGCTCCAGTCACGCTTCAGTGATTCAATATGTAATCAACCATTTTTTGTCCACGAAAAAGTTACCATACAAAATTCATATTGATCATGATTGTCATTCTGACCCTGACCCTGGCGGAAAAGTGACAAATTCAGGGTTGACTTAAGAACGACGTCATTTATATCCCCCCCCCCCCCACTCCAACCCCACCCCCTCTTAACTTAATTTCGGGCAAAACTTGATTGACCAATATGGATATATTTTATTAGAGTATACTTTTTCTGACATGGGTTCAACAACGTATGTTTGTTCTGGATATTGACATCACTTATCAAAATACATGTATGTCCATCAAAGAAGGTACTGTTAAATTATGATATAATATAAACACTACATACCCTGACCCTGGCGAAAGAGAGTCGAATTCAGAGTTGACTTGATTATCTTTTCCCTGATGGGAGATGTTTCAAATTTAATTTTGCCCAAGTACACCAGGGAAATATAAAAATAATGGGGATGTAGCATTATTACCAAGGAGACAACTTTCAATCAAAGTTCAATTGAACTGGATAGGGACAAAAATACAGTATAGTCGGCTATAAAAGGCCCCAACATGAATTTGTTTTAGACACAATTCAATTGAGAAAACTATAGGCCTATTTATTACCAAACAATTCAAGAAAACAATTTACGACAAATGAACTACTACAAATACCAAACTATAGGATCTTGACAGTGGCGGATCCAGAATTTTTTTATAAGGGGGAGAGGACACTAACTACATATTTTTCCTTCAAAAGGGGGGCAAGTCCTCAGAAAACCCTCTTAATCCACCTGTATCTGACTTGTGACAGGCACATACAGAATGTGGTGGGGTTAAACATGTCTGTTGGTGCCAAATCTCTTTCCTAGGAAAGTGTATATACTAAGAAACAAGGAGGTATGGGAAATATTCTGTTCTATCAATGATTGTTCCCATGGTTTGTTATACATTGACCAAACGTTGAAGTAGATATAAGTTTGTACTTGTATTCTTCTGTTTATGATCGTTTATTTGTATAGCCAGTAAAGTATACATTTGTATTTATCTATTTACATATACAGATAGTTATAAAGATATACTACCGATTATATCCCACCAACCAAATCTTATTAAATTTTCTTAACCTAAATAGAGTTCTATTTATATAGACTAATTTAAATGTGTATATGAGAAGTTCTGAATATGTCAATGAGGCAGCAACCCTACGACAAACATCTAGAAGGCAATACAGTATATATGAGCAGCATCGGATAGAAACCATCAACCTTATACAAATGTCAATATGTGTGTTAACTTATTTTGGGTTGAAAAGTAAAGAGAAAGTTTGTATCTGTTTGAAAATTGAGTTGATATGAGAAGCCCACAAAACAGAATAAATTCATCTTATATTTCGTGTTTAAAAGTTGTGAAATTAACAAAAGTCTTATACATGTACATGTATACGGGAATTTCAGAAGGTCGATTTCTATCCGACGCTGCTCAATATAGTCTTGAACAATAGGTGACTACACAATTTTACAAGCTCTAAATCGTTCTGAAAATTCGTTCGTTTGCTTTCTTACTATGAACTCTTTCAGCAAAATGTTCCTCTCGTTCATAATGGAACAAACGGGAAATAATTACTCCTTTTCACGGGATTATTCATTCTTATTTGGGGATGAGAATTTTAGTATTATACAATTATTTTTTGTGTAAAATTATGAAAAATTCCTACCTTTATATATTCATCGTTTGTCACTAATACAACGAGCAAGTTATATAAAAATCGTGTATCCTATACGTATAAAAGATTTAACTTTGAAGGCGGTAATGGAACACCACTGAAACATTGGGTAAAATACATCTAATCTATAGTAGTCTACAAGTGCAGTTATTGAAGTGGAAAATATTGACGTAAAATGATAGTTATCACATTTCGTTGTGATGTAAACAGGACAATTAGAAAAATTACATTCTGTGTTACAAAGTTATTAGACCTTAAACTGTTGAATTCCTGACAAATTTTGACAGTTTGAACATAAGTTTATATTGAAATTGTCCTTTTGTTATATTAATCATAATCAGGTCACCAACACGTTTTCTGGGTTTCACACACGAACTGAGATTTGTAGTTAAATACGTTTGTCTCTGGTACAAAGTAACTTAGTTTATCAGTATAATATATAAAAGAAGATTGCAAATGAGACAACTATCTACAAGAGACAAAACGACACAGAAATTATCAACTATAGGTCACCGTGCGGCCTTCAACAATGAGCAAAGCCCATACCGCATAGTCAGCTATAACAGGCCCCGAAATGAGTCCACATCGACAATTTTTCTGTGGTATCGTTATAAAAATGAAGAATTTAAGGGGCATTAGCTGTCAATTTAATGTTCACCGATTTGACTCGAATTCTCATATATAATTCATAACATACTAAAACGTATATATCCCAATTATAAAAAGTCAAAAATAAACAATTTACAAGGCAGGGGCTTGATAATTTGTATCCTCGTTTCGTGTGTACTTTAGTCTAGACGCCATCTAATTACATTTTGTATAACGATCGAATTTACCTCAGAAGACAACCGACGGTCATATATAAGCGATTTAAACATAGATATAAGAAGATAGAGAAATCGTACAATTACATTTTTCTAGGTCTCTTTTATTTCATATTATAGGTTAAAAATATATGTTAATCGTGGTTTCTAAGGTAAGGAGAAAATTGAACTACGGTAAGGGGCGAAAAAATTTAACTATGGTCAAGAAAAAACACATCAAAATGACTTGGATTAGAGACACGTGAACTAGTCAGTAAGAAGTACACCAAAATACAAGAACTTACTGGTAATAAGAAACACGTAACTGGTCAGAGAAATAAATTAGCTGGTCATGGTGAAATATACCATTAATATTATGTTATCCATTCGTTTGATGTGTTTGAGATTTTGATTTTGCCTCTTCATTGATTAGGGACTTTTCTGTTTGAATTTTTTCTTTGGAGTTCTGTATTTGAGGATTTTACTTTTTATACTAAAATTCACTTTAGTCTCTATTTAAAATAAATTATTAGGGTCCAAAAGTAAATCATCGTTTGTCGTTTTAATTAAATCTATAACTTCACAGGCACTTGTCTTAGAAAAAAAATCTATATATCTTAATATATAATGTTATATTAAGGTATAGAGGAATTTTTTTCTGAGACAAGTGCCTGTGTATAACTTATATGAAATAAAAGTATAATCTAATTTAACTTTACCTTTAAAAGATCTTGTGTAATTTCATACAATAACTATAATTCCCGCGTTATTATAAATTATTCCTAATAATAAGATGTATTTGTGTATTGCACAAGTCGCATAATGATGTTAAATATACCGAACAAAACAATATAAACAATCTTTTAAAGCCCGTCCTTGGTTTTGTGTGTGTATACATACACCACTTACTAACCCACTCACGACAATTGGTTTCTATTTTTATAAACTTTAAAAATCCCGACAAGATGTTTTATTAGTAAATTAAATTGAAAGAATCTGATTTTAATACAGTACTTTATTTTGTCACGATTAACAATGGTAAGCTTTGTGGTTAATGTGCAAATCTTTTACGAACACAACAAACACGTGACCCTGAAAATGTCGATTAAAAAATCATATTACGTTATGAATAATAATAAGAATATTTGATTCTTATATGACTCGGCAAATATTTTGTTATTAATTTTTTGTCAGTTATATTTACAAGAGATCATAAATAATTGAGAAGTTTTAAATTGTTTTATGAAAAGGTAATATTAATTGTTTAATGATCTTTAATTGATAGGTGTACTGATTTTCGTTTTTTGAACAGATGGAGGTTCGAGATACAAGGTTACAAATAAGTATGCCAATGTTTTTAACTAAACAGTAATATATTTTCCCCATACCTGATATTGTTAAATTGTGAGAGAAAAATAAAATTGATTGATAGAGTCAAAATAGAAAAAAATGTTCGCGCTTTGCGCACAAACAAACTATGGAACCACCCCCTTTTGTCCTTGAAGTTAAACTGTTGACCCCTAACAAATACTTTCTATAAAACTTGAAATATATGAAATGTTGTTTTGTAACTTTATCGTTGTCTATTTCTAATTGTGTTTATCTTTGTTTATTTGCACCGATTCGGAACTGCAAAATTTCACAAAAGATGATCTGCAAGTAGTATTGGCACAGACAGAGAGATACAATACAATAAATTATATATATTTCAACATGCAAGAGATTTAAATCTAACACTGGATTTATGTTGTGTCAACAAAAAACTATCTTTCAGGTCATCGGTAAAGTGACCTGATTACAAGATAAAGATGGTCAGATAACATGTTATGTTATAGTTAACATTGTCTGGCCATTTCTACTCGGGTAATTGGAAAATTCGTTTTTACAGAATAAAAGATTCATTATACATTCACTTACAAAAAATATATAAAGATAGACAGTCTATTTGCATATAACCAACCTAGTGCAAAGGTTATAGAGATGTTAAAAGCCTGCATGCAAAATATAAGATGACTTTTTTGTGATAACATGAAAAAAGTAAAAAAAAAAATGAAAAATGAGAAAATTGATAAAACAAATACAATTTAAGTTTGAAAATGTATATACACACACCCGAAAAATAACGTACTAAATAAACATGTGTAAAACGAAATAGTTTCAGTGTTTAAATATATTGAAATTATAGTTGAGAAGAATGAGTAATTAGACTGTCTAAATACATGTAATTACTTTTTTTTTAAATGTACTTTTTCACTTTTTTGGTCTTTTGGAAAATGTTGAGTGTGTTGTATTTAGACCTTAGGAAATGTTTTACACATATGAAAATTACGGTTTTTGTCCAACATGTCCAACGCAATCATAGATGTATTGGTTGTTTTCAATTTACACTTGTTTACAACTAAGAAATTACATAGCTGTGCGATTGTGTGGATCCGGGAATTCTTTTTTCAGATTTCGGGATGCCGGGATTTACTTGATTTAATTTCGGGACCTCGGGATTTCGTGTTTTTAAGCCCGGGATATCGGGATCAGGACCCCTCCTAACCCCCCCCCCCCCCCCCCTTTAATAGAATTATTAAATATTGACGTTCAATTTACCTCAATGAGATAACTTGTTATTAAATAGTTACTAGTAAAATTATTTTGTCATTGACAATAAAGAAATAAATGAGACTCACGATCAATGTTTATTTATCACCGGTTCCTCTGCAGTTATTTCATTATTTTTCGTTTTAGGAGAAATTATCATTTGTAAATCGTCTCTCCCACTTTCACTAGATTTTATTTTACACGGTTTTGTTGTACAAAGAAACATTCAAATAACTAAATTACTACGAGGTGGTAAATCCCGGGCTTAAAGCATGTGGTATTTACTTTACGTAACAAACGAGGACAATATCTATTCTTCTTTCTATTTACCATCCATTCTTCTTTCTATTTGTTAATCAATTAAATTTAATGTGATAATCTCAGTAGGTATTTTAATGAGTAAATTGTTCAGTGTAATCTTACGTCACCGTATGACATGTTATTACGTAGTAATCTTATTTCTTGTCAATTACAGGGTCAGCACGGGGGTCAATCGATAATTCATTTAGGGAATCTAAATATATATACAAACACTCGAGAACAAACTTATTTCTAATCTCAAAGTCCTCAAAGACGAATTGGGAGAACATGATAAAAATCGTTTTAAAAAGTCTCCCGGATACTCCATAATAATTTTTCCTTTTCCTTGATAAAAATACCTATTAATTTCTTAAGGAAGTTGGAAATCAGAAAAAATGCATACCCCCGAATTAATGATAATTTAATTATATAGTATTTAAAACTTTATTTTCTAAACTGTATTGCTAAGGTATGTTATTATTACATCCTTCAACAAACTTTAAATATTACTAATAAAATAATTTCTTTCTTCAAAATACGGAAGTAACCGGAGTATGCATAAGGCCAAATAAAAAAAGATGTGTGTTTCCTATTTTCCCTAACCTCCCTTTTTTAATATAAGCTCCAAAAAAGCCTACCATTAAGTTTTTTTTTGTCATTTTCCAATAAGCACTGTTAAAGTCAGAATGCCCTCCCATAGACTCAATATAAAAAATGGTTTCATAGAAAAAAAATCCCTACCTACCCTATTTTTGTTAAAGATATACCAGGAAACACACATATTATTTTTTTTTACCTAATGTGCATCTCTGCTGCTTCAATCACTCCGTGTTCATGTGAAATTAAAGAATCGTATAAATTTAAGACAATGTATAAACATCCTTAATTATATTTTCCTTTTTGCTTAGAAAATTTTACATGAATGTTTTACATTTTAACATCTATTTTTCCTATAAAAACTTACCTTCTTAATTTATATCCATAAATAAGAAAATAATGATATTGATTGTATTATCCTCTCACATGTGTTATTTCTCAATTTCTCCATGTATGATGATTTAAATAATACATTTTTTTTCAATTACAGGTAAAAATCAGCTGTTTTATTACAGGTATGTTTCACGTAATAATACGCTCTGTTGACACTTTTGTTTAGGAAAAAAATGTCTGTATGAACAAAAATGGCACATTCTTGTCACATTGTGACCAAACATTCTTACTGCCAGTCAATATTGAGTGTTCATTTTGTTAATACATTCCGAGTGGTGCTTCCAGAAGAGAAAGTTACCGACCGTGCGGCGAGGGCTGTATAGTCAGTCAAGGTCGTAAAAAACTCCTATCATCAACGCACTTCAATGTATTAATAAAGTAATTATACGTTAGAAGATCTTAAAAAGAAAACCGATAATGCATTAAGACTTACTGTAAATGTAGTGTAAAGACACTGTCGCATGCCAGAGAAAGAAACTGATACATTTCACATAAAGGACAGGTGTTTATAATTATTGTAGCATTGAAATCAATAATCATTTGGTAAAATAACACCTGATTATCGATTATTTTATCTGTCAAAAATCAGATTTTATCATTCCAATTGTTATATTAGAATAGTTTAGTGTTATATCATTTGTATTGTATTGTTTTGTCAGGAATATGAAATATCAAATAGATTTTTTTCACATCTCATATAAAACCGAGACTGTCATTCTTTCAACAACCATCGACCTTTTCATTTTTAATTGACATTCCCCATGGGATAAAGCAAGGTGAATCGAACAATACAGTCCCTCTTCGTTATCGACTCTCCACATCGTAACCCGGCTGATTCTGTACCTCCATCCAACAGACGGAGACAAGCGGAATCACCCGAGGTTAGCCGATGTGCAGTGGAACAAAATATAACGACTGAATAATTTGGGTTAAAATGCTGATCACAGTTTTAGGTGTTAATTTCAATATAAAAACTGTATGATTCAATATGTATATTAGTTATATCCAATCCACCCCCCCCCCCCCCAAAAAAAATAATTACGAAATAGCGGGGTTATAAATTGTTTTACCCGTTCGTCAATCTGTCATTTTTTTTTCAGATGCCAGTAACGCAAATACTTCAGTTTATCAGAATGCAATTTACTATGATAAATGAAGATGCATATTGACCCTTTCTGAGTGTGGGGTCACGGCCGTAACTAGGGTCAAGATGAAAGGAAAAAGTGGTTTGCGAATACTTAACAAAAACTACACTTGGGATTTCATACAAAATGTGCTCCGATCCACGCTTTAATTTAATATTAAAAGTAACTGCATGCATGACATTCAATTCTTAAATTAAATTAAAATTAGTACTTTCTTTCTCGTGGCTATCTATTCAACATATTAAATCCTATTCCTAAAACTACAAGTTCGCGTGTGAAGGTTTAATCATATTATTTATTCATTATCATGTCGTCGTTTTTATTGGGATATTAAGTTTCCTAATTATAGAAAAAATGCACCTTTTTATTACAGCACTCTAAACATATAACTATGTGCCTGTCCAAAGTCAGGAGCCTGTAATTCAGTGGTTGTCGTTTGTTGTTGTGTTACATATTTGTTTTTCGTTCATTTTTTTACATAAATAAGGCCGTTAGTTTTCTCGTTTGAATTGTTTTACATTGTCTTATCGGGGCCTTTTATAGCTGACTATGCGGTATGGGCTTTGCTCATTGTTGAAGGCCGTACGGTGACCTATAGTTGTTAATGTCTGTGTCATTTTGGTCTTTTGTGGATTGTTGTCTCATTGGCAATCATACCACATCTTCTTTTTTATATAGCTTTTATAAATTAGTCTTGTTAAAATTTGACACTATATTTGTACCACAATATGAAATATTATCCTATAAAATGAAGTATATAATATATAGATATAAATGTGTTGTGATTAGACAAATCGTGACTTTCATCTCTCATGATTTTTACTTTAAGATTTTCTTTATTTATATAACATAATATGTATTTCGTTATTAAAGTCCTGTGGGATTCTGGAAAGACATACAAGAGGTCAAACATAGATACATGGGGTCAAACATCGCTACATGAGGTCAAACATCGCTATTTTTTAACAAGGAGAACAATTAAAGTATGAAACGGAATGTTCTGAGGTAAACAAAATACATTATGATTCAATGATTGTTTCATGCATTTTCAGGGCGCAAACACATAAACAAATTTGAAATTAATAGAACAGGTTAGATCTGTTAAGTGCGAGAACCATCGTAAGAAGAACAAAATACAGAACCGACGAGAGAGAGAGAGAGAGAATTTTCAGTTAAAGCTACTAATCGAAAACTAGAAACTTTTGTAAAGTGTCCCTATAGCTAGAGTCTTATAGTTAAGACATCATGTCTTCTTGGAGCCTCTAGTTTAATTTCAAATGTAAGAGGTTTATTTGAAAGAACTCTATTGTCATATTTTGACACTTACAGTTGGTATGATCCATACCTGTCTGCGTGATATGTCCGCAGGTTAAATCAATTTTTGCACATTCTTTTAACATTTTTAATTCAATTACTATTAGATATTAATTGATTAGGCGGAGCAACATATGTCATATAATTATTATTAAGAGTAGTAATATCATATTATTTGACTGTTATTTTTTTGAAATTTCAGAATATTTTTATGCCCCATTTATAGGCATTATGTTTTCTGGTCTGTGCGTCCGTTCATTCGTTCGTTCGTTCGTCCGTGTGTCCCGCTTCAGGTTAAACTTTTGGTTAAAGTTTTTGGTCGGGGTAGTTTTTTTTTAAGTTGAAGTCCAATCAACTTGAAACTTAGTACACATTTTCCTTATGATATGATCTTTCTAATTTGTATGCCAAATAAGAGTTTTTACCCCAATTTTACGGTCCACTGAACATAGAAAATGATAGTGCGGAGTTGGCCTGGCATCCGTGTACTGGGGACACATTCTTGTTATTATATCAATCAAGACGATTTTTTTTCTTGAAAGCCTGTATGTAAAACAATGAACAAAACCTATACCAAATACCTAAGTTAAATCATTAAACATAAAGCAACATCTTTATACATGACTTGAACAAAGGATGGACCATTATAATAATTAAGGTCTGCAGCCTTCATGATCTTTCAAATCTTAAACATAGTGTCCAACAAGTTAAAGTATGCATGAAATTTAAAATGTAAAGCAAATTGAACAAGGAAACTAACAACAAGCGTCATGTAAAGGGTGACAAAGAAACGCTTATAATATATACAGCAACAAACGGCAACCACTGAAATACAGGATATGTTGTCTTGAGAAAAGCATATACTTAATGCGGCAGGGTTTAATATGTTTTTGGGGCGCCAGCCCAAACCCTCAGCCTGGGACAATGGTTTTACAACACAAGATTTGAATAAGAACTCGTGTTAAAATGCGTTTCATACGAAGGTAAAAGAAAACAAACCACCTTTTAATGATTTATTGTTTTTTTGTTTTACGTTTAGTGTCACATTTTGTATGCATGTTCAAGACGAAAATCAGTTAACAATGGTTGTATGTCCTATAATAGAGCAGTAAATGTTGGTAAAAGGGTGGGAAATTCTAACTGCCACCGCACAATGAGGGCATGTTTTATAGGGGACAAAAATTTGCCTTCCAACAGCGCACCTGCGGACCCCTCAAATAGTTGTTGCAAGGTAGCGAGACACTATCTCTACACATGCCATCGAAACTAAGGTCCCAATTCTCAGTAGAGGTAATTATACCTTTTACGTAATGGCAAATAAATCGTAGGTACCAGTACTACAACCCGAAAAATCCAGTCATAATTTCACTCACTTCGATCGCTACATCCTCCGGAGGACAATGGCCATAAGGGGGCGCTTTTATTTTGTTACATGGAAGTGAAATACCATGAAAACCACAAACATTATAGATACATAAATAATTGAAACATACGTACTGTTTTGTCTTGATGCGATTCAAATTATCTCAATATTTACATGCGTTGTCTGTCTTGAATGACGTGTCGCATTCCCGATGTTGTGCAGGATTCCTGATGTCGTGCAGAATTCCCTGTGTCGTCCAGAATTCTCGATCTCGTCCAGAATTCCCTATGTCGTCCAGAATTCCCGAAATTTCTATGAATCTATCACAGCTTCATTTCAACTTCAATAGTATAAATTACGTTTCTACTACTGAAATTATATGTTTCTCTTCGTGTTCTCCAATGAACTTTGTAAGTTATGCAGCTTTGAAATTACTACAAATTCCTACATTCGAATCAAAGAGTTACACAACTTAAAAAGCCCTAATACTCAATTGTCATTTTTACTGTGTGTCCACTACAACTGTCTCAACTTTGTGTAGAAACAGAATCTTCTCCAGAACTGGCTGACCTTTGTGTAGAAACAAAATCTTCTTCACGGAACCGAATGACCTCTGTGTAGAAATAAAATCCTATAAATTGTTTGATCCTTGAATAAAAACAACGTTTTAAAAGCTTAAAGATTTAACGTCAGTTATCCCCCGTAATAAACTGAAGATTATCTAAATTAAGTTAAATCCCTTAATTGGTCAAGAGTCCAATTGGTCAAGAGTCCACTTCTATATATTGACCAGGATCTCTAATTCAAACCGATTCGTCTCTTCTGTATTATCATGAAATTTGTCGAATACATACTATATACAGATTATAATAAACTAACTCAAACCTAATCCTTCAGATTAAAAAACAATAAAAAAAAATGTTAAGATAACCGCCAACATGAGTATTGTGTTGTTTTAATTGGTATATTATACTCATTCTGAAAATATTTTAAAATTTTACAATTGTTAACAAATCTTAGGCCAGGGCAGAAAGAAAATGGTTCTGTCCATTTGGAAGACAGAAAAAGGTGATCTCGAGTTTTATAATTTAATTTCTAATATAAAAAAAGAAGATGGGGTATGATTGCAAATGAGACAACTGTCCACAAGAGACCAAAATGACACAGACATTAACAATTATAGGTCACCGTACGCCCTTCAACAGTGAGCAAAGCATATAAAAGCTATCAAAGGCCCCGATATGACAATGTAATGACTTACCGACCGTGCAAGGGCTGTATAGCCAGTCAAGGTCGTTAAAAACTTCCATTTGTTGTAATGACTATTTCAATAAAGGTATTACGCTCGACTGAATTGATTCGAGGTTGGTATTCGTATCCTAAAATAAAACCAATACGATAAAAACAAATCTTCTTAATTAAGTTTGAGGAAACAAAATATTGAATTCAAGAGGGTTAATTTTTTTTTATTTATTAATTTACTCTTTTTCAGTTGTTACAAACGTGAAAATATAAGTATAACGAAAAACAAATTGTGCCTGGCCTAACGTTGTCTTTAAACTAAGTAGTGTCAATCTAAATACTTATGGATACACATTGTCATTTGTTTATATGTATGTAGGTGTAATCTGTTACAATTATTACAATAGACAAAATTCTCAACTTTAAATATTCTAAAATATGTTATTATTGCTAGTGTTTCGAAATATTTAAAGATACTATCAGAGAATTTGAAATATTAGAATTATGTAGCAAAAACCACAAACATTTTTATGGAATTTGAAGTATCTTGTCATATGGTAAGGAACATGTCTTAACGTATTTTCTTATGTTTTTTGGAGTTTAACAAGACGGGTGACGTCCATTTTCACTGACCTAGTACATAATTTTATTTAGAAGGCCATCTGAGGACCACCGCCGGTTGCGGAATTTTCTCGAAGTGTTGAAGACCCATTTGTTGCCGTCGGCTGTTATCTGCATTTTGATCGGGTTGTTGTCTCTTTGAAATATTCCCCAATTAATTTTTCAATGTTATTGACCAACTATTTATATTTGGCGCAAATGAGATGGACAAAAATTTATTTACCCTACACAATATTTCTTTTAAACCACAGTGCTGTGCAGCAACATCTAGGTGACATCGATCATAACAAACCACAGTGCTGTGCAGCAACATCTAGGTGACATCGATCATAAATTATTTCCGCGTTGTTGTCAATTATCAAAAACTTAGGGTGAATAATATGTGAATGATGTTTCATTACTGACATTTAGATCACCACATTAATTTGTTTTCGTAGTAAAATTCATGCATTGTCGTTTGGATTTCCGAATAAAAAAAGGCAATTGTAAATGTACATTATACACCTGCAAATGTAATCAATATTCTCATATTGAGAAAGTTCAGTAACTCGGGAACTATCAGTCCCCGAGGGTATCATCAGCTCACTAGTCATGCAGTACTTTGGTACTGACATGATTTAACAAACTTTACTAAATATGTTTGTCCCTTTATAAATTTTGAAATTATTAAGAAACTAAGGTTTCAACTCCTCAGACAAAGTTGGCTTTAGATGAATTTGGCTATTTAGTTGAGGTATTTTTGACATATTACTATTCAACGGTGTCGGTACTTATACATCTTCTGATTTCAAATGTTTGGTTTTGAGCGTTCCTGATGAAAGTAAATCCAGAAAAAGCGCTTCGAACGCAAGAAATGATTAAATGTGTTGTTTTCAATTTTTTTTTCAGTAACACGTGGGTTGTGACCATAAACACATAGCGGCTTGATAGTTGTTTGCCTTGAACGTCCATCGACACATATAACATGGCTTTTTGCGTGTTCCGTACGAGAACGGATACCGATCTAATACTTTTACTTAGCCTGGGGACTATGATAAGAACCAAGAAACACTTTACTTCTCTCAATTTTAATACAATGCCATGCTTCTGCACTGGCAGACGACAACTAACTTAATAATTTAAACATGTTCTACCTTTTTGGACCAAAGAGCTAAATTGTGTGAGGCAGTCCCGAAAACCAGAAGACACAAAGTAGGAATATAATACATTAAATAGAATAGAAGGTAGGTCGACCGATAAGAAGGCGAAACCTTTGGATTGACCCCCAAAGCGTTAGAAATTCATTGTCCAGTTTTCAGTTGAAATTAATTTAAAAGTAAGTATGTTTGATTAGGACGGACACTGTCACACCTTTTCAAGGTAGATAGTTTGACTTCGCAACAATATTTTGGTATTTATGTCAGTCAACAGAAACATTATAGATTATAAACTTCCGTGTACATCTTGTTTCTTCAGTCTCTTTCCACTTTTTGTTAATCAAAATTTAATTCGTAAATAAAGCATTATCTTCAAAGTGAGTACTAAAACACTTTATCAATGTAAGCATCGGTGCAATTTTCCCAGTACAAAATCAATAGACAGTGTAATAATTCCTGGTACAAAATCACTAGTGTAATAATTTCTGGTTCAAAGCGTCTGTGAAGACATTCCGTTTATTTTGTACATTTGTTTACATAAATCAGCTACATTTGTATGCAAGTATTTGTTTATTCAAATACCCCCAAAAAAATCAAGCCCCATTTTTTCTATATTTCCTCTTTAAAAAATTCTCTTTAGAATCTTATCAAGAGTGGTGGATATTTTACACCGGACCTGGATTAGCGATTTTTTATTGGTGTAAAAAAACACTAGGAATTTTCATCCTCCGGATAAAGTATACTGACGGAATAAAACCACTGTTAAACAAACATGCCTGCTATTGTTTCATGAATATCCTGTGTTGTTCTATTATACTTATTTCATTAATTGTTTTGTTCCTATAGGTCTTTTTTAAAATGAATCTCGCACTTTTATATATATACATATATTATTTTATCTTCTTGAAATAAAATTTTACCATTTATCCGGATTCAGTTATCTCTCTTCCCCTATATTTACAAATTTCGTTAGTCCTCAATTTCCAAAGTAGTATTACCATGCAGTCAAGTTTAAATAACTTTTGGGGATCTCTATCCTTAGTGTATTCATGATGTCTGACATAACAATCACCATTAGAGAACACATGTACCAAAATCATTAAATTTCGATACAAAATATAAAAAAGCGAAAGATCTCATAGGAAACAACTATAATTCAATGCACACTTTACTCGCGTCCATGTGAAAGACGGGTATGGTTTTCTCGTCCACGTAAAAGACCAGCATGGTGTTCTTGTTCATGTGAAGGACCGGCTTTGTGTATGTTGCCACGTAAAGGAACAACAAGGGGAGTTTGTGGCCATGTGCAATACCAGTATTATGTTCCTGGCCATGTAAAAAGTCGTTATAGTGAAATGGAACTATATATAAATTTGCTGACTGCCTGTTATTTCCCTATATAATGACGTTATTGATATGAAGGCTTTACTGCTGGGCTTTGATCATACAACAATGAGTGTACGATAGCTTTGCTACTTTTCGCTAATCTACACAAATTTATGTATGAAGGATTTGATACTGTTCATTGAGCATACAGCTATTGAGATATGAGACATTTGCTACTGGACGTTAAACATATATCCCAATAAGTGAGTTTTTCGTACTGAATATATACGAAATATTTGCTACTGGACGTTGAGCATATAACAAATTACTGATGTATCGTCCTAAATATGTATGAACGATTTGATATTGGACACTAACCATACAACGATTAGTTGAAAGCCAATAACTAATAAAACATCATGTATCTATAACTAACATATAAATTAAAAAATGAATTGACAATGGAAATGGAAATGGAAATGGGGAAAAGGTCAATGACACAACAACCCGACCAAAGAGCGGATAATTGCCGAAGGTCACCAATGGGTCATCAATGCAGCGAGAAAGTCCTTTACCCGGAGGTGGGCCTCATCTGGCCCCTACATACAAATGTGTACTAGTACAGTGAAAATGGACGTCTTAATAAACTCCAAAACATATTTAAATGAACTAAAATAAAATTAGAAAAAACAAACAAGACTAGCAAGGGCCAAAGGCTCCTGATTTGGGACAAGCGCAAAAAAGCGGCGGGGTTCAACGTGTTTTGTGCGTACACATCAATTAGTACACATCCAACACCCAATAGATTTTATGTTTGCTTCTTGAATCAGCTCTATTCTACAAGATACCATAATTAAGGGAAGTAATTCTTAATTGATCAAATTGAGTGAATCCTAAGCGTTAACTTGGTATACAAAAAAGTAAAATCACACAAATACTTAACTCCAAAGAAAATTCAAAATGGAAGTCCCTAATCAAATAGCAAAATCAAAAGCGCAAACATATCAAACGAATGGATAACAACTGTCATATTCCTGACTTGGTACAGACATTTTCTTAAATAAAAAAATGGTGGATTGTACCTGGTTTTATAGCTAGCTAAACCCCTCACCAGTCGGCAGTAAAACCCGTGCAACAGCAGGGCGTCCGTTGTGCTGTGTCGGATGTATAAATTTGTATTGACGTTTGGTCAGAGTTAGAAGTTAAATCAGATGCATCATGTAGATAGATAAT
Organism: Mytilus edulis; assembly: GCF_963676685.1. Classification (NCBI taxonomy): domain Eukaryota; kingdom Metazoa; phylum Mollusca; class Bivalvia; order Mytilida; family Mytilidae; genus Mytilus; species Mytilus edulis. The sequence goes on along the minus strand of NC_092355.1, from coordinate 213,618 downwards.
ACCACCGTCTCTCTTTTCTAAAGAACCCTTGCGAAAACTCGTTGATGTGGTCTTTCGATACTCATAACTTTCTTTACATGTGTCCAAACAATTGCTCAGTAACATTCTAGAATTTTGTTGTAAAAGAAAATTTCTTATTTTAACATAATACAATATTGCCAACAAAAATTTGTGCAGCCACTTCCACTGTGCAATTTCCCTCGATATCTATTTGGTACATTTATGATTTCTGAAAGTAACCTGAATAACATAAGATGACATTTGTAGATTGATTGATTGATTGATTGTAAGTTACTTCACGTTACAGTAACTATGGTTTCATATATATGCATGTTCAGGAAGAACACCAATTAATAGTTAATACAACACGTGAGTGTCTGGATTTGGAATTCTTTAAGGTTGTTTTTCTCTATTCTTTATATTTCAGGACCTCATTCTATATTCTTTAGTTTGTAACGTTGGCCTATTTTTCTCATTTCTTAATTTTTTTGGGGTCCTTTAGTCTGCACATTTTCCTCATTATTTTCTATTACTTAACCCCATCCAGACCCTTATACTTGGGTCAGTCGTGCATTAGAAGGTCGACCGTGTTGACCAATAGAAAAAGAGCAATGTGTATGAGGACAAACATTTAGATTATCGAAGGGTACCCATAAACGAGTGCTTTTAAGGGTTCTTCAAAATACATTGAGGGTGGTACTATCTCTTCTTCATGGTACATTTGATTTAACACTAAAACTCTGACCGTACGTGACCACAAATGTTTACAACACACAAAACACAACGGACGCCTACTTTGGCATGGGTTTAACTGCCGGTTGTATGTCCAGTTATATAATTATGTAATCCTTTGGATTTACTCAATTTGACCAATTAGGAGTTACTTCCCTTAATGATGATATCTTTTAGAATAGATTGATAACATGATGTTGTATCATTATTGGCTTTGAGCAAGCTGTCAGTCAGTACGAGTACTTTCAGATCTGTCTTTTGTGTTAATACCCTACTACGTCCGGTCTGTGCTGCTGGGTTTTTTTTTGTATTTACTGCATTGTATCGATCTGATGAGTTAAGCCCTTTTCAACTGATTGATAAAGTTTGTTCTCATATTTTAACACGACTGTCCAAGGCTAAAGGAGTGTTTGTGACATCAAATATATTTAACCCCGCTACAGTCTATATGTGCCTGTCAAATGTCAAGAACTTGGTATATTGTATTGAGTGGTTGTCGTTTATTACTGTTTCGAATTGTTGTTTCGTTTATTTTTTATTGTTTGTCCTTGTGATATGTCGTTACACCACTGTCTAAGGTTAAGAGGGTGTGTCGCCACCATCCAACACGTTTATAATCCTGGTACTTATGTGTCTGCCACAAGTTAGGAGCTTGTAGTTTTAGATTTTGTGAATATTTTTTAGGAATTAGGCTGTAAGTTTTCTCAGTTGAAAAGTTTCAAATTTGCATGTCGAGGCCTTTGTAGAAGTCTATTAAAAGGACCAACCAGAAAATCTTATTTACACCAGAATGACGATACAAAGCAGATAAGGGAGACAAATTATATAAGTCTAAAAATTTGCATAACGGTACTAATATAAGATGGTATTATACGAAGATGTAGCCAGTCAAGGTCGATAAAAACTTCCATTTGTTGATGTTGATATTAAATCATTTCGTGACAAACATTTCGGCGTAACAAATAGCATTCGTCAGTGTCAATAATTTTAACAATACTGTGTCTATGTGTAAAATAGGTCAATAATAAAGGTAAGGTTTGGTCTATTGATTAAATCCAAAATCTTGAACATCATAATATAAACAAAACTCGCAACTCAAATATATGTCACTTTGAATATTTACATCCATAAATTGGTGAAGAAATAAAATTGTTAGTATTTCTTATTGATGATGTTTGGATGACGTATATTTAGTTCCTTTATCCAAAAGCTTTCCCGAATCTGTCGCTTGGCAGCAATCCAGTGAATGTTCTGTTCAATCACATGTATTTCAATGCGGTTATCGATTAAGTGACCCCACTATCTGAAATTCTTGAGAAATTGGAGAATTGGCTTCTAAGATATATCACTCCTTTGCAATTGGCCATTGAGGCGTTTCTAGAAAGACTGTTTTGACTGACCAACATATTGGAGGTCACAAACCGAACATTCTAGTATTTAAATAGCATTCATACTTTTGCAGGTAACATTGCAAAATATTTTGTAGTTATTTTTGGTTGCCTTACTGTGAATATTTGATGAATGATGCATCTGTAGGCAGCATTTGCAGCGTTTTTTATCACACGAACGATATTCTCTAGCAGTTATTCTATTATAAGACACTTCAGCCCGCACCAGCATTTTTTTAATTTTGTTAAAATACTTATAATGAAGATACCAAGAATCAATACAAAATACAAATATCAATAGCTGTATTGTTTTGTCCTTCACACGTTCCTATCGCCAGATAAAGATAGTTCAATACAAAGCACTGTTAAATATTATCATTGCAATATAAACCGATTCATTTATTGTGAAGATTAAGTACTGACAAGTAATAGCTTTTCTAAAAAGCTTGCCGTATTTTAGCTGATTATATTGAGATCAGTGGTTTGTGAGTAGTTTATTTTTATTGGAATATTGCACTTCAAGCAATATGAAAACATGCGCTTTTTTCTACTAATTTGTCTACTAATTTGTCATTTTTGGTGTATTATTGGTCTACCCGTGTTATAATGGAAGGAGATTTTATAAAATTGAGAATGGAAATGGGGAATGATATTATAATAAAATGTATTCTGTGTCTATAATCAACTTGATAAAAATAGCATATAACCTACAAGTACTTTTGAGGATTACTACTTGACAAAATGGACAACAACAGAAGGAAGAGGCGGATCCAGAGGGGGATGTATAAGGCGTACACCCCCCCCCCCCTTTTTGCTCATTTTTTTTTAAATGATTAATCATACTAGACTATGTGAACTTTGCGATTTCCTGTGTACTCTATTTTTTTATATTGATGTGACAATTCTTTACTTATAAAGATATTTTTGGCTGGAATTTACTGATTGTCAAAGTAATGTGATTCGCTATGGTAGAGTTGACCAGTGCTTCGAAAAACGTCACTCAGTTGTTTTGAAATTCAAATTACAGTAACACATTGCTAAGTCTGAGGATGACAATCATGACACCTTCAAAGCGACATAGGATTGAGCAAGAACGTATTGACTTCTATTTAACTATTCCACCGAACAGGAAGTAATACTCTATAGACTATAACACTCTCATGAAAAAATTCTGAGGCAATATTATTTACCTACGAGAACATGTTTAACCCCAAATGCCATTGTCATGATTGATTGAATATATAAAAGTGCTGCTTTGCGTTGAAGACTAAACTCCAACCTTTAATAATTTACTTTTATAAATTGTGACTTGGATAGACAGTTGTCTTTGGTACTTACATACATGTATATGAGATCCAGTTGTATCTATCTACAAGATTGAGCACACATTTTTTTGTAATAAATTTAAAACATAATTATTTCTATAATATCTGATAATATGTATCAGTTATTTGTGATTTTTCATTTGATGTGTACTCTCTGATAATCTGATAATGTCAGTTTCAGCATGATCAGTTGATTGGTTGTGATAGAAAAAAATGGGGCAGTTTGCAATTGTCATGTGCAGGTACACCACATGTGGATCTTCTTTCCCCTCTCATTTATAAAATTGTGCATGATATCTATCACAGAAATGCCCCAGAATTTTGGTAAATGAAACACTTGTCATATTAAATTAAAGTCAGGGGTGGAATTAAAAGTGTTTTTCAGGGGCCTGGGCCATCCCTTTTGTAGGAAAAATTTGTTTTTTTTTATAGGGAATCACTGAAGCATGACTGGAGTTGGCCCCTTCTTAGGCAGTCAGTGGGCTCTCGCTTATGAAAATTTCTGGATCCACCACTAAAAGTTTGAGTATAGTTAGATAAGAATTTTATATATGACATATTATGTTGAAATTTGCACAGATAATGAATGAAAAATAGAGTAAATTAAAAAATAGGAACTATTATTAAAAGCTTTCCTTGCTTATTCACAAGGACGTATAATATCCTCCATGCTATTCCAATCTTAGTTTCTATTCATACATACATGTAGTCTGGTGCTGTTCTAAGTAGTTTTCTTTTTTCTGTTTCTTGAGAAGTATTTCTTTTACCTGTTCAGTCACTGTAAAGTGTTACAATTCCTATTTAAACGCAACACATAAATAGTGACCAAAAAGGTACAGCTATCAAATGAGAGAAGCTAGAAAAAAGTAAAATGTATACATTTTAAACATTTTTGTAGGACCATGAAAATGGGGTATATAGATAGATATGCATAAAGAGACCATAGAACAAATAAGCAAACAAATTCAAAGGAGATATACAAGTACATGTAACATGAATTATTATTATTAAAAAAAAGCCATGGCCAGAGACCCCAAACTTGACAGCATTTGGTGTTGAACAGGTAAAATGTTTGCATTGACAATAAATATAGCCTTTGTTTCACCCAGGTCGCCTTTCCCTAAATCAGCTATATTAAAGGTAACCACATATTTCTGGGCCGGGTTGAAAAATAAATGAAAATGACTTTGAAAAAAGCTTATAGAAAGACACCAAATTTGGGAGACATCTATTAAAATGTTTGAAATAATAAGAAAGTTGACAAGAAATAAGCTTTTTCAGATAATATACAGACTATTGCAGTCAGCCTCCTGAAATGTTTGCTTATACACTTTGCTTTCCTATAATGATTTAAGATCAGTGTGATAGTTTTCATGAAGAACACTGAGCGTACAGGTATTATGACGAGATAAATGTTGTGTTATGTGAACATATATTTGTTCCGCATAATACTTGTTCCCCCTGGAACAAAACTATGGATAATAAAAGTTCTTGGGATCAAACATTACATAATATTATTTCCACCTTCATAAGATATTTTCCTGGAACTAAAATGTCATATGATTTCATAATATTTGTTCCTTTAAACAAAAAGTGTCATTTGATTTTTTACACCTGCTTACCTCTTAATTAATGTTCACTTCACATGACATTTACCTGTACATATTTTTAATATTTTATTACTGCATGCTGCACTGTGATCATATAATAAATATTTCTGGAACTTTAATTATTTAATAACCATGATAACTATTCCTGCAACATTTGTAATATATCCATTATTCCAATATGCCTGGAACTTTTATAATATAACTAATATTCCTAGAACTTTTATAATATAACAAATATTCCTAGAACTTTTTATAATATAACAAATTTTCCTGGAACTTTTATAATATAACAAATATTCCTGGAACTTTTATTATATAAAACATGGTCCATGATATTTATTCCAAAGAACATTTAGCATATAACAAAAGTTCCATTGGGAACTTTCCTTATGTAATATTTTATCCTTTTTGAAGGAAATTTTCTTATAGCATTGGATAAAATATTATATAAGGAAAGTTCCCAATGGAACTTTTGTTATATGCTAAAAGTTCTTTGGAACAAATATTATGGGGGAACTTATATTCTGTCACATTACATGTATCTACCCAAATAAGTAAAATATGAAAATTCTAGCCTCCAAAACCTGTGATTGATCTCCTGATTTATATCTCATCACTCTATGCAGATGCTGTGTGAAAAAAAAATTGACTAAACAGTATGCTTCTATCCATTGAGTTGATTTGTTATTAATTATTTTACTTTGAATACACCTTATTGCTACAATATGAATATGTCCACCATTACAAACTGTACATGTACATCACAAATATTCCATGTAAAATTTTGATGTTTTAATACAAAATATATGATGCCACAATGGAAAAGTAATTGTTGTACATGTATGACGTTAATGGTTTAAGAACGGACAGATTCTTAGGTCAGGTGGGACAATAAGGGGGAAGGGGGCGACTTCTCCAGTCATGCTTCAGTGATTCCCTAGATAATCAACCAAATAGTAATGTTTGTTACGAAAAAATATACTAAGTGCAAGACCTGATGATGTGAATAAATTGAAATCAGACATATCAAATGAAATTTTCAGTGCTTTTGATATATCAATGGGCAATCTGATGAGTTAAGACTTTTTTGACTGATTTTTATAATTCGTTCTTATGTTGTACTGTTATACATGTACCACTGTCCAAGGTTTGGGGGAGGATCAGAATCCCGCTAACATGTTTACCACGCCACATTATTTATGTATGTGTCTGTCCCAAGTCAGGAGCCTATAACTCAGTGGTTGTTGTTTGTTTATGTGTTACATATTTGTTTTCATTCATTTTTTTATATAAATAAGGCTGTTGGTTTTCTGGTTTGAATTGTTTTACATGTCATATCAGGGCCTTTATAGCTGACTATGTTGTATAGATTTTGATCATCATTGACCTATAGTTGTTCATGTCTGTGTCATTTTGGTCTCTTGTAGACAGTTGTCTCATGGGCAATCATACCACATCTTCTTTTTTTATAATGACTGCTGATCACCACTGATCATACTGGGACTATTATGGTCCAACAACCAGTGGCGGATCCAGAAATTTTCATGAGTGCAGGCCCACCAAATTTCCCAAAAAAGGATTGCATGCCCCCTGGGCCCCTTCTAAATCAGTCTCCCTACAGCTACAAAGAATAAATTATCAGGTACGAGTACATCAAAGATCATTAAACTATCTACCCCACATGCAAACATGTATTTGGGAGTTCACTGTATTGCAAGTTTTTTTTGGGGTTCGAAGGATCGTATAAATGATTGCATTGGGGGTCATTGTCAAAATATAGAGCTGTGCATTGTAAAAAGATAAATTATATAATTTGCAACAGCTGACACTATAGTATCATATAGTGCACTGAAACCCTTGCAAATAACAATACACAGTGGTGCTTGGTGTAGGCTTCTTTGCACATAAGAAACCATATTGCTCACCTTGTAATTTTTGTATTCTTCTATAATCAAGGATTTGTATAGTAATATAATAAGTATCGTCGGATTTGTTTATTTACATCAGAAATCAATGAAGCGATGAATGCTGGAAACGAAATTACATCTTCGGTAAATTCCGTGATTCTAATATTTTAATTTCTAATCAATATGTCCAAGCAAGGATTTGTATAGTAAGAAGGATTGGAATCTCGTGGGCTTTTGCATAGACTGTAGTATAATATCTAACTCGAATAATTACAGCGCCCCCTTACGGTCATTGTCCTCCAGAGGATGGAGAGTTAATGGAGTGATCGAAGTGATCGTAATATAACGACTGGATTATTCGGGTTATATAATATCTTCTGCGGCGCGAGATTTTGTGAGATTACCCGTGATGCATTTGGAAAATGCTAAACTAGCTCTGATTAATGGCTGACATTTGCATCACCTAAACAAATAGACATCGATATGTAAGTATCTACAATCTATATTTATCAAATATTATGCTTGAAATAAGAAGTTTAAAATGGTTCTGGTGTTATGAATAACTTTACGATCGCAGTAAGAATACACGGCTCCATAGAATTAATTTGCATATTGACCGAAGTGACCTCACCCTATCCCGCCTATTGGGCGGTCCTATCATCATTTTCTATTTTCATACTCCTTCCTCAAAAAACGGAGATGAGTGATAAAATTTATATTTTCTGATAGATATATGATTTCTTCGTGTATTGAGTAACTTTCGTAGTGATTGATGCATTAGTTTTCCTATTTTTTTACGTTTCTTTGAGTTGATTACAACAAAAATGGCGTTTTGGAGCGAAAATGGGGGTGGCTTGGGAAAAATGAATAAAGTTCTTCAATTGGCCTAGATTAATGTTCAAACATGTTTACAAACGTAAAACATTGGTGATAAAGTGTATTGAAGAAAGCTCAAACCGCTAAATAAGGGAATGGTGATATTTTTCTGTCTTTAAACATCAATGTGGTTCTCAGATGAATCGCAATTTACCAGGCCTAAATTGGGAGGGGATCCAGTTGTCATAATAATCTGTAGTCCAAATAATTATGACGTCTTGAAAGGCTATTATAATTTTTTTCTTTGACGCCTTACATCGACGATGTAAGGCGTCAAAGAAAAAAATTATAATAGCCTTTCAAGACGTCATAATTATTTGGACTAAATAATCTGATACTTCCTTCCTGTTTATACCGAAATGAAATCGTTAAACCATGTGTTTTGAAATAGTTTTACATCAATTTTAACTAGCCATGTTCCATAGAAAACTCCATAGATTTGCCTTTGCAGATGTGGAAAGGGACAATGCATGGATGCATGGATGGTAATATTTTCAAATGTTCAGCCCAGTGTTTACTAGTCCAAATAATTATGACGTCTTGAAAGGCTATTATAATTTTTTTCTTTGACGCCTTAATTATGTCGATGTAAGGCGTCAAAGAAAAAAATTATAATAGCCTTTCAAGACGTCATAATTATTTGGACTAAGTGTTTACCAGCATCATGGTATTGTGAACGTACATTGTGTACAAATGAATGTACATTTTTACTGACATCAAAATAATAATACACCAACACAGCTCATCTACTTTAATGCCTTTAATGATGTATGGGTAGTGCTGTTTTGGTCTTCATTATAAATCACTGCCCCCCTTTTATTATGCATGTTATTATTATGGACTCCCTTCTTCTCTATCTGGGGGGTCTCTTTGGGGGGTTCCAATCCTGGATCCCGCTTATCGTTATGTCAGATTCCCGTATCCCACTTACACTATGTACGTAAGCAATTCTCATTTTTTTGTCATTTCCCGGGTCCCGCTAGACCTCATTTCCCGTTTTCACGCCGCAATAATTTCACTTTCACGTGTCCCGCTTACAAAAAATCAGCAATCCTGCGTCACGCTTAGACCCCAATGAGACCCACTATCTGTTTATACCACATATCACATGCATTACAAATTTTTAATTATGGCATTTTGCTAGGCTAAATAATGTTTTCCTGCAACAACTTCAAATCCAACAATGCAATGAAAGATTTTTTCCTGCAATGGCGTCAAAGCAAATAATTAAAATAGCAAGACATCATAATTTTTGTTAAACCTGTGCATTACAAATGTACCCGAGTTTTATCTTTTCTAGACCGAACTGCTCTAAACTATACTTCAGCCAAGTCCAGTTAGAGTTTTATATATATAATATATAAAGGATATTCTGTTATCTAACATTTATTCCTTTTATTGTTATTTTTGATTTTTTGTTTGTTTGCGACATCTTTTGATCCTACAATATTGCAAAATATTTTATTTTAAAACAATAGAAACATTGCTACAAATATAAATTATTCCTGAATTTGCATAAACCCATAGAAATCTAACATAAATTTTGCAAATATAATTATTCGAGCAGAGATCTTGAGGTAGTATTGCTATTGTTAACGACATATTTGATATTGGAATTGTTTAAGCCATATGATATTGTATTATTATTGCCACATGTAACTATATTACACCTTTTTTTCAGTATTTTCCAAAATGCTCAAACTGGTGAATGTTAAGAAGAAAAGTCTAGGCACAAGGATTCAAGTCCCCAAAAAAGTCTAAGCAGTTGTGTGCAAACAGCAGTTGGCCATTCATGCACTTATCATGTGGACTAACATATATACATGATATATATGGCATGCCTTCAAATAGAAATAGAAATACTAGTGTACAACTGAATGCCACTTTTGACCAGAACGTTCCTCTGAATATCATTTATGGAGGATATACCAACAATGTTTCATTGGATCATTAACATTTAATCTCTTCTACCTAAACTTGAAAGCTACGCTTTGTGTGTAGGGAACTTTGATAGTGACTTGATAGATGATCATGTGATACCTGGGTTAAATTGGATTATTTCTATATTTTAATATAAAAATAAATCATTGAACATCTTCTTTTAAATTCCATTACATGCCAGATTCATTTAATACTTCAAATCTGCTTGGTGTTGAGTGTATATTGACGATGTACATGTATGTGTAGTAAAATAAGCAAGGAGACATGGGATATGATTGAAATGAGACAACTATGCATTCAATATCAAATGAAGATTTTAAAAACTAGTAGTCTACATGTACAATGGTTGAATCAATGGATGTATGTCAATCACCATCAACAAAACCCATGCAGCATAGCAGGTCGATAAATATTATCACATGAAACCAACAGCCCATACATAATACATGCACAAAAAATTGTTTTTATACCAAATTTGAAGTTAAGACATAAGAGTTAAGAGATGGGGGATGTGGTATGATTGCCAATGGAATGAGACCGCTCAGTTCACCAAAGAAACAAATGATGTTGATGTAAGCAATTATTCAATCTATTGTTATTTCTTATCTTGATAGACAAAAATTGTTTTACATGTATTATACAGTATATTCGTAATTATGAGCTATAAAGTCAATACATGTACAAGACAAAATTGTACAAAAAGTATCTTCTGTTAGACAATAACCATTTTATAGTTATCATGTACGTCTTAACAAAGACATTTATTGTAAAAATAGTTTTTATACCAAATTTGAAGTTAAGACCTAAGAGTAAAGAGATGTGGTATGATTGTCAATCGAATGAGACAGCTCAGTTCACCAAAGTTCAAATGATGTTGAAGTACTGGTAAGCAATTATTCAATCTTTCCTTGATAGACAAAAGTCAGTGTTGTACATGCATATTAGTAACTGTGCGCTATAAAGTCAATACAAGGCAAAATTGTACAAAAAGTATCTTCTGTTAGACAAGAAACATTTTAGTTATGTTTACAAAGACATTTATTGATAAATATCTATAGACACTAAAGTTTAGACCTACCAAGCATGAAAGTTACAAACAGAAAAGTATTACTTTTGTTTTAATACTTGATGTAAACTGCTGTTGCGTACCTCATATGAAAGTGTACCAATGTACAATCAGAAAAAGATAGTCTTCTTTGATATATGACAAGTCGCTCTTTTCAAGTTAATTTCTGTATTATACGTGAATAATACATAACCAGGAATAATTCCATGACTGAATACTTGAGAGGCCGTTATACATGTATGACATGTATGACAGAGAGCTGACACTATAAAATTGCTCTATCAAATTCATGCACAAATTGATGAAAGTGCTCTGATAAGAAACAAAAGTGCATTTAAAGATGTAATGTTATTAGTACAATTAAAAATTTTTGCTTGCATTGATAATTTATAACACACTAGCTAACGTTTCTTTTATGCCTATATATGTTTATGATGATTGAAACCGGCTACAGTAACATGCAGAGGCAGTTTTATAGGGTTTACCAGTGGGCTCCCTCTTTAACAGTTCTTGTTCCAAACTTATGATAATGACTAGCCACTATGTATATAAAACGCAATGCAGTAATTCGTCCTGAAATGTGTTGACAGTTCTTTTTTGCCACAAAAAATGTTTTGCACCTGTTTCCCGAGATTGAAAGAGTTTCCGAAGATGCAAATTCGCATATAACTATAATGACATAATTTACAAGAATAAGATTTTTTAAATTTCTTTGACAATTGACTGAAAATAAAAAATTACAGAAGTTAACATACTAACACATTGTCAACTGCCGTTATACACATTGCATTACAATGTCCATCAAATAAAACAGTTAAATTATGCTTTTTCGTCAATTGAAACTTAAGTGAAAATCAATAATTATTACGTTAAAAATGAATAAAGTCCTTAACCATTACAACATTGTCTATACGTGACAAAAATAAGAACACAACTCGATGCATGTGTACAAAAAATCACGTTCCGATATCGTAAGTGACGAGTAGTAGTAGTAGTAATTGAACTCTAACACAAAAGTATCTCAATGCTCGTCGATCTCAATCATTTAACCGTTTTAATACGCAGTTTAAAGTGTAAATTATACGCATTACTGTTCTATTTTTAGAGAATAGCAATAATACATAAATGTACAGTTTCTTAACAAAATAGCAACATAATTACAAGATTAAATCACCACATTGTCACATGATTATATAATCTGCACCAAATTGACAGTTTGTCGTGAGTTATCATCATAACTAATCACTATAGCAAATGAACACTTTATCATAATATATACATATAACCTAGTATCATGATTTCAATCCGACCCCACTTACGGACGCGTTGAACATATAATGCATGCCACTCATTCATAGCCAATCAGACGTTAAAAAGACCTTCATTTCCCCAAAAATCATTCCGGAAACAGCCGCGAAGCAGTATTTATAACCAATGAAATAACAGAAATATCGTTAACAGATTTACCCGAACCTGACGTTTAGCCTCTGACTAATCAGACCGTATGACCATGGTCATACGGTAACTATATCATACGTCATTCTATCGAAACGTCACAAGATATGGGTTCATACTTCCTGCAGATAACCTTTTTCCCCTTCGCGTGCTAGTTCTTCATATTTCTACGTCCAAAATTAATCTAACCAATTTCAAACACAAGGACTTTAGTAGCACTATTAAATGTCAGTAGAAATCTATTACTGTTTGACTGGAACCGTATTACCCATGGTGCAGCTGTGATGGTATTGTCTATATCTGATATGGGACTAATTCGTACGAGTTTTCCAGTAGAGGTCAACTGGTGTATGTTTCTAGACTGATGTCCGGCGATATAAATGTTCCCGTCGCTATCAACATCCTGATCTTACGGGTGTTGCAATAGACTATTGGTATACGTAAAGCCTTTTCCATCATTGCTGAATTTTTTAATAGAATGATTTAGAATGCCCGCTATCCCAGTAGATGTACTTATTCTTTCTGGATACAATTAACATATATTGTGTCTGTTGTTATTCATGTTATTGTTTGACTTCTAACTACTGTACCATTTTCAGCATTCATCCAGGATATTTTTCTACTATGACCAGTACCAAATTCGTTTTCACAAAACGATATACCCCCACACAGGGTTGTTTATATTAAATGTCTTGGAGATAGTCAGCGGTTTAACGTAACGTAGTAAAATCTTCTGTGAATAAGTGACTGAATTGTAAAGAATAGAGAAAAAATACTTACAAATTAAAGAAGAGCCACCCATCCATACCCCCACATGTTGCCCTAACTATTAACATGTTTTCGTCCTGAACATGCATATATATAAAACCATAGCTACTGTAACTTAAAGTAACTTACAATTGTATTCTACAGAGCCCTTAAAACACTCGTTTATGGGTCCGTTGGTACCGTTTTAATACTCTTACACCCATTGCCCTTTTTCTATTGACCATCCCGATCGACCTTCTGGATAAAGGGTCTGAATTGACGGAATAGAAAATAATGAACAAAATATGCAGACTAAATGACCAAAGTAATAAAGAAAAAAGAAAAATTGGCCAAAAAATAAAGATTAGAGAATAAGTGACTGGAATGTAAAGAATAATGAAAAAATACTTAAAAATTAAAGAAGAGCCACCCATCCATACTCCCACGTGTTTCCCTAACTATTAACTAATTTTGCTAGAATGTTAATAGTAAACGTAGATGTAATTTATCCATTTTAGTAGATGAAAAAAGGTGGAGAGTTAGATAAAAACAAGTTTAGCTTTGGCAAACATGCTACACGTGTTCAGATGGGGGAAATTAAAAAAAGTATAATTGACTTTCATTTTTAAATTGATAGAGGAGCGGATGAAATGAATTAGTACATATGCTACCACTTTTACCACTTGCATTCTCGATAGTTACGGCACTGTCAAAGGGTTGCTTCGTACAAATTGTTATTTATTTGTTGTGAGCACCTGCTTGTCCTAGTTCAGATAATCATTTCTGGTGATCAATTTATAATTTTATTATCTAGTAACAAACAAAAAAATCAGCCTATCAATATATCATAGATAAGAATTAAATTAGCCTTACAAAAGTCATAATTTATTTAATTAATTGATATGGATGGAGGAGGATTTAACCGCCCCCTCCCCCTCATTTTCTAATAACATATTTAACCATGCCTAGACAAAACCCTACCTTATTCTGTATGTGCATCTGAAGTCAGTATGCGAATATCATATTTGTTCTTTTGTAGTCGTGTTGATAAATTAGGCTGTCAGTGTTTTGTTTGAATTAGTTTATGTTTTGTTTTGTCTGGGCCTTATTTCATTTAGTTTAAATAATTATGACGTCTGGCAAGGCTATTTTAATTTTTTTCTGGGACACCTTCCTAGCGTCCAAGATAAAAATTAAAATAGCCTTGCCAGACGTCATAATTACTTGGACTAGGCCTTATTTTAGTATAATAGCTTGGTACAAGTTATGGTTTTGTTTATTGTTAGGACCAATGGTTACTTATATTTACTTTATTTGGTCACTGGTTGATAGGCATGTCTCATTGCAATCTGGTGGTAACATATCGTCTTACTTTAGTCAAAATAATTATGACCGCTATAAAAAAAAATATTCTGGGACACCCAGACAATAAGGGACGACATCAAAAGATCGATGTAGGATAAAAAACTTAAATCAAATAGTTTGGGGGTGGGGGTCAACATTGCTGCAAGTTTTGTTAATCCAAAATCGATTTTACATACATGTATATCCCTATTGGTCAATCAATTTTTCCAAAATTAAGTTAAGAGGGGGGATGTAGGGGTTGGTGAAAAAACTATGTGAATCAAGTTTTTTATCCTTCATTGAACTTTTGATGTCGTCCCTAATTAAAATACATGTACATATAACCTTGCAAGACCTGGTTCCTTTACACATATTATCATTGGTATTATGTGCTGCTGGAATAGGTATATATTCTGCACCAAAAATCTTTCTGACTACTAGTTTGAAGTAAAATTGAGAATTGAAATGGAGAATGTGACAAAGAAACAACAACCCGACCATAGACAACAGCAGAAGGTCACCAATAGGTCTTCAATGCAGTGAGAATTCCCGCACCCAGAGGCATCCTTCAGCTGGCCCCTAAACATATATATTATGTATATACTACAGTGTAGTTCAGTGATAACGAAAAGACCTGTTTTCCGTCATTTTATTTATATGTTTTAAGCAAAGATTTTTAAAACTTGCTAGTTCAACTTTTTATATACTTGTCTAGTTTATCTTACTAGTGCCTAACAGTCACTGAATAAGTCTTTTTTTTCAAATTCCAGCTTTAGAATATGTGAAAATATTGGGTAACTATCAATTAAAGTCATTAAAGTTCCAATATTGGCTTTTAAATAGTATTTACCACTGGCATGGTCAATATTGACCACTTTTTTGCCAACCTTGTTTTCTCTGGTATCAGTTTGCAGTAAAAATGTAGCAAAATCTCCCTCTAGATGTCCGTTGAATATTTTGTTGGATTTTTATCTCCTTTATCTATGCTGTATGGTCATTTTATATATATTTTTTTTAATTAAATTGCTTTACATTTGTTATGTCATTTCACATGTTTCATGCCTTTCACACATAGCTTAGTTATGTATGTGCCTGTTGCAAGTCCGGAGCCTGTAATCATGGTAATTCAGTGGTTGTCATTTGTCTATGTGGTTACACCTGATCCTGGAGTCCCAATAAAGGTCCTATTCCTCCCGTATGGGTTTTTCTCAATGTTGAAGGCCACACTGTGACATATAGTTAAACTGTGATCTTCTCTCTGAATTTTTTTTCCCTGATAATTGGCACATCTTCTGATTTTATATGTATAAATTATACAAATATCACTAATTACAATTTAATACGGATGAGTAAAGTTTTGATTTGACTTGTCGATAATATGAGCCCTCTTACTACATAGTATGGTTTCAGCTCATTGTTAAAGGTTGTATATATTTACCTAGAATTGATTTAATCAATGTCAATTGGATTCTTTTGGATAATTTTTCTCATTGGCAATTATACCAAATCTCCTGAATTTTATTTTGAATTTTTTTCATAATATTATTACAAGCATGAGAAGTAAAGGTTGTTTCTGTACAAACATGCATTGGACATCTGAAATTTTAGTGCCTGAGAGTTTTCGTGAAGTGAAAGTTCAAAAGAATTCCAAAATTATAATATGCTGTGGATTCATCTTTTTTTTGTGTTTTCTTGCATTTGTAGTTTGTTTAAAGCTTACGTACTAGCCTAAGGAGGATTTGTATTCTAATGCAATTATTTTGTATCAATGGTTCTGATTGGATGACAGTAAGCGTAAAATTCTCTATCTCCTTGTCTGTAAACAAAATTTGCGACAGTAAAACTACTGATGGACGTCCTTAAAGCTTCAAATACAATACAGTTATCTCTTAATTTTATTGAACATTTTTTATTAGGTTGACCAATGAAATCTTTGAAATTGACTTCCAACACATCCAAAACTGAATCAACATTTTTATCGTACACAGTTACCTTTTTTTAATTTCTGGAATATTTTTGTTTCCACAGGGATTAATATTTTATAACCATGATAACCTTTATGGAGCCATTTATCACCTGCGCTTGAAAAGAGTGACAAAGATACCATAGGGACAATCAAACTCGTAAATCTAAAATAAACTGACATCGCCATGGCTAAAAATGAAAACCATGTGTAATTTTACATTAAAAGTAGCATGTTTCAAATTATATTCAAGAATCACAGATCGAATCATAAAATAAATATATATTTCAGTTTATTTTTAAAGCAAATTTATATATTAAAGTAAACTATAATGAAGATGATAGACAGAATCTTCTTTTTATTTACAAATTTATTATATAATCTGAAAAATAACACTCAACTTCTTATGGTGGTTCACTCTGCATTCAGAAGGTTACTTCCATATCTATTGAAGCTACCTTCCTTCCAGGCTTGTGACTGGCAAGATTTTAAATATCTTGGCTGCATTCCCCACCCACCACCACATTGCAAAATTCAGTCCAAGAGAATTTATTTTATACTTTTAACTTTTATCAAAATGGCTGTGTAAAAATTAGTTAAATTTTCTATCTATATGTATTAATTGTAATTTTTATAACAAAATGATTACATAACTTTCCCATGTTTGAAGCCAACCTTTATTATTTTAGTCTGAAGAAACAATACTGATTTCAATTACAAAATGTACTTGTTATTTTTACGTTTTTTTAAACAAATTAAATGCAGTTAATCTGCTTGCTATCATTTGAAGAATATGGTTACATGCAGACATAATTGATATTTTTTAAACATTGACCTATATTTAAATTTATAAGAAAGAAATGACTTACTCTCATATTTATCATTTACTCTACATTGTATTTATAAAACTTTATATATGAGGAGAGAAAAAAATCAGTTTGATTTAATATCCGAAGTTCCTGAAAGTGCTTGACTTGGACTGATGAAATATTGCAAGACAAAATATAGCATGAAATGTAGCATTGAGAATTTTTACACAGCAAGTAAACCCTTAAATGCCACTCACATCTTCTCTGAAACCACTGTTTTTATTACTTCTTTTTTGAAACGACTGTTTTTATTGCACCTTCAGGCTTCTTTGAAACAAATAAACTAAATAATTTGCAATTTAAAAAAGTCATTTATAAATTTTTGCTATATTGCCAGTCATTCTGATTTTATTGTTGGCCTTTTTTGTAATACTTGGTCCTTTGATTTATTTTATTATTTTTTCGATCGTTATTTGTTTATATGATAATATTTTAAACTTAACTATTCAAAAGGAGAAATTTTTAATGCACACAAGAACTGTGTACAAAACATTAACATCTTTAAACTTTATTTAATGATTATAAACATCAAATTTTAGTAGATTATTTATGAAATCGTAGATGAAAAGTTAAAACACTTTTCTGACATTATTGAGTCAAGTCATATCCATTAATTGTTGTCAAATCAAGAGAAAAGTCATATTCGGTAAACTATGTTGTCGTATCCCAGGGGTGTCTGGTACTGAAAGTCTAATGCAGCATCCATCTAGCAAGTATGTACAAGGGTCTCTGTCTAAATTCTAGATACATGGTTGATGAGGTGTTTCATGATCTTTGTGTCTCTTCCAAAATTTCCTTCTGAGCAAAGAATTTGAATAAGGGTATAGCGTAGAAAACCCACACTGACCCAAAATTCTTTCAGAACCCTATCTATGACCTAGCTTCTCCTATATATGGTATAGCGCGGAATCCCACACTGACCGATAGGATACTAGTCATATCTGATAGTTAAAGGAAGGACTCTTAAATTCAGATGTTGTCTTATAACTTGTTTAAAAATACTTGTCCTGTTGCATGAATATATGTGTCCTATGGGTTGAACTGAGAATTTCTGCACCCCTGGGATTATTGAGTAGATCATTGTCATATCAAGTATATTAGTCATACATGTATTAGGTAAATTTTTGTCATATCCTGACAGCGGTATCATCCTGATGTTATTGGAAGCTTGGTATACGAATCTCTGGTTGTACTCATAGCAGTAACTTAAGTACAGGTAATGAGGCTGATGCTGTATTCACTGTTTTAAAAAGGAATTTAGGAAAAAGATTCCAACCATGCTTATTATTAAACCAAACTTGAATTTAACATTCTCATTATACACCTAAAATACATGTATTTGAAAATTGTATTTGAATCAAACTTTCAATTGTATGAAACTATATTGAAATCAAACATGTTAATGACTTCTATTCTTTACACTTATAAGTCTCAATATTATATTCTTGATAGGTTGTTCTTCAGATTTACAGGTATGCAGTCTCCTGGACTTAATTACAAAATATATTAATTTCAAACAGTTTATACTACAGATGAATACAGTATCAGTCATGTCTGTCTATTGAAGAGTTCCCCTTCATAAATCCTTTCATATTAACCACAAGATCTATTTAAAAATACAGGGGCAGGCTTTGAAAATGAATATAGTTGCAACATGGTTTAAGTAAATGCTCCTATCGAAGGTCAGTTTGTGATTAATGTTCACATAGAAGAGCAGCCATTAAAACTACCATTTGTTTTGTCTCTTTGTTGTTTACATGGGATGCTGTCGGCCTAATTTTTTTATATTTTGCTTTAAATAGCACTTATCGGGCAATAGATTTACTGATTTGATTTGAATCTTGCTTCCTGGTATAGGTTTTGCTCATTGTTAAAGGCCCTCCCAAACAATAATCTACAATTATATTCTATTCTGATTTTATGACTATACATGTATTGTGAACAATAATTGTGTCATTTGCAATCCTATCACATTACCTTATTCTTATCATACTAATATTAATGGGAAATTACATTCCAGTCAATCTACCAAGAAAAATTGTGTCATTTGCAATTATATCACATTTCCTTATTCCTTGCCTCTTTCCAGCCCTTATCATGATACATCTGCAGTAGAAATTATTCTGAGGATTCAACACACATATTTTAGTAGTTTGTTATTATTCCCCGTTTCAAAGTGTTACCAGGGTATGCTCTTAACAACCTGCCCCCTTCCCCTTTTATATAAGTTGCCTTTATGAAAATAGCCTTATGATCCAAGCCACTAAGGGTGCACATACAAAACATATCCAGTGCACCATTTTACATATTAAAGTACTCTATATAATTGTATGATTGGTCAATTCACTATTAAATGTGCATTAATGTAGTGGTTATTGAGTATAAATTAAAGCATATAACATTAATATGTTGTTGTTGATGTGGTTTTTAAGTTTTTCTTGTTATTTTAAGACCGTTGGTTTTACCATTGAAATCATGTTTTGGACCCTTTATAGATTGCAGTTTTGTGTGAGCAAATGCTCTGTGTTGAAGACATCACTGACCTTTAAATACCTTTACAATTTGTGACTTGGATGAGAGAGTTGTCTCATTGGCACTCACTATCTATTAAAATATAAATTCCAATTGAATCGTGCTATGATACATATATTGTGCCTACATTGGATGTTTTTAAGAAATAACAAAAGTCAAATGCTATAAAACAGGCAGTATGATAAAGTAGAATTTCTTGTGCTCCATGGTGACCAATAGCTGCTTACATCTACATGTATGTCCTTTTAGTCATTGCATTGTAGCAATTGGCAATCATACCACATCTCTTTATTTATTGGCATTTAGTAATATTATTTTATATGCAACATTTAAACATTTTAAGAATTATTATGTAGTGCACTGGACATTAAAAGTAGTACACTCCCCAGTGATCAAGCAGCTTTTGAGCAATCTCTTTGTCGGCTAACAGATTCTCCCTGTTCTCCTTTCCCTCATCTTTTGCTGTTTTATCTTTCAGGGCAAAATACCTTTTGCTGACCTCAATCTGTAGCTTAGAGAAAGATTGATCAAAAGCTGATACGAAGGATTTATGACCAGGGTGTTTTAGCTTCAATTCCCTGTACTTAATGCAGTCATCCACATCTGATGATGGGCCGAGTAGTTGGACAACCAGATCGAATGTTGTCTTCTTTCTACGTGGTGCTGAAGCATAAAAAGGTAAATACTATCACAGTAAAATTATACTGAATTTTAACGTACATCCCTTTTCACAAGTATTATTATTTTTTTTTTTTTTAATTTAGTCAAATTACAAAAATAGCTACATGAAAATGTATGTTTTATTCCTAAAATATTAGATGCTGCATACCTATCATTCTAATAATAATCTTTAATTTAGCACACAACTTAAGCTTGTAACAATATTAATTAACAACATGCATTATATTAATCAGTGATTAATTTTTGTATTTATAGTTGCAAATTTGATAAAAAATAACTCTTCAGAAATGTTATTTATTTCTTATTTTACTCTAATTTACTTATCATTAAAGTTTAGGTAATACTACTAATACTTTACTACTTACCAAATTCTTGGTTGGAAATTTCAGAATCAAATAATTTCCTTTTGCATGATAGTGGTTTCTTAGCTGAAATTAAAGGTTTTGTTTTGAAAAAGGTGTGATTAACAGCAATCTAACATTATAAAGCAAATTATTGGCTTCAATATATGATTAATATCTGATCAGTATTAGAAAATGAAGATTGTGTAACCTACCTGGTAATTTTGGTTTGACCATCGTATTTTCATGAGCATCGGTGCTGTAAGGTTGTTCAACCCATCTCAAAACTGAAATTAAAACATATTTTATATATATCCTGTATATCTGAATGATGTGGTGTTATATAAATAGAAAGAAGTGTTATGATTGCCAATGAGATATCTCTACACTAGAGACCAAATTAACACAGAATAAAACAAGAATGTGTCCCCAGTACACGGATGCCCCACTCGCACTATCATTTTCTATGTTCAGTGGACCGTGAAATTGGGGTCAGAACTCTAATTTGACATTAAAATTAGAAAGATCATATAATAAGGAACATATATACTAAGTTTCAAGTTGATTGGACTTCAACTTCATCAAAAACTACCTCGACCAAAAACTTTAACCTGAAGCCGGACGAACGAACGGACGGACAAACGAACGAACGAACGAACGAACGAACGGAGCCACAGACCAGAAAACATAATGCCCCTCTACTATCGTAGGTGGGGCATAAAAAACTACAGGTTACTATACTTCATTCAACATAAATATAAATGACATTGAGGATGTTGAGATTATTGTGATTGAATGGATTTTTTTAATACTATTTATAGTCTTCTAAATATGTACAAATATATGAATAATTCAAAATTCTGCCATCCAAATCAAAATATTTTAATAACATTATACAGAAATGACATACTACTTCAAACAATGATCAGGTATACATGTATAAGTTGTTCCGTCTATAATCATGATATTAAATGAATTATGTTGTAAGAAAAAATAATTACCTTTAATGTAGGATTTGTACTTTTCTTTGGTTTCAGAGTTCTCTAGTTGGTGTCTTTGATGGTCAACTGCTTAGTACATGTACTTCAGGTGGGTCTGTTTTAAGGAAATGAGACATTTTTTGCATTTTATATATTTACATTTTCACCATGTTATTTATCATGTTTATGCTTTTACTTATACTTGTACTAAGACATTACATAGATGCCAACCATTACGATTTATATGCCCCACCTACGATAGTAGAGGGAAATTATGTTTTCTGGTCTGTCCTTCCGTCTGTCTGTCCCGCTTCAGGTTAAAGTTTTTGGTCAAGATAGTTTTTGATGAAGTTGAAGTCCAATCGACTTCAAACTTAGTATACATGTTCCCTATGATATGATCTTTTTAATTTTAATGCCAAATTAGAGGGTTTACCCCAATTTCACGGTCCACTGAACATAGAAAATGATAGTGCGAGTGGGGCATTCGTGTACTGGGGACACATTGTTGTTCCTTAGTTTTTCCGATTTTGCAATAAAAACTACGCTATTACGGTCAAAGTCGAATAGTTACGGATTCCCAATCATTGCTGTTTAATTTTGTAAAACGTGGATTTTTATCATTACTTTTCCGTCCTGGTCCGGTATTTAGAAAACGCCAATGTAATGCTTCCGGTTTCTCGGGAGTTATCAACCTACTGTTGGGTAACTTACTGACTTCCGAAGAGGCAAACCTGCATTTCATGAAGTAGCTTTCCCCCTTTCTCTACTTTTCCTTGAGAAAACGAAAATGTACGTGTAGAGAACATCTGAACAATTAATGAATGGAATACATACTACAGACATAATGTTAAACGACAAATTTTAGTGCACATCATTTTGCAACCACTTGTCATTAATTTTTATTGGTAAATGCTCGTTTATGAATGATTACTGAAAACTTTTCAAAAATACGGAAAATTTGATTGTTTGTTACTGATTGTGTCAAAAGGGCATCTATGACATTACATAATATTCCAATAACTTAGAATAGATCATATATATTTTATATTAACTGTGGATAGTAAACACTTTTAAGATGTAGAAGAAAAAAATGGAAAAAAATTTAACACAATGAAGGTAGTTCATTTACAACTTTAAAATGAAAACAAAGCTTTTTATTACATTAATTATAAATTATTTGATAATAACAAAAATTCTTAACATTATTTGTTTTCAAAGAAGCATATGGTGTGTTTCATTTTTCTGCAATTTTTAGGTTAAGCTTACCAGAATGATGAGAGGATTTCCCTTTCAGAAGTGTACACCCTTCCTCCATGACATTGCTGACCTCAACATTTGAATCCATACAATCATTTACTGGCAGAAGACTTGAGTCCCTAATTTGATCCTTTGCTCCGTCATTTTCCTTGATAATTTTAGTAGCTGCAAAAAAGGTTAGTGCTTTTCTCAATAATGATCCAAATTTTCTCTTGATTTAATATATAAAAAAAAAGACTGACTTGTAACTAATGCAGGAAATTTAAATATACCCATATTATTGGAGAAAATCACACACCTGTTGATCATTAGTTATTTGATAAACATGTAGCTTGAATGGGTCATCTCCTTTTCATAATAATGATTTTCACATTGGATGACAGGTATTTTTTATATATTTAATCAAATTTAATAATAAACATATTGAAATGCATCTTTGGAACCATAATTTTACCTTCAAAATCTAGTATGTGAGGCTGGTAACTGATGGTGATATCCGACGCATCGTCTTCTGTAAAAGAGAAATTTATAGAATTAAAAAGAATTATGCTCGTTACGGTGCACAAATATATACTTTAAGAAGATTAAAACAAATACTCATTTTATTTAAAGTATTCAAAGTACATATTATGAACATGATGAAAGTACCTTTCAATGTGTTTTCTTCACAACAAGACACATATCTGGAATTTCCATCATCAAACACCTTCAGTTTTTTTAAAGGTAGCAGTAAATACCCACTTTCAAATTTATCCACTACCTTATCCCAAGCATTTTTCAAAATTTTGTCTACTTCTTTCAAGCCAGATGATCTAAAATGGTGAAGTGGAGGCCCCTCAGTTCTTGAGGAGGGATCATTTGGGCCATCAAAAAAGACCAAAGCTCCATTTTCAAAATGCCACCAGACATCTTGACCCTGCAACATGAAATCTGCAATTCTTTCCAGATGGCATTGGACAAAGGAAGGTCGCTTATTGATCAGTTCTGCTGAAAATGTAGATCTTCTTCTTTCTGGTAACAGCCTTGCCTGCCTACTTATTATTGAATCCTGTATTTTAAATGACTCCGGTTTATCAGGTGCATTCTACTGACTATTGAACCTTAGCATAGCATTGTCAGCAATCCATTTGGGTTGTCTATTGGTCGTCATTTCAGAAATTCTTCTTAAGTCGCCGAAACAT
This sequence comes from Mytilus edulis, assembly GCF_963676685.1. NCBI lineage: Eukaryota > Metazoa > Mollusca > Bivalvia > Mytilida > Mytilidae > Mytilus > Mytilus edulis. Next base: position 189,420 of record NC_092355.1, on the reverse strand, counting down.
CTTTCCTCTTGTTCAGTGTGAACAGATCGTAAAGAGAAAATTCTAAATGTGTTGGGAAGATGGACTGTAACACTATGAAAATGACTGCCATAAAACTTTCTAAATGTCATTTTTGAAGGTTTTCCAATGACATTCCTGCATACCATACCAAATATGAGAGCCTGATTATAAAGTCTTAAAATCATCTTAGGTGTTCTTGATTCACTGGGTAGGTAAGAAATATTAACTACTTCAACAAGGGAATTTATAAGCTGCATAATGTTGTCCTCTAATTTTCCATTACCGTGTAAATCTGATGTAAACTGGGCCAATTTAATCAAAAACAGACGAGCATCTGATCCTTTGATCTGGTTTTTGTCACCGATTGTGCTGTTTGAAAAATTTGAAAACAGCTTTTGAACTGATGTATCAGAGATATGACATGGTAACTCTGTAATAACATTTTGGATAACGTTCGTCAAATCATGTAGGGGTTCACAGCCAAGAATTTCGTATTTTCCTATGTTTAAATCTTGTGATGAAAGATGTGGACTGTTTGTCATCAATGCTGGTGGTCTACAAATACCATGCAGTGTCGTCGTCAAAATGGCTTGAAGGTCTGGTTTAAGGGAACAGTCAAAATCTATTTTCCTGCTGTCTAACTCGGTCATTATTTCATCTTTTTTCAGGTTTTGAAAGGGGTTTAGACAGCCTTCTTTCAATTTCCGTAGGGAATTCGATGAAGTGGCCAATCTGCATCTGTCATCCAAATCTTGAGGGGAAACTTGGAAACAATGGAGTAAATTTGTATGTTCTTCAGCATGAACACCACAAAGACATGGGTAATTTCCTCCTCGTTGTTGACCACCTTCAAACTGTCTGGCAGGTCTATCTCCGCTAAAAAGTCGTAAGCAATCCTTTACTTTGTAGTCGTCGTGTTCGATGGGGGTGTCTATATCTTTCAAGTCTTCCAGTCGAGTTTCTACATATGTCATTTGCTCTTCATCTTTACAACCTGCATTTAATATTTGACTGAATTAATTTTACAAGTGGCATCATGCACAGGTCTCCAAGTTTTTTTGTGTTTCTATTTAATTTTATTTTTTTTGGAGGGGGGTGAAGGTTGGAGGGGGCTTTAAGTTTTGCTCATAGAACCATTAGTAACGCAATATTTATAAGCTGAGAAGTGGCCTAGGAAGGAATAAAGTATCCACCAAAATAAGTTGCTCTACAGTAGTTAACTGTTCAATGAATCTGTGAGGTGTTATTTTTAATTTTTATGTTAAGAAATTAAATATCTTGAATGAACAATTAAACAGATGAAACATATTTTGGTATGAATTAGAATTTTGATAAATGTCACAATAAGAAGGGATACAGTAGATTTAGTGTCCATTGTGAATAATTTCTTTGAGGGGGAACATGAGTGGATGTATACTTTTTATGTACTATATGAATTATAAAAATGTTTTATCTTGTACAATTATTCTTTTTTCAGCATCACGATAAAAAGAATATCAGGAATAAAGATTTTCTATGAATGACAAAGACAGAACAGGTATATATTTTATTTTACAGCAGAATGCTTAGAGTGTGTAGGTTAAGGTAGTATCTTTTCTTAGCTTGTGTGCTAGCTGAAACATGAAGTCGTTATTAAATAAGGTATATTAACCTTCTTAATCTTTAATTGTAGACTAGTCCAAACAGATAACCAATATATCTGTCTGAAGAACTTGTACTCTACTCAGAAAGGAGGGATGTATACCTTTATACCTTACTGATTTCACAGAGATATTACCTTTACCTACACATTCTAGGCATTTTAGCTGGTAGATTTTTATTTTAAGGTTGTTAAAGGTAAATAATGCAAGTTTTAATTGGCCACTGACAGCCTTCAATAATGAGAATAACCAATACTGCGTTTAGCTGTTAAAGGCCTTGACAAAGTATATGAAATGATTTAAATGAGAAAATTCTACTTTAGAACAAATATAAGAAATGCAACTTTGGGATCATCATTATTATGAAAACAGACAAACTGGACTTGTCTTTAAGTCCTAAATGCCACATGCAGAGGCTCAAAGGTACAACAAAATTGGAAAAAAAGTATTTTGATAACTTTTTTTATTTTAATAGTTAAACAGAAAAAAGTACCTTACAAAAATGCATGTCTCTTTGGAAAGCAGATTAAGAGCTTAAATGAACGGTTGCACCATATTTTTTTTTTATTTATTTAAATATATAGGATTAAGTTTATTTATAGAAAAAAAATTGCGAAATCTTATTTAAAAAAAGAAAAACATTTATACCTGTGAGCCCCATTAATGCAGATAATACCAATTTTATAGTCTTTGGTCTGACCAAGCTAGGAATTCAACTTTCACTCAAGGGAGCACAAGGCCTTTATTAAGAGGTGCTTCATAAAGAATTAACAATGTGCTAAAAAAATTGTGGTAAATTATTGGACTATTACCTGATTGTCCAAATATATAAATTTTTGGTTTTTCAACCTCTGCTTGTACATTTATAGGTTTTCTTTCTGGATATTTTTCCATGTACTCTTGATTGGTTAGATAATTAGCTGTGTCGTAAAGCCAAGATAGCATAAAACAAACATATGAATGGTTGAGTATATCACTATGGTCATGCCATTTTTATACTTCTAGTACGTTCCAAAGATTTCAGGAAACTAATGGCATTTTCTCTGTTTTCAGGTATACTCTCCTGGATTCTCAAGAATCGTGATCTGAGCTCTTGGTCGGATATGTTGATGTATTCCTCATCGGTGAAGAAGCGTAGCGTTCCAGATTGAATTTGATGTTCTAACGCAGATCTTCTGATATGTTGCATTGGAATTTTTCTTCCATATATTTGTTCCTTCTCCTGATTAAGTGTACCGGCATCTGTTATTTTTGTTTTAACTATTGATTTAGGGGCAACTGGTACTCCAATATATAATTCCCCGGAAGAAACCTTCCTCTTTATATCTGTCTTTAGATTTTTAGCTGGTCTCTTGGTTGGTAGGGAAATTTTTATGTTTTTTTTGGATGATTATTTTTTTGGCCCTCCTGATCCTTCGCAATCGTAAATTTTGAGTTAGATTGGGATTTTTTGTTTTTGCATACTCTTTCAAAACTTGGCCAGCATTTTTTGGGGTTGATCCATTCTTAGATTTAACGTCATACTTCCTAGCTAACAGGGACCAATTAATTGTACTACCTGCTGGATTTTGTTGAATTTCCTGTAAAAATAAATCTTTGTTAAACTTGTAGTTGTCAAATTTACCATGATGTTTCTTTGGTTTGTATCCTGATTTTTCTTTGTTTAACCGAGACAGGACCCTTTTACTGGCACTTTTTTGGACTCAAAACTGGTTGACATTCTGTCCCTGGTATACTGATTGTAAGATTTTCCGGATGCAAGAAATACATGAATGTCCTCTCCAACGTCAGTAAAAGCATCGTCCATTTTTTGTTTAGTTTCTTTTAAGTTTCTTTCAAACTCCTTCCTTTTCTGCTCTGGTGTTTTCAATGGAGATAAAGAAACTTTAATTGGGTTTTCAAATTTGATGTTAAGATTTTTTTCCATCATTGGTTGAACAATTTTAACTATATTTTGTACAGCCTTCAGTCCCTTTGTTGTTGTCCCATGGCTAGATGAAGGTGTACTCTGTTGTACAATTGTGTTGGTAATAGACTGACAAAGTGCTGTCAGTTCTGTAACCTCTGGAGCGGCAGACTTATGGAGTGATGAGTGCTCAATGTGAACAGTATTGCAAAGCCTGCAATTCTCCAAAGTGTGTTGTATTTTCTCCGGCTCGGGTAGTTTTTGCCAATTTTTGAAAGAAAAGTACTCTAGAAATTTATTTTGTTGTCCTTCTTTGTTGTTGTTGTTCCAATACTTTTTCTCTGTTTTGTACCCCTGAAGCCTTCTATATCTCAAACTAAAATACTTGAAGTTCATACTAGTCATCTTTGGATATTGGTCCATGAATATTTCATAGTTTTTAAATCTGTCTTGGAGACTGATATGGCTTGAGTAGATGGGTTTATTTTTGTTTTCTTTTTTCTCCTTCCAGGCATTTATTGAGGAAAGGTCTTTGGTTGCCCTTGTATTAATGACTTTGCCAAAGTTACAAATGTTCATTGTGTGGTTTATTTACAGCTACCTATTAATTATAAAATCATGTATTCTTGAGGCTGTATTGTAGAATTTAAATTTTTTGTCTTTTTTTTTATAGTGTGTACACAATTAACTTTATGGAGAAAAATTAATTTGGATTTTTTTGCAAATAAGCACAATGCCCATTACAATAGTATATTGTTGAAATATAATTTAATTTTGACAGCCAATAGGCTGTGAGTTTGGGTATTTCCTGGCAAGATGGCTTAAAATTTATTGGATTTATATCTTTTGATGTGGTATGATTGCTAATAACTTGATGAGAAAACTGGACCAGAGACCAACTGACAGAAATAAGCAATTAAAGATTATTATATGACCTTGAACAATGAGCATAAACCCAGGATCAATCAATCATAAATAAATGGAAATTGTAATAAAAAAAAAGACTTGTTATAAATTTTTCAAAGTAACAGATGTTTATTCTATGGTTTATTACATGTCTTAAGATGTACTTTTCTGCTTGTTTTTTTTTTTTATAATTGTATTTTGATTATTGTTGGTGTCATTGGAAATGTTTGATATAAAGATGCTTTGTTGCACTTGTTTTATTGTTTGTTCTCTATTGTTGCTGACATTTAAAAAGGGGTTAGGTCTTAAGATTATAAAAAGAATGTTCCTGACCCAAATCAGAAACCTTGTAAAGAACAACAAATAGTCAATCACTTAGTTTAAGATAGATGTGTTATGATTGGCATTGAGACATCATTATATATATTATATGAAGTCTACATTAAGTTGCATTCTACAGTTGATTTCAATGAGTATGTGGCTAAAGATAATATCTTTGGTTGGCTGGCTTTCTAGCTGAACCTGAAAGTCACTGGGTTAGATAAACTACCCTCCTCTAAGAGTAGACTAGTCTGACAGATAACCAATCTAGTCCGTAGGACTATGCTACTTCGAAAGGAGGGTAGTATACCTTACCTAATAATGACTTCCAGGTTAGCAGATTTTATAGTTTGGTTGATGAATTGTATAGTTTAAATGATTTATTTTATAGCTGGATTTCTGTCTTATTGGTGTATTGTATAGTTTAAATGATATATTTTATAGCTGGGTTTCTGTCTTATTGGTGTATTGTATAGTTTAAATGATATATTTTATAGCTGGGTTTCTGTCTTATTGGTGTATTGTATAGTTTAAATGATATATTTTATAGCTGGGTTTCTGTCTTATTGATGCTCTTTAATAGTTTGTGTGATGCCATGCTAATATATAATGCATTTAATAGCAGTTTTATTTCTGTATTCATAGTGTTACTGTTTCTTAAATGTATTTTGTAGTTGGGTTGCTGCCTTAATGATGTTCTATGTAGTAACTCATTAATGTATTTTGTAATTAGTTGCTGTCTTGTTGATAATTACACTAAAGCACCTGTTATGCTTACAAGTTGCAAATATTTTTCATTTACGGAAATGTGTTAATTTTGTCTGCATTATAAGGTATGCATTTTCATGTTGGAAAAAAAATTGCATTAAATTGAAATGGTGTTATGTTATTAATTATTTCAGCTCTATCAATACTAATTACCAGTGGACAATTTGTTTTGGTGGTAAATATATTTAATATTTGCCACTTGCAATGTGCTTCAGTATAATATACTATATATTAAAAAGGAATTGAGCAATCCTAATAGTTCTTGACCTGGAAGTTGGAAGCAAATTCAGAGCTATGACTCCCAAAAGCAGGAGCATGTGTCTTAAACTTCTATGTAAAAAAGCCTGGTTTTAGAAGAATGCAATGGTGCATGTATATGCCATAAGACTAACAAAAGGAATTAAAATTACAAGTAATGTTGAAACTTGTTCTGTTTTGGGATAGACATTTATAAATGTATAACTAAGGTGGGTGGCTGATGGAGATACAAAAAGGATTAAAGCATAAACTTTACAGATGTTCTCAACCTTCGGAGATCTTCTGAACATATAGCTTTGGTGATATTACCCCCTCCCCCTTTTTAACTCTTTTTCATAGAAATTTGAATTGAACTGATTTACTCCAGAATTTTATTTATCAATGGAAGGTAAGTTAATATAAACAGTTCAAAAACTGGCATAATCATATTGATTATTAAGATAATTACTGAATGGTGGTGGTGTCCAGATGAGCGGGGAAATAATTTTCGCGATGTCTTGCGGGATTTCTCTATAACTCTAGATAGTTTTTCAATAAAATTTGCGATATATGTTGTTGAAAACTACTGCCTCAAGAATACAAGTTTTGATATAAATATAAATCGAAATGAGATGATGATGGATTGTTTTTCCCTGGTGCTAGTTGTATCATATGCTTTCCTCCATCTTCAATATAGTTGGTGCAGTTCACTCCGGTATTTGAGGGTTCAACATAAAAATAAATTTCGTAATTGATCAATTGGTATACGAATGTTGTAGGACACGTGCTGCATAGGATAGCTATTGTATGTCTAGGACATTTGTCTTTAATTATTTGTGATGGCTTGGAAGTTTTCGGATATTATTTTTGATTGTTATTTATCCTGCACGACCTCCTATGTATTGGAATCTCCCAAGAAAACCGGGAAAACTTTTGGACATTCAAATAATTTCATTTTATTTTTTAAGAAAATGATTTGAACATGATAAACAAAAAAACAAATGTTTAATCGATTGTTATAATAAAACAAAATTGTATTAACAATTGAAAGTTTGCCGCCAACCAACTGTCCGGTTTCTGGATGAGACCTGTTTTATTCCGTGTTTGCTGTTCTACGTCTTTGGTGCGTTTGTGTTTATCTCTGAAAATAAAAACACATCCAACAACATTTTTTTAAACGAAAAGTGCAGGTTGAAGATCGATAAGTACGTCTTAGTTTCGGGCATGTATGGATTCAGCAGATGTTGAAATTTAAAGAAAGTGCTGTTACAAATCAAAATAATTGTGGTTCATTTTTCTAGCGCCATTGGAAAGGTATTGTTGTTGTTTATAAAACCATTTTACTCATAAAAGTGACTCGTTTTTCATCTTACAAATTAAAAATCAACTTGTACCAGCAGTTTTTATAAAAAGTAGACCTAGCAGTTTCTAAAATTCCAAAGTTGGCATTTGTACGTGGCTATCTTCAACCTGCACTTTTCACTTTTGTGATCGATTATGTTGTTTGTGGATTTGTGGTCACGTGACTACTTTCACTTTACCGTAAAACTGTACAATGTAATAAAACTGTTAATTTGTATGTTTTATGGAAATAAAAACATTGACATATAATTTTAACGAAAGTTATTGGTGATAAACAGTGTAATTTTGGTTGATACAAATTATGGCCAAATTTGATTGATTTTCTTTCAATGTGCCTTAACCTCGCTGCGTAATAAAGAAGATTTCAGGATAATATGTACCATAATAATATATGAAGGTCACGTGTTAAAACAAGTCAAATGTTAGCAGGCTATATATATTCGAACAGAATTATAACTGATCTTTGAACAAGGAAATTTGGTTGGTTATATTGGAAATAACTGAATCATGACTGGAGCGGTACCTTTTATGTCAAGCAGTGCCCCCTTCCACTGATGAAAAGTTTTGGATCCACCACTGGAGGTATCAACAGGAGTATCGTTTATTTACACATAAGCCACAGAAATATAGTAAAACATTGCAAAATTATTGCCATCACTAGTTGGTTGACCGTTATGGAATAAACGTTTCACAGATGATATCGAATATCTTCCTTATGTCGTAGCTACAATATCCTCCCCTTTTCACGAGTGTGACCTACCGAACTTGACTAGTTTTTGAATTTGTAACAACATTAGCAACACGACGGGTGCCACATGTGGAGCAGGATCTGCTTACCCCTTCCGGAGCACCTGCGATCACCCCCAGATTTTGGTGGGATTCATGTTGATTAGTCTTTAGTGTTCTATGTTGTGTCTTCTGTACTATTAATTGTCCTTTTCCTTTTTTCAGCCATAGCGTTGTCATGTTGTTTCTAAATTTATGGGTTTGACTGTCCCTCTGGTAAATTCGTCCCTCTTTAAGTAATGTGTACAAGTTCATTTATGTACAATTTATCTTTTCGATAATATTCCCAACTTTTTACTTCGTTTCTATCTATGTTACTCTTATGTTATAATGATCTTACTATATTAAACACATTTAGTATTATATGGTTCAGTGAATCCAATTTAGGTTCTTTTAAATTTACTCACCACTGGATATGTGACAATTAATTTTCTAATAGTTGTTTTATCTGGTTCTGGCTAGTTGGGCAGTTCACTTTGACTATATAAACTGTAATTTTCATCTATATTGGCAATGCAGAATACGTTACCCCAGAAGCAACATTATGAACGGTAGCCAGCAGTATATTGTATTTATCATAGCAATGTTTTTAAAATCAATCTATGGTTAATAGTTTGTGTCTTAAATGTTTTATTTAGTTTCATTTACCTAGCTAATTGTATTTCAAACTTTATATGTTATCATTTACCTATAATTAGCTTTGCAATATTCTTTATTCATGTTATTTTCAATTATGTAACTAAACATAATATACATTATGTGCTACAAAATGATACATTCACACTGCATTTATTTGTCTGTAGTATAGCAATCACCGAATTCCCTAAAACAATTTTATCCTTATGTATCATGTGTTTTGATAACAAGAGTCATGTGTTAAACTAGTCAAGGTAAGCAGGCTATAAATATGTTCGATCGATCTTTGGACAGGGAAGTTTGAAAGTTACAACAAAATGGCAATGTCGGCGGAGGTGAAAGGAGAAAAGTTAAAAGAAGATTTTGAAGATTTGCTGACTTGTACAATCTGTTTGGAGATCTTCAAAGAACCTAAGTATCTGCCGTGTCTGCATACGTTTTGTAAGTCGTGTATCAATACATATATTGTTTCAACCGTGAAAGACAATAACCCAAGTGAGTTTAAATGTCCCGTATGTCGTCGGTCTGTGTCAATAGATGATGACAAGCCTGACAAATGGGCCAATAATTTACCCGGGAACCATTTTATCGTGTCACTTATAGATAAAAGGGAATTACAGAAACCCGATAAGCTATGTGATACTTGTGACCAGGACAAACAGAAAGCTATTTCATTCTGTACTGTTTGTGAAGAGGCATATTGTGAATCGTGCAGAAGGGGCCACACCATTTACAAAATAACAAAAAGTCATAAATTAGTACACATTAAAGATATCAATGCAGACACTACCGTTTCCGGTCTTTATGCACATGTCACTTGTAAAGAACATCCTGACGAGACTATCAAAGTGTACTGTCATGATCATTCCAAACCTTGTTGTACAGTTTGTGCCACTGTCCACCACAGAAAATGTGAACAAGTTACCACTATTGATCACGCGGTGACTGGGATAAAAGAATCAGAAAAAGCAAAACACCTAATGACGAAATTAACAGAAACGAGTAACACATTGGGTGAAGTTCTTCAGAACCGAAAGACTAACAAGGAAAATTTTGAAAGTGGCATAGAAACAGTTCTACAAGAAATCACACGTTTGAGAGAAAACGTTTGTAAACATTTAAATGAACTCGAGCAAAGACTTCAGGATGAAGCTAACAGTAGCAGGAAAGAAACATTAATTAAGCTTGATGACGAAACGACAGATTTGTCCAGCCTAAAGAATACAGTTGATAACTGGAAGAGTTTATTCGAAGCTTGTGTATCTCAAGGATCAGAAATACAATGTCTGGTAAAGATGGACGAGATTCTAAACAACCTTCCTCAAACTGAAAATGACATTTCTAAACTTCTACGTGAAATCAGATTTATATCCGTAAAGTTTGAACACAAAGATATCATTTCAGAAATTAGTTCTCTCGGCAGTTTGATTTTTGATGAGCATCGGCCTTCTGCATGTTCTATTCCCGGAAAAAATATAGCAAATTTCCGTACAGGGAAAATCAGAAAAGTTTTCACAATTGATGTGACAATCAATGGTGTTAGTGGGATATTCTTTAATGATGATATTATTTTGACCCATTGTATACAAAATAAAATCGTGTACTACGACAACAAAGGAAAACAACAAGAGCAGTTATGTATTCCTCATAATGTAACAGACATAGCTAAAGTGGATGATCAAACAGTCGCTGTATCGTCTAATGCAAAGAAGATTTTTGTTGTGAACGTTAAACCGCTGACTATCTCTAAGACATTAAATATAAACAATCCTGTGTGGGGTATTTCAATCTGTGAAAATGAATATATAACTGCTTATAGTAGTAAAATATCGTTTTTGAACGCTGACAATGGTACAGTAGTTAGAAGTCAACAAACAACAGCAGACACGATATATGTTTATTGCTACAAGAAAAATGATTACATATATTGGGAAAGTGAACATTCTATAAAAAGAGATAGCAATGAAGGAAAAGGATTTACGTACAATCATAGTCTGTTACAAAGTCCTTATTTCCAGGACGTCGATAGCGACGGGAACATTTATACAACCGGATATGATTCCAGAAACATTCATCAGTTAACATCTACTGGAAAAATCGTACAAATCATTCCTATATCAGATATAGACAATACCATCACAGCTAAACCATGGGTAATGCGGTTCCAGCCAAACAGTAACAGATTTCTTCTGACATTTAATAATGGTGCTACTAAAGTCCTTGTGTGTGAAATTGATTAGATTCATTCAAAAGTAGAATAATAAGAAGCGAAGGAAACAAAGCTGTGCTTCTGGGAGTATGAGTCCATATCTTGCAGATTTGTTGTTGTGATTACAATCTTTGATATTGCGTTATGTTGAACTCTCTATCATGTGAAGAAATAGTCAGTGTCATGGATAAAACAATATAATAACTGATAGTTGTATTTTGTGTTGATACTTAATATCTCTCTTATAAGTGTATATCAAATGTATTTAAACAAGAATAAAAAAAATATATAGGATTGAAATTAGATTCAATTTTTATCTCTTTTGTTTTGTTTTTCCGATGGATATCCAAATTGTGTGTATTTAAAGTAACCATAGCAGCAAAATATGTTTAATTCTAGATATGAAAGGATTCAATAATTTATAATGGAGAATTCAATCAAATGATAAAACGTTTAAAACGAAACATTGTTTGAACCTATCTTGAGTCAGAAATCTGATGTTCAGTGGGTGTAGTTTGTTGATGCGTTTAATAATTTTGTGTGTATTTAAAATTTGAATTTTTCGAAAAACTAAGGATTTTCTTATCCCAGGCATAAATTACCTAGCTGTATTCGGCACAACTTTTTAGAATTTTGGATCCTCAATGCTCTTCAAAAGAGGGACGAAAGATACCAAAGGGACAGTCAAACTCATAAATCTAAAACAAACTGACAACGCCATGGCTAAAAATGAAAAAGACAAACAGAAAAACAATAGTACATATGACACAACATAGAAAACTAAAGAATAAACAACACGAACCCCACCAAAAACTAGGGGTGATCTCAGGTGCTCCGGAAGGGTAAGCAGATCCTGCTCCACATGTGGCACCCGTCGTGTTGCTTATGTGATTACAAATCCGGTAAATAGTCTAATTCGGTAGGTCACATTCATGAAATTACATAATAAAACAGCATGTTATCAATCAGTACTCATCCCACAACCAATTGATTTAATGTTTGCTTTTTGCATCAGCTCTATATTACAAGATAGCATCATTAAGAGAAATAACTCGTAATTGATAAAATTGAGTGAATCCCAAATGATTAAATGGATATAAAACCGGCAATAAAACCAATCTCAAAGTATGGGCTCAATTGTGCCGTAAAGGATGTATAAATTTGTAGTCCCGTATGGTCAGAGTTTTAGCATTAAATTATATGTATCATGTATATAAACCACCCTTACAAACTCTCGTTTATGGGCCCGAAGGTACCGTTTCGATACTCTTTATATCTGTCATCATACTCATTGACTTTTTCTAATGACCTTCTAATGGACGACTGATCTACGTATAACGGTCTAGATTGGATTACGGCATACAAAATACTGGACAGAACGTGTAGACCAAAATACCCCTCCCCCCAAAAAAAAAAGTTAAAGAGAAAAATAGGTCGAAAAAATAAAGAATAGAGAATGAGGTGCTGATGAAATATAAAGAAAAGAGAAAAAATAATCCCCAACCTTTAAAAGCAGGTATTGTCTTGACCATTTTAACTACTTATAGTTTTTGTCCTTAACATGCATAAAACATCAATAATGTCACTGGACGTAAAGTTACAAAAAAAACATTGTCACTGGACGTACAGTTACATTAAACCATTGTCACTGGACGATAGTTACATAAAACCATTGTCACTAGACGATAGTTACATAAAACCATTGTTAGTGGACGATAGTTACATAAATCCATTGTCAGTGGACGATAGTTACATAAAACCATTGTCAGTGGACGATAGTTACATAAAACCATTGTCACTGGACGATAGTTTCATAAAACCATGGTCACTGGACGTAACGTTACATAAAACCATTTTCAGTGGACGATTGTTACATAACATCATTGTCAGTGGACGAAAGTTACATAAAACCATTGACAGTGGATGATAGTTACATAAAACCATTGTTACTGGACGATAGTTACATAAAAATATTGTCAGTGGACGATAGTTACATAAAACCATTGTCAGTGGACGATAGTTACATAAGAACATTGTCACTGGACGATAGTTACATAAAAACATTTTTACTGAACGATAGTTACATAAAACCATTGTCACTGCACGTAAAGTTACATAAAACCATTGTCACTGGACGATAGTTACATAAAACCATTGTCACTGGACGATAGTTACATAAAAACATTGACACTGGACGATAGTTACATAAATTTAATAATCAATCAGTCAATCTACAAATGTCGATTAAGTTGGAACAACTGTTGAATCACTATTATTCATTGGACACCAATTATCGCTAGTTTTATGGGTACAGCTGAACCACTTATTGAAATGCTCAACGCACTATAAATTTTCTATAGGCTTTTGTTTGCAGAACGTTATCAAAGGTACCAGTATTATAATTCAATGCACCAGAAGCGCGTTTTGTCTACATAAGACTCATCAGTGACGCTCAGACCAAAATATTTATAAAGCCAAACAAGTAAAAAATTGAAAAGCATTGAGGACCAAAAATTTGATAAACTAAAAAATTAAATATCCACGAAAATGTAAGTTTTCCTAAATCTACGATAATTGATAGCCACGAAAATAAATTAGTCCAAAGTATTCAAGAAAACAAACCGTTTAGGGAAATTTTCTACTGTGATAGAATAAAAAAAAAGAAATTTCCTCAACCTTGATTTTTGACTAAAATCAATATAATGTAGAATATTGATAGTAATTCAAATGTAGAAACCATATCAGGTGATATCAGTACAATACGGACCATGATAATGATGTTCACGTGTTTAAACCAGTCAAGGTAAGCAAGCTATATATAGATATCCGATTATAGTCATAACTGATCTTTGGACCAGGAAGTTTTCAAGATACAACAAAATGGCGATGTCGGTGGAGGTGAAAGGAGAAAAGTTGAAAGAAGATTTTGATGATCTACTAACTTGTACAATCTGTTTAGAGATTTTCAAAGAACCTAAGTATCTGCCGTGTCTGCATACGTTTTGTAAGTCGTGTATTAATACATACATTGTTTCAACTGTGAAAGACAATAACCCAAGTGGATTCAAATGTCCAGTATGTCGTCGATCTGTGCCAATAGATGAAAATGATGAGAAGCCAGACATTTGGGCAAATAATTTACCCGGGAACCATCTTATTATATCACTTATAGATAAAAGGGAATTACAGAAACCCGATAAGCTGTGTGATACTTGTGAACAGGACAAACAGAAAGCCATTTTCTTCTGTACTGTTTGTGAAGAGGCATACTGTGAAACGTGCAGAAAAGCCCACAGAATTTTCAAAATGTCGAGGAGTCATAAGATAATATCCAATCACCGATATCAATGCAGAAACTTCAACTTCTAGTCTATATGCGCATGTCACATGTAAAGAACATCCCGACAAGACGATAGAAGTTTACTGTCAGGATCATTCAAAGCCTTGTTGTACAGTTTGCGCCACGGTCCATCACAGAAAATGTGAACAGGTTGTCACTATTGATAAAGCAGTGACTGGGATAAAAGAATCCGATATAGCTAAAAACCTGATGACAAAGTTGACAGAAACAAGTAACACATTAGGTAAAGTTCTTCAAAACCAAAAAACTAATAAAGAAAACTTTGAAAATGGCATAGAAACCGTTCTACAAGAAATCATAACATTGCGAGAAAAAGTTTTTAAACATTTAGATGAACTGGAGGCAAAACATCGGGATGAGGTTAACAGTAGCAGAAAAGAAAACTCAATTAAGCTTGATGACGAAACAACAGATTTGTCCAGCCTAAAGAATATAGTTGATAACTGGAAGAGTTTATTCGAAGCTTGTATATCTCAAGGGTCAGAAATACAATGTCTGGTAAAGATGGACGAGATTTTAAACAACCTTCCTCAAACTGAAAATGACATTTCTAAACTTCTACGTGAAATAAGGACTATATCCGTAAAGTTTGAACATAAAGATATAATTTCAAACATTACCTCTCTCGGCAGTTTCATTTTTGATCAACAACGCCCTTCTATATGTTCTTTCACCGGAATGAAGATAACAAATTTCCATACAGGAAAAATCGGAATAGCTTTCACAATTGATGTAACAATAAATGCTGTTAGTGGAATATTCTTCAATAATGATATTATTTTGACCCATCATACACAACAAAAGATCGTGTACTACGACAACAAAGGGAAGCAACAAGAACAGTTAGATATTCCTCACGATGTAACAGACATAGCTAAAGTGGATGACCAAACAGTCGCTGTGTCGTCTAATTCACAGAATATTTTTCTTATTAACGTCAAACCGCTGACTATTTCCAAGACATTAAATATAAGCAACCCTGTGTGTGGTATTTCGTTCTGTGAAAACGAATTTGTTACTGCTTATAGCAGCAACATATCTTGGTTAAACGCTGAAAATGGTACAGTAGTTAGAAGTAAACAAACAGTGACAGATATTAGGCATGTTTATTGTTACAAGAAAAATGAGTACATATACTGGGAAAGTGGAAATTCTATTAAAAGAGATAGCAGTGGTGGAAAAAGCTTTACGTATAGTAATACTTGTTTACAATACCCGTATTGGCAGGACGTTGATAGTGACGGGAACATTTATATCACTGGATATGGTTCTAAAAACATTCATCAGTTGACCTCTACTGGACAACTCGTAAGAATCATTCCCGTATCGGAGTTAGACAATACCATCACAGCTGCACCTTGGGTAATACGGTTCCAGCCAAACAGTAACAGATTTCTACTAACATTTGATAGTGTTACTAAAGTCCTTGTGTGTGAAATTGATTAGATTTATTTAGTAAAAGAACTATTTGAAACTGACATGCGAAGGGAACAAAGTTTACCTGCATTGAGTATGAGACCATTTCTTGTAGATATCGAATAATTGACATAGGATATAGTCATTACTTTACCTTCTTAAAGCAGAGAAGCGGTTTGTAGTGTGATTACAATATTTGACATTGCGTTTTGAACTCTCTATCATGTGCGGAGAACGTGTCAAGGATAAAACAATAAAGTAATTGATAGTTGTTTTTTGTGTTGATTCTTAGTATCTGAATATAAGTTTATATGAAATATATTTAAACAAGAATAACAAATATATTATGGGATAGAGTTTCGATTCCTTATTTTCTATCAAAATTTCTTTCTTTCCTGATGGATAGCCAGATCGTGTTCATTTATAGAAACCAGAATAACAAAATATTTTCCATTTTAGTTATTAACTGATTGTATCATTTAAGATTATAAAAGGTTTATAGAAGGAAACATGTAGAATATATTCCCCATTTCCATTTTCAATTTCAAAATTAAGGCGAGAAAGGTCTTACAGATGTCCAAATTAGTTTTCAGGTATACTAATATTGAAATAAATAATAGAATCCACATTAGGTTCTGCTAATTTGTTTTTTAGTTATATGTCCTGACCAAGCTAGGTATATGGCAGTTATTATCAAATACTGTTTCTATCTTTGTTGGCGTTTGTTTTTGTTACAGTTCAGTGTTTCTGTTGTTCCGTTGTTTTCCTCTTATATTTGATGTGTTTCCCTAAGTTTTTGTTTGTAACCCGGAATTGTTGTCTCTTTATCGATTGATGGCTTTTAAACAGTGGTTAACTACTGTTGTCTTTATCTTTTCGACTGACAAGTTCCTATGTCCCTTTAGTATTCGTTCGCCTCTAATTTAGTATTATGTTTCAGTTATGAGTTATGTAATTTATTTGATATATAGAATCATTCAAAGATATGTCTGTCAGACAGAGTTCGCCTGACTATGATCTCCTGTCAATACTTTAGTCTTCAAGAAAAGTTCAATACCAGATCCTCCATGTAATAGGTAAACTAAAATTGGTGTATCGATAGATTATGAAGTTCATAATTCCGTCCGACATGGTTAACCGGACTTTACTCTCGATGCATTGTTCAACATTTTGTTAGGCCTATTTCTCAGATACTATTACTATGTTTGTGTTGCTCGGTCCTTAGTTATCTTGTGTTTTGTGTACTATTGTTTGTCCTTGTCTTGTTTAACCATGGCAATGTCAGTTTAATTTCAATATTTGGTGTACTAGTATGCAACTATCGAAAGGTATTGTCGATTATGTACTGACGAAGAATCAAAATACAATTAAGCAAATCAGAAACAGAAAAAGAATGGAATCTCTTGACAAATTTAAAAATTGACGTGAACAAACCATGTCTCAAAAAGTACTATGAAATACACAAAAGCATATTTGAAAAATTACACGAGTGACATAGATCGTTTCAGACATATCTTCATCGACACTCAAAAACACATCGGAGCTAGAGGAACATGAGACGATTGATCAAACAGTGTTTTACTATTGGCAGAACCAGTATAGACCTACTGTCACAGTCAAGCTTTCTTCCTTCGACGTCGAATTTATTTAGCGGTTTTTGTCACTTAGAGCTATCCCCTATCACGATGCCCTCGTCAGTCATTCTCCAGTGGTCACTGTTTGTGTTTAGGAAGTACACCACTAATTCATGGTCCCATTGCTTTCTATGTTACATTCATCCGTTTCAAGCAGGCACACCTCTTTTATTTTAAGTTCAAATAAAGTGGCAATTATTGCATGTCACAGCAACACGTTATGGTGTCTTGTACTGAAAAAATCAACATACCTTTAATGGCATATAAGAAAAAACAGGTTCCCGGAACTTCGGATGTATCAAAACAGGTACTTCAGATCTGACAAACAGACAAAATGTACCCTCTTTTTAAAATTTGTGCAGTTTTTTTAATATTCAAAATTAAAAGTCCAAAAGTGTTCTACAATGATCATCAGTCCTTCAACTTTCATTTTCTACATCTTTTGAAAGTTACACTCATGCGTAGGAACTATTTTGTGTTAAATATGTACTACTTTCTGGTATGTGCTTTCTGGCCGGGCCCGAATTAGTAGTGGTACACCTTTACGCGAATGATTAGTGACTTCACATGAATTATCATCGATATGGTCATAATTATAAATTAACTGTTACAAAACTTGATTTTTTTTAATACTAAAAAACTCATTATAAGTACCAGGATTAAATTTTGTATATACGGCAGACGCGCGTTTCGTCTGCAAAAGCCTCATCAATGACGCTCGAATCCAACAAAGTATTAAAGGCCAAATAAAAGACGAAGTTCAAAAGCACGAAAGACCAAAATTACTAAAAGTTTTGCCAACAACAGCTAAGGTAAGGATTTTCTAACTCAGGAGTGGATTACCTTAGCTGTATCTGGTATCTATGATGAGATTATTTCCATACAGCAAGATTCATACAACATAATCACTGACAGCTGATTTTGACGTATCATTGGACCTTCCATTCTAACTTCGTTCCTGCTCACCTAAAAAGTCATTTTATTCATGTTTGGCTCAGTTATAGGTCTAAAATGTATAAACCGTATCATTTTTATAATATGAAAACATGATATATATAAACACATTTGGTAAATAAAAATATCATAGTTTAATAAACAGCTGCGCCATGAGCGCATGATACGCCCGACTTCTTGTGTGGAAGTTTTATGCAATAATCATAAATAGTTTCTGAGAAAGTTTTAAGCAATTACCATTTATTGCTTTTAAGACACGGCGGGACATGTGAAACCCAAATGTTTTTTTTTTACAAATATCACTAAAATAAAATTTTGAATCAAACCAAAAAGTATACAGATCTTTAGATTAATATAACAAAGAAGTGTATACAGTTTCAAGCAATAATCATAAATTGTTTTTGATATACGGCTCGACATGTAAAAAAAACCCTCCCCTTTTTTACAAAATACTCAATAACTCAAAAATGAAATTTTGAACCATCACCAAAAAGTATAGAGATCTTTAGATTAATATAACAAAGAAGTGTGTAAAGTTTTAAGCAATAATCATAAATCGTTTTTGAGATACGGCGCGACATGTAAAAAACCCTCCCCCTTTTTTACATGATTTGGCTATACTTTTTGGAGCTTTTGGATTATAGCTCTTCATCTTTTATATAAGCTTTGGATTTCAAATATTTTGGCCACGAGCATCACTGAAGAGACATGTATTGTCGAAATGCGCATCTGGTGCAAGAAAATTGATACCGTTAATTTTATTACAAAATACTCAATAACTCAAAAATGAAATTTTGAATCATGACCAAAAAGTATACAGATATTAAGATTAATATAACTAAGAAGTGTGTAAAGTTTTAAGCAATAATCAAGAATCGTTTTTGAGATACGGTGCGACATGTGAAAAAACACACCCCTGTTTTAGTTACAAAGTGCCGTAACTCAAAAAGTTTAAATCTTATTTTCACCAAAATGTATACAGATCATTTGACCATCATCAAAACCAACTATATTAAGTTTCATGAAATTTAGATAAGTCGTTCTCAAGTTACGGTGCGACATGTTTACGCCGGACAGACAGACAGACAGACGGACGGACAGACGGACGGACAGACGGACGGACATCGGACATTTGTATACCATAATACGTCCCGTCAAAATTTTGACGGGCGTATAAAAACTATAGCCGTTGTTCAAATAAGGAATAAATTAAAATGTGCAGAGTTTAACACCTTCTGAATCTTGATCTGTGAATGAAGAAGTTCGAAGACTCCATTAACGCTATTAAAATCTAAAAGTAAAAGAAAGACTGACAACAAGGCTTAACAAAAAATCAAAACTTAAACAACACAAAAGTCCTAAAATCACTCACAGAAAAAAAATGAGATTGAGCTATTAACCATGCAAAAAATGGTTATAAACTAAGATGATCCAAAAAGGTCTGCGTTTTTGCTCCTCTAGTGACACCCTTCATGGTAATCCAGTGAAGCCGTAAATCAATAGGGAATAGGCAAGTGTACACATTCTACTGCTAAGACATTACCTTGTTTATAAAACATCGGCACACGAAAATTCTTTAAACCTTAATCATGAATGATGCATATCTGCACCAAGAGCACATGGTGCTGTTATAATTTGACCCATCTAGTGAACGGGGCTATAAAAAACTAGCACTGCGATATACTTCGGTGTAGAAATACATGCATAACCTTAACCCGTAACTATGGAATGAGAAATCCAGATATTTCCAAATTGTAAGGTTTATTACATTAACCAATTTCACTGATACATCTAACCAAAAACTGTATAATTCAGTTGAAAAGGTCGTTATAACTTATCAAATCGATACACTTCTTGTTCAAATCCAATAACAAATAAAACATTGTTATCAATCAGTACACTCCAACATCCTATCGATTTTTATTTTTACCTTTTGAATCGGGTCTTTTCTACAAGATATCATCATTAAGGGACATACCTCTTAATTGATCAAACTGAGTTAATCCCAATGATCAACTGAATATACAACCGGCAGTAAAACCAATCTCAAAGTATGGCCTCAATTGTACCGTGTGGGATGTATACATATTGTAACGATAACCGAGCGGTCAAGCTTTGGTGTTAACTATAAATATTGGAACCCTTAGTGTGTTGCTATAAGACTGGAATATATGAACTAAAGTTATAACTGGCGACTCTTCTTTGGTAACGTGGTTCTCTGGTATCGTGGTATTCGGGTAATCTACAGTTGGTTCTGTATAGGTTTTGTGGTACGTTGTGGTATTCTGATAGATCTTAGTTTAGTTCCGTTTAGGTTTTTGTAAGAATAACAGACTCGTCGAATAAAAATCAACTTGTATTTTATACGTGCAATAAATATCAGCAATTCGTAGACATAATAAATAACTTAAGTAACAGGATTCTAGTTTAACAAATAAATACCTTACTTTATTAGAATATCGTAAAGAAAATGGATAGCGGAACTATAATACATAAATACCTAGAAAGTTTACGAACAAGATAGTTTGGTAATCGGCAAATGGTAACGGAAATTCAATGTCAAAACTGATAACGTTTCTCTCGAGAAGTAATTCTCTAAATACAACTTGTTATGGAACTAACAAGCCAACATTATACGGAAATAGTCTGGTTATTTCTGGTTATTCAATCGCTTGGAATTAGCGTGTGTCACTTGCCCAGGGTAAAGTCGTACTGAAGCCTTTTTGGCTTGCTCCAATGTATTTATACTATGGTAAAATATTACCTAAATGGTTTACCATTTACCAGTGGTGAAAAATACCTAAACTACCAAAACCGGAATTGGTAATTACCAAAATAATGTTCGGAACGATTGGTAAACGTTTATGTACTTCATTTGATATGAACAATCGAGGGGAGTTCCGAATATAAATTCAAAACATGGACGTTAAGAAGAATAAAAAGTTAACAATGTTTACACAAAGTTGTACAAGAAATATAAAATAAAAACAGTCAATAAACGGTAAGGTTTTAACAACATCATCACACAATTTTAGGGAAAACAAGTTCCATTTCAAAGAACCCCCATTTTGTTACACTCTCCCCACCTTTGAAAAATAATGTTTGCCCTCAAACATGAATAGCCATTCCCTAAAATTTAAAACAAGTTCTCCAATATTTTTCATTTAAAATATTCTATAACATATATATTCAAAATAATAAAACAATATTTGATCAAACAGAAATGTAATACAATCTTCTGAGTTTTCATTGTTCTTTTTCGTCTTCCCGCAACGTTTGACTTCCGCACAGTTCTTTATGATCCTTTAATTTTGTAAATGTTTATATAGCACCAACATCTCTTCTTCCCATAACGATTGTTCATAAAAACGAGTTCTGTTTATTTTAACGAATGTTTATAGAGCACAGACATATCTTCTTTACTTGACAAATGTTCATTGTAATGGCCTGACCATTAAGTATAACCGACGATTGGGCTCAAGGAGAAAAGACTATCAGGTGCTGATACTTTAATTATGAACCAATCTGACATATGGTAAAAAGCTGAAAAACAAATAAAATACAATTTTACAATGTGTTCAATTAATGTTATTAAAACGAAATGTCAAAGGTAATAGATAACACAGTCCGTTGGATCCGAGAAAATGTTGTACTTTCAAGAGCAGTTAAATTTCCAGTGTTTCACGGAGAGAATGTTCAAATATGTATAGAGTAATTTGAAGGCTTCAAAAACAATGTTGTAAAGTTAACTCACTCTGTGGTTAGCCACGAATTGTGTCCTAGATGACGTTTGTCCTTTGAAAAGTTCTCCAGAACTGGTATGACCTTGCAATGTTCGGTTTGAGATCCGTGTGAGCAGGGGAAAGGTAGCGATGATACGATGTTTTAATGTTCTTATGAGGTTAAAGATGAATAATCCTCCTAGACTGGAACACATAAATAGATTAAGAATATAATCAAACGAACTGTATAAATTACGGAACGGTGTAACAGAATACTCCCCGTCTGATGTCTATCTGATATCACTATTCCACAAGTATTCCACATGTGAATGTCACTATATAAATCCATAATATATACAAATAATTACACAGAGTTGTTCTCTACGAGAAGAATCATGTCCACGATAGGGCGTGTGTAGGTTGTGGCTTTCTCATTAACGATTACTCGCACTTCTGCTTTTCGGACATGTTCGTCTGAACTTTTAAATGAGTTCACTATGATTCCAACGGGCCATTGGGTACGGCAAATGTTTTTGTCCTTTAGAAGAATGACGTCTCCTTCGATGAGATCACGGCGATCTTCGGTCCATTTTCGTCGTTGTTGTAGTAACGGCAGGTATTCTTTCCTCCAACGGGACCAGAAAACACTGGCAAGAGCCTGTACTCGTCTCCATTCGGCAAGACATAGATCTCGTTTATCGAATTCTCCGAGATGATCTGAGGTGAATATGTAGTCGGTTTTCTGTGTCAATAACATAGCCGGAGTTAATATTAACGGATTTTCTGGATCTGTTGATACCGGTACCAGAGGTCTAGAGTTCACTATTGCTGAAACTTCTGCCATTAGTGTGTTGAGCACGTCATGTGTTAGGCTTCTTCCGGCTGCGTTAAGAAGCATAGAATCAAGAATTCTCCTGGTGATACCAATCATTCTTTCCCAGGCTCCACCCATGTGGGACGAATGCGGCGGATTGAAGATCCAAGTTGTACCAGAATTGTACAGAAAGTTCTTGAAGGGTCCATCTTCAACGTTGATTGAGTCAATCTTTAAATCGTCGATTGCGCCGATAAAGTTCGTTCCACGGTCAGATCGGAAAATCTTAACTTGGCCTCTTATAGCGGCGAATCTCCTGACAGCGTTTATGAAGGCTGAAGAACTCATTTCCTCGATTAATTCGATGTGAATAGCTCTTGTCACTAAGCATGTGAATAAAATTGCCCAACGCTTTGAGTTGGCATATCCACCACGTGTTTTACGTGAAACAATTGTCCAGGGTCCAAAGGTGTCTATTCCAACGTTAGTAAACGGAGGTGAAGGTTCAAGACGGTCCTCTGGCAAATCAGACATGATTTGATACTCGGTTTTTCCTCTGAGTTTGCGGCATGTCACACATTTGTGAATAATAGATGAGATCGAGCGTTTTGCTCCTACGATCCAAAATCCTGCGGATCGAATCGCTCCATCTGTGAAATGGCGACCTTGATGTTTTATCTTGTTGTGGTAGTATCGAACTAATAATGTCGCTATATGATGGCGTCCAGGGACGATCAATGGTTTCTTTTCACGGAGGTTTAAGTCAGATTTGGCGATACGGCCTCCTACTCGTAATAGTCCTCGTTCGTCCAAAAACGGATTTAGGTTAGCTATCGGACTCCGCTTATGAATTTGTTCCTGACGTTTAATGCAATCTATTTCATCTCCGTAAACTTCATATTGAGCAGATATTAAGATGAAATTTTCGGCATTCGAAAAGCCTTCCAGAGAAGTCACTGGTGCTGTCTGTTTTGACCCGTGTAAACGGGAGAAACGTTCCAAAAGGGCTATCGCTCGCACAAGTGATGTCCAGTTGGAGAATCTGTTGAATCTATCAGTTCCGATACCTTTTTGCTCAAGT
Organism: Mytilus edulis; assembly: GCF_963676685.1. NCBI lineage: Eukaryota > Metazoa > Mollusca > Bivalvia > Mytilida > Mytilidae > Mytilus > Mytilus edulis. The sequence continues at coordinate 165,667 of NC_092355.1, read as the reverse complement.
GTGGCAAATGTTTTTGCAACATTAACAGTTGCACGTATTTCTCCATCTTCCTCTGGGTCTATTAGCTGATATATGTCCTCAGAATTCTTTTGTTCTGAGAAAAGAAGTTGTCTTGGTCCTAATAACCATTCGCTGCTATGAATTTCGTGAGCAGGTACGGACCTTGTTCCCGAGTCTGCGGGATTACGGTTAGTTGGTACATAATTCCATTGACTTGGAGAGCTAAATTTTCTTATTTTCTCTACTCTATTGGCCACATAGATAAAGAACCTTCTTGTCTCGTTACTGATGTAGCCTAGGACTACTTTACTGTCTGTGTAGAATTTTACGGTGTCTATATGTAAATCTAAATTATCCATGATGGTCTGTGTTATCTCGACTGCTAATACTGCAGCAGATAGTTCGAGGCGTGGAATAGTATGACCACTTGTTGGTGCAACTTTAGCTTTCCCAAGAATGAAAGCTATGTTTGGTTCACCACTACTGTCGGTCGTGCGTAGATATGCAACAGCTGCTATGGCTTTTTCTGATGCATCAGAGAAGACATGTAACTCCTTTGTGGTGGTTTTGCTGAGATACGGCACGTAGGTACGTGGAATGCGCAATGTTTCGATAGCAATTAGAGTGTCTCTCCAAGATTTCCACTCATCTGCTGTCTCATCAGAAAGAGGTTGGTCCCAATCGACGGTTTCTGATACTATTTTCCGTAATAGGAGTTTCCCTTGTATAATCACCGGAGCCAAAAATCCTAGAGGATCGTAGAGACTGTTTATCGTTGATAAAATTCCTCTCCGAGTGATCGGTTTGTTTTCTGATGATAATTGAAATAAGAAGTTATCAGTGTTTACGTCCCAGCTGAGACCAAGACTACGTTGTAGGGGTTTGCTGTCGCATTCTAAGTCTAGATCTTTAAGATTTGAAGCCAAATCACTGACATGAAATGCAGACATAACTTCCGCACAATTAGAGGCAAACTTGTGAAGGCGTAAGTTTCCATATTTTGCTAATGCTTGCTGTGTGTCCTTCATGAGCTTAACAGCTTCCTCTTTAGTAGGACATGACGTTAGACCGTCGTCGACATAGAAGTCTCTTGTAACAAAGCTAGTCACGTGACTGCCAAACTCTTGTTCTGATGCTTGCGCTGCTTTTCTGAGTCCAAGCGTAGCAACGGCAGGTGACGGACTATTTCCGAAAACATGAACTCTCATGCGGTATTCGACAAGGTTCTTCTGTAGGTCATTGTCTTTCTGCCATAAAAATCTCAGATAATTTCGGTGGTCTTTTCTGACAACAAAGCAGTGAAACATATGTTGAACGTCTGCAGTAACTGCGACCATTTCTTTCCTGAAACGCAGCAATACTCCCAAGAGATCATTGGTCAAGTCTGGACCTGTAAGCAGGACGCTGTTAAGTGAAACTCCGTTACATTTGGCGGAAGAATCAAACACACCTCTTATCTGATCGGGTTTCTTCGGATGATAAACACCAAACAATGGCAAATACCAGCACTCCTCATGTTCGTGCAATGGTGGAGAGAGCTCTGCATGATTATTATCTAAGATTTTACTCATAAATGTAAGAAAATGTTCCCGCTTCTATTCAGACTGGCGTCTAACATGTTAGCACGGTGAAGAGCCTGTGGTCTGTTGCTTGGTAATGGCTGTCTTGGCACTCGGAACGGTAACGGTGCTACCCAACTTCCTTCCGAGTCTCTCACAAATTCGTTGTCCATCTGCTTCATGAACATTTTGTCCTCATATGACTGTCCAGGCTTATCATCGTCCTTTGTTTTTTCAAAGAGTGGCGATTGTAAATCTTTCGTTACAAGGTCTGTGTAATTTTCCCGGATGTCAAACTTGCTTGTGCATGGTTGAAAGGTTGAAGGTTGTCCTGTAGGTAAAATGTTGGTTATTTTAACATTTAATTCAAAGGGTACGTGCTGCTTGTTAATGCAGGTTTCTCCTATCACTACCCAACCAAGTTTCAATTGTTGTGCATATGGAGTTCTTGGTGGTCCTATGCGCTGGTCAAGGACGTGGTGTGCCTCTATAAGGTCTCTGCCAATTAGGAGAAGAATTTGGCAATTTTCGTCTAATGGTGGAATGCTTCCTCTGAGTTCTTTTAGATGAGGGTGATGCATTGTGACTTCCGGAGTAGGAATTTCGTCCCTATTATTTGGAATATGATCACATTCAATCAGTACAGGAAGGTCAAACTTGTCATTACAGTTGATTGATTCCATGATGAAACCTCTTCCTCTTTTCCCGGAGGTGACTACTTTGCCGGAGCATGTTGATAAAGTATAGTTCTCCGGTTTATCTTTGACGTCGAAAATATTAAAGAATTCGGGCGATGCTAGTGACCGGTTGCTTTGGTCATCAATGATGGCGTACATGCGAATAACTTTGTCCTGGTTATCTTTGTGATAAACATTCACAGGCAGTATTTTAGCACAAGATTTCCCGCTATATGTATCTTTGCAGATCTCAGTACAGGTAGAGTTAACTGAGGTTGCCTTAGTTTCAGCCGATTCTATAGGCTCCCCGCCGTAGGCTTGCTTAGGCGAGCTAGACTGAGAACTTGAAGGTTGCTGTGGTCTAGTAATGTGAAGTGCGGTAGTGTGTTGTTTACTTCCACATTCTTTACAACTTATGCGTGCGTTGCATTCCCGGCTTCTGTGTTTGGTAGAATCACAACACTTGTAACAGACATTGTTTTCTTTCAAAAGACCTTTGCGTTCCTCTATTGATTTGGCTCGGAACGCTCGACATTCATTTAAGGAATGCTTTGTATTGTGCAGAATACAAAGACCTTGTTTGCTGGCGTCTCCGGATTGTTGCTCAACCGCTGTTTTATGAGTACCAACTTTAGTCTTGGGGTAAGACGTGAACCTTGGCGCAGCACCTTTTGTATTTGGTGTGACTTTTGACCCAAAGATTAATCCAGGATCGTTTTTAATTCTACTGATTTCACTGATGAATGCAGATAACTCTGTAAAAGGAGGAAAGGCAACGCCGTGATTAGATTTGTATCTAGACGCCCTTGTAATCCACTTTTCCTGAAGTCCATATGGTAGTTTTTCAATGACAGGGTTTATTCCGGTCGGTGAATCAAAATAAGCTAGCAGACATCCCAGCTTGGGATTTTCCTTGTGGTATTCTATTTCTGATAGAATGTCAGACAGTTCATAAAGACGTGCGTTGTCCTTATTCGTCAAGGTTGGGAATTTGTCAAGTTTACTCCTGAGAGAGGCTTCCAACATTTCTGGAGCACCATACCGCTCGTCAAGCCTCTTCCATAATCTTTGTATACCTGTTGTAGGATTATTGGCGTTCGACGCTCTTATGCTTATGGCATGTTTAGCAGACTCAGGACCGAGCCACTTGATCAATAAATCAATCTGTTCCGAGTCAGATACTTGTAACTCGTCTGTCACGTTTTTAAAGCTTGCTTTCCATGTATGGAAGGATTCTGCCCGATCGTTAAAGCTTGTTAATCGGGAGAAAAGCAGGTCCTTGCGCAAGAGAAATCTAGTAATCTCCGATGTTGGGTTGATTTGTTGCTGGTGTGCAACAGGGATCTCTTCTATTACGCCTTGTTTTTGGTGTGAAACAGGGATCTCTTCTATAACGTCTTGTTTTGTGCGTAAGACAGGGATTGCTTCTTTAACACCCTGTTTTTGGTGTTCAGCAGGGATCTCATCTGAAAGGCCTAGTTTTTGTATGCCGGTTACTAATCCCAGATCTGGGATAGAGGTAACTTCCGGTGACTTAGTATCGGAAGGCAAGACAGCAGATGTCTGTGACAGTAAGTTCAGTGCCACGGATGGCACGAACGCTGGTGCTTCGCGACTCAGCTCGATCTTAACAGGAATTTGTTTTTTCTTTTGAGGTCCTGTTACTTCCTTTTCAACAGTTGATACAGGAAGTTTATTGACGAAATCTTGCACACGCCGGAGCGGGTCTTCCTTTTCATCAGGAAGATCGCTAAATGCTTGGCTGCCGTCGTATTCTAGGACACGAGCCTCGGCTTCTGCGGCTGCAGCTTCTCTTTGTGCTTCTAGAATGTTCATAGCAGCTTTAATTTCGGCCTTTTCCCGTGTTGCACGTGCAGCCTCCTGTTCCATTAAAGTTTTCCTGCGTATGGCCTCGCGTTTCATTTCAGCTCTCTGGTGTGCAGCCTCAGCATTTCTACTTGTGGCTTCTTGATCTGCTCTGATGGCTTCTTGTTCTGCTCTGATGGCTTCTTGTTCTGCCTCGGCCTTTATTTCATTTTGCTTGAAAAGAGTCTGTTCTTCTATCATTGCCTCCTGCTTTAGGAGCAAGGCCTGTTTTTCAGCAAAGGCTATCTGAGTTCTGGCAGCCTCTGCTTTAGCACGCTTCTTCCGTGCAAGACTTGAAATGTCAGAGACGTGGGAGCTCCCACTGTGTGAGGATTTCTTGCCTCTAGATGTCTTTGTTTTTGTAGATTTAGCCTTTGTAAGAGCGAGGCGATGCTCGTGTAGTTTTTCCATAACTAGCTCCACTTTGGACAGACGTAAATCCAAAGAGAGTTTACATGCATCAATTTCTTTTTGACTCTCCAATGTTCGGGTCCTTTTCAGAAAGTCTAGGTATTCATCTGTGAGCCTACGATAATTATTACAGGCTTTAACAAGTTTGTCCTGGACTGTTAGGAGTTGCTGGAGATCGTTAGGAGGCGTGGTGATCTCCAATAACTGTGGTTCTACATCTGACCAAAGGGTCTCTATTTCCTGACAGAACTTGTCACGTTTTTCTGTGAAAACTCCTTTGCCTTTTTCTGTGAGGTCACGCACTCGCCTAGTCTCGACATTTTCATCTGAAAGTGTTGTATTAGACGGATTTTGTAGTAGTTCTAGATCTGGGACATTTCCCTCTGGGGGCTGTATCTCTTCTTGCGGTTCCGCGTGACTGGGATCCATGATGTAAATCGACTAACTGTAAGCAGTGTTTGTTCAACGTTGTCGGTTTGCTGCCTAGGACGCACAAGCTGTGTTGCGTAGTGTCAAGGTAACATCTACGAACGATGCTCCGTTGTATTTCCTGTTCAGGAGATGTGTAGACAAGTTGTTGTCATTTTTTTGTACGTCAAGGGATGACGCGTACATGCAGGGCTCAACAGGTAGGTAGTTATATAGCTGTATAACTAACGTGGAGTGGCGTTATCTGTGAGACACAACAGGCAAGTTGTAGACTTTTTACTGTAATGGCCTGACCATTAAGTATAACCGACGATTGGGCTCAAGGAGAAAAGACTATCAGGTGCTGATACTTTAATTATGAACCAATCTGACATATGGTAAAAAGCTGAAAAACAAATAAAATACAATTTTACAATGTGTTCAATTAATGTTATTAAAACGAAATGTCAAAGGTAATAGATAACACAGTCCGTTGGATCCGAGAAAATGTTGTACTTTCAAGAGCAGTTAAATTTCCAGTGTTTCACGGAGAGAATGTTCAAATATGTATAGAGTAATTTGAAGGCTTCAAAAACAATGTTGTAAAGTTAACTCACTCTGTGGTTAGCCACGAATTGTGTCCTAGATGACGTTTGTCCTTTGAAAAGTTCTCCAGAACTGGTATGACCTTGCAATGTTCGGTTTGAGATCCGTGTGAGCAGGGGAAAGGTAGCGATGATACGATGTTTTAATGTTCTTATGAGGTTAAAGATGAATAATCCTCCTAGACTGGAACACATAAATAGATTAAGAATATAATCAAACGAACTGTATAAATTACGGAACGGTGTAACAGAATATTCATAAAACACCAATACATCTTCTTCTCATAACGAAAGTTCATAAAATGCGAGTTCTGTTATTTCGACCAATAATTATATAGAGCACTGACGAATCTTCTTCACTACACGTTCTAGACGAATGTTCATTAAGCAGCAACGCTTCTACTTCGAGTTATGAATGTTCTCACATCCGAAATAATTCAGTGTATTTTGACAAATGTTTATAGAGCACCATCAAGTATTCTCTGCGGGACGAATGTTCATAGAGCACTATTGTATGAATGAATTTCCTGAAAACAAGCTACATATTTAAACAATCAACAAATGTACACAATATCAATAAAAATCTGAAATAGAATTACATTTAATCTACAAAAACTCTTTCCCTTTTCCAATATATACTTGGACTTTTATCTATAAAAATCAAACTCAATAATCATTGATACAAGTATATCTATGTCAGCAATAATGAGACACGATACCGAGTATTTATTAGACTGTGTTGGTAATACAGCAGTCCCCATCGGCATAACTACGCTTCAATTAGTCATGCAGGGGTATCCCACTACGTGTATTGGTTAACACTGTCTTCACAATCTTGGACATGGTATTATTCATGGATGAATAACAAATAATAAAAAAACTACCCACATACAATGGACCTGGTATCAATCAAACAATTTAATTCTATGTCAAAAACATTGACAATTACATATAAACTATCAGAATATATTTATCTGACTGAATTTCTCAAAATTATTGGACTCTTCAAAATCATAATTAGACTCAGCTAAAACTTGGTACTCGGTTTCAGCTACTAATAGTTTCCCCGACCAGTCATTTGGTCTACCACTTTTCTTGGAATAAAATTGTTATTTCTGTTATATGGATTTTTTTTTTAAAGACGACCTGAAATGTCATCAATTTGTTCAGACAAATAAATTTCCCTATTTAGATCAAAACTATTATATTCATTTACAGTATTTACGTCTGTTGTTTTGGAAGGCTTCATATTCAAGAGCTACTTGAATTGCGTTATCAATGTTTTTTGCTTTGGCCTGGAAAATAGCCCATTCCATGTCAGCATCATTTAGAGAATCAATAAAACAATCACGTGCTAAATAGTCCCTAACCTCTATCGGAGCTGATGGATACGCTAATCTTACAAGACGTTTTATGTCTTGGCCTAATACAGGTATTTGTTCCGTGCATCCGCGTATCTTACTTTTCATTTGCGCCCTGTACATTTCTGCTTGGTTTTCTGGTTGAAAACGTGACGCTAAAGCTGCAGTCAGTTGTACAAAATTGGTCCGCATCTCTGGTCTTAAATTGGTTAAAATACTTTGGGCGGTACCTCTTAAGCTAGTAGCTAATTCTAAAGCTTTCTCTAGGTCAGACCATTTATTAATTGCTGCAATTAATTCAAACTGAACTAAATAGTCTTCCCAATTAGTCTCTCCGTCATAAAGTACTGGTTTCTTTTTGTAACAGTTTGTATTTTGTAAGTTTATATCACAATCACGCTCAAAATTTGGTTTATTGATAATGCCAGAATAATTAAACTTACTGGTAATTTCATCAGTACGGTGTTCATGGTCGGTCCTGTTAACCCCAACTCTGAATCGTCCGCGGGACGTCAAAGGTAATGCTTGGTACGTTGCCCCCATATTATGGAGTACGCCCCGGTCCAAAGTCCTAGGTAAATCTCCCGAATCCCATCTGGATTCACAAGACGTCGCGACTCGTCTTGTATTCCCGGAGTCTCCCTCAGCAGAACCCTTTGCCTCTGCAGTAAACTCTGCCCCGGCATAACCCTCTGCTATAGCAGTACCCTCTGCTATAGTAGAACCCTCTGCTTTCTGACTCCAAAACCCATACCTAGACCTGGCAGCATGGTTATAAAGAGTGCTTGACTCTTCACCAAGATTCTGTTTTACCGGCCACGTCGCATTTGGTTCTAAATGCACAACCGTTGCCCTATTTGAAACTTCCTTATTTTTCGCTTGGTCAATGGCCACTTTCGTTGATGGTGATAGACCTCCTGACAATGGCCTTATGTCAGTATGGTGTATACCATCCTTTTCGTATCTATCTGTATTCTCTTGTGAGGGCCATTGATCTTGGTTCACTCTTATGCTTATCTCTCCGGTCGGCGTCAGATCATGGAAAGTTTCACAGGACCGAGATCGGGGGAGTACTGGTCTACCCTGGGCAGTTAACCTAGGTGTTTCAAATCTATTTTCCGCGCTATCCATTTTACTTATTTTATTTATGCCTTATCTTAAATATTATTCAACTTATTGTAAGAATATAAAAATGTAGGTACGTGCCTCCGCTGCCACCACTGTAACGATAACCGAGCGGTCAAGCTTTGGTGTTAACTATAAATATTGGAACCCTTAGTGTGTTGCTATAAGACTGGAATATATGAACTAAAGTTATAACTGGCGACTCTTCTTTGGTAACGTGGTTCTCTGGTATCGTGGTATTCGGGTAATCTACAGTTGGTTCTGTATAGGTTTTGTGGTACGTTGTGGTATTCTGATAGATCTTAGTTTAGTTCCGTTTAGGTTTTTGTAAGAATAACAGACTCGTCGAATAAAAATCAACTTGTATTTTATACGTGCAATAAATATCAGCAATTCGTAGACATAATAAATAACTTAAGTAACAGGATTCTAGTTTAACAAATAAATACCTTACTTTATTAGAATATCGTAAAGAAAATGGATAGCGGAACTATAATACATAAATACCTAGAAAGTTTACGAACAAGATAGTTTGGTAATCGGCAAATGGTAACGGAAATTCAATGTCAAAACTGATAACGTTTCTCTCGAGAAGTAATTCTCTAAATACAACTTGTTATGGAACTAACAAGCCAACATTATACGGAAATAGTCTGGTTATTTCTGGTTATTCAATCGCTTGGAATTAGCGTGTGTCACTTGCCCAGGGTAAAGTCGTACTGAAGCCTTTTTGGCTTGCTCCAATGTATTTATACTATGGTAAAATATTACCTAAATGGTTTACCATTTACCAGTGGTGAAAAATACCTAAACTACCAAAACCGGAATTGGTAATTACCAAAATAATGTTCGGAACGATTGGTAAACGTTTATGTACTTCATTTGATATGAACAATCGAGGGGAGTTCCGAATATAAATTCAAAACATGGACGTTAAGAATAATAAAAAGTTAACAATGTTTACACAAAGTTGTACAAGAAATATAAAATAAAAACAGTCAATAAACGGTAAGGTTTTAACAACATCATCACACAATTTTAGGGAAAACAAGTTCCATTTCAAAGAACCCCCATTTTGTTACAATATGTAGTCGCGTATGGTCAGAGTTTTAGCGTTAAATCATTTGCATCATGCAGAGAGACAGCACCCTTCAATCTATTCTAAAGAACCCTTAAACACACTCGTTTACGGGCACGAATGTACCCTTTCATTGCTCTTTATATATGTCATCATACTAATTGCACTTTTTCTTTTGGCCATCAAGATCGACCCTCTAATTGACGACTGATCTACGTATAACGGTCTACATGAGGTTTAAGGAATAGAAAATACTGGGCAGAACGCGCAGACTAAAAGACCCCAAAAAAAGAAAAGAGAAAAATAGGCCGAAAAAATAAAGAATAGAGAATGAAATGCTAAGAAAATATAGACAATAGAGAAAAACGACATAAAAGATAAAAGAATCCCCAATCCAGAAAAGCACGTGTTGTCTTAACCATTTTAATTACTTATTGTTTTTGTCCTGGACATGCATGAAAGAGGGACGAAAGATACCAAAGGGACAGTCAAACTCATAAATCTAAAATAAACTGACAACAACCTGGCTAAAAATGAAAAAGACAAACAGACAAACAATAGTACACATGACACAACATAGAAAACTAAAGAATAAACACGAACCCCACCAAAAACTAGGGGTGATCTCAGGTTCTCCGGAAGGGTAAGCAGATCATGCTCCACATGTGGCAAACGTCGTGTTGATTATGTGATAACAAATCCGGTAAATAGTCTAATTCGGTAGGTCACATTCATGAAAGGGAAGGGAATTGTAGTTACGACGAAAGGAACATATCCGATATCATTTGTGAAACGGTTATTCCATAACGGTCAACCAACTTGTGATGGCGTTCGTAAAATTTACGAAGGGATAATTTCAACTTCACCATTTGTTACTCTTGGTTTAATAGCTTCCTTGTGAGCAGCAACCCTCTATAAAACAAAAAAATCATAATAGGAAATGCAAGCATGGGAATATCGTATCAATTGGGATATATAAAACATTGTCACTGGACGTAAAGTTACATAAAATCATTGTCACTGGACGTAAAGTTACATAAAAAAAACCATTGTCACTGGACGATAGTTACATAAAACCATTGTAAGTGAACGATAGTTACATAAAACCATTGTCACTGGACGGTAGTTACATACAATCGATCAATCAATTAGTCAATCTACAAATGTCGATTGAGTTGGAACATCTGTGGATTCATTATTATTCGTTGGACACCAATTTTCGCTGGTTTTGTGGGTACAGGTGAACCACGAATTGAAATGTTCAACGCACTATAAATTTTCTATAGGCTTTTGTTTGCAGAAATTGACAAACTACAAAATTAAATATCCACGAAAATGTTAGTTTTCCTGAGCCACGCAAATAAATTAATCCAAACTATTAAAAAAACAAACGTTTAGGACAATGTTCTACTGTGATAAGATGAGAACAAATTTCATCAACCTTTATTTTTGAGTTAAAATCAGTATTATAAAATAATGTAGAATATTGATAGTAATTTAAAGAAGAAGAAGAGACATGTATTGTCGAAATGCGCATCTGGTGCAAGAAAATTGGTACCGTTAATTTTATTAAACAAAGAAACCATATCAGGTGATATCAGTAAAATATGTACCATGATAATGATGTTCACGTGTTAAACCGAGTCCAGGTAAGAAAGCTATATATATCCAATTATAATCATAACTGATCTTTGGACAATGACGTTTGAAAGATAAAACAAAATGGCGATGTCGGCGAAGGTGAAAGAAGAAAAGGTGACAGAAGATTTTGATGATCTACTAACTTGTACAATTTGTTTGGAGACATTCAAAGAACCTAAGTGTCTGCCGTGTCTGCATACGTTTTGTAAGTCGTGTATAAAAACATATATTGGTTCAACCGTGAAAGGAAACAATTCGAATGGATTCAAATGTCCCGTATGTCGTCGACCTGTGCCAATTCATGACAATGATGAGAAGTCTGACACTTGGGCAGATAATTTACACGGGAACCATTTTATCGTATCATTAATTGAAAGAAAGGCAATCCAAAAGTCGGAAAAACTTTGCGATACTTGTATACTAGACAATATTTCTCAGAAGGCACACTCATTCTGCACTGTATGCGAAGAAGCTTACTGTGAATCATGTCAAAGATGTCATAAGCTTTACAAAGCAACAAGAACGCACACAATAGTTCCCATCACAGATATTATAACAGACACCACCGTTTCCGGTATATATGCGCATGTCACTTGTAAAAGGCATCCCGACAAGACGATAGAATTTTACTGTCAGGATCATTTAAAACCTTGTTGTACAGTTTGTGCCACTGTCCACCACAGAAAATGTGAACAGGTTGTCACTATCGATAGAGCGGTGACCGGGATAAAAGCATCTGAAAAAGCAAAAAACCTGTTGACAACATTAACAGAAACGAGTGACACATTAGGTAAAGTTCTTCAGAACCAAAAGACTAATAAGGAAAATTTTGAAAATGGCATAGAAACATTTCTTCAAGAAATCACAACTTTACGAGAAAAAGTTTGTACACATTTGAATGAACTCGAACAAAAACTTCGGGACGAGGCCAACAATAGAAGGAAAGAAAAATTAATTAAGCTTGATGACGAAACAACAGATGTGGGCAGCCTAAAGAATATAGTTGATAACTGGAAGAGTTTATTCGAAGCTTGTATGTCTCAAGGATCAGAAATACAATGTCTGGTCAAGATGAACGAGATTCTAAATAATCTTCCTCAAACTGAAAATGACATTTATAAACTTCTACGTGAAATAAGGACTATATCCGTAAAGTTTGAACATAAAGATATCATTACAGAAATTAGTTCTCTCGGCAGTTTGATTTTTGATGAGCATCGGCCTTCTGCATGTTCTATTCCTGGAATGAAGATAACAAATTTCCATACAGGAAAAATTCGAATAGCATTCACAATTGATGTAACAATAAATGCCGTAAGTGGGATATTCTTTAATGATGATATCATTTTGACCCATCATACAAAAAAAAAAATCGTGTACTACGACAACAAAGGGAAGCTACAAGGACAGCTAGGTATTCCTTACAATGTAACAGACATAGCTAAACTTAATGATCAAACAGTCGCTGTTTCTTCAAATGAAAAGAAGATAGTGGTTATCAACGTTAAACCGCTGACTATCGTGAAGACTTTAAATATCAGCAATCCTGTGTGGGGTATTTCATTCTGTGAAAACGAATTTGTTACTGCTCATAGTAAAATAATATCTTGGTTAAATGCTGGTAATGGTACATTAGTTAGAAGTAAACAAACAACGACAGACACAAGATATGTTTATTGCTTCACGAAAAATGATTACATCTATTGGGATAGCGGACATTCTATTAAAAAGGAGAGCAATGAAGGAAAAGGCTTTACGTATAGCAATAGTCTGTTACAGAACCCGTATTTCCAGGACGTTGATAGCGACGGAAACGTGTATATCACCGGATATAGTTCCAGAAACATACACCAGTTGACATCTACTGGACAACTGGTACGAATCATTCCCATATCGAAGTTAGACAACTCCATCACGGCTCCTCCATGGGTAATACGGTTCCAGCCAAACAGTAACAGATTTCTACTAACCTTTCATGCTGGTGCTACTAAAGTGCTTGTGTGTGAAATTGATTAGATTTATTTAGAAGTGTAATTGTTTAAAACTGACATTCAAATGGGACAACAGTTAGCTGCAGGGATTATGAGATCATTTATTACAGATCTCGAATATACTTGCATAAGTGGTGCATAGAATTCGGGATAAATCATCCAGAATAAGCGAACCATAACACTATGTGCTCTTTTGCTTAGCTTTGTGTATTTCAAAATATCACTTTATCTAGAAGTACAAATTTAGCGAATAGTCATATTCTGTAATGTCATAAATTAAGAAAAAGACAACATTATTTATAGTAAATCAACGTTGAAAACGTTTTTGAAAGGTGAATAATAAAGGCAACAGTAGTTTACCGATGTTCAAACTCATAAATCCATGGACAAAAAACAAAATCGGGGTAACAAACTAAAACTGAGGGAAACGCATTAAATTTAAGAGGAGAACAACGACACAACACTACAATGTAACACACACAGAAACGGACCAAACAACAGACAAAATCCCACGAGAATAACAAATATAACATCATAACCAAATACATGAATTTGGGATAGACAAGTACCGTGACACGTCTTATCGCAATGTGAATTTACACTCAAAAATAAGAGAAAACAAACGACGCAACGTTAAAATGTAACACATACAGAAACGAACTATAATATAACAATGGCCATATTCCTGACTTGGTACAGGACATTTTTAAAGAAAAAAATGGCGGGTTGAACCTGGTTTTGTGGCATGCAAACATTTCCAATGAAAAAATCTATCCTGTATGGTTAAATTGGTGATTTCCTCAAAAGAGACTTAATTGTAGATTTTTTTTTACCTCAATACTTCAGATTTGACAATGTAATTTACTTTATGCAATAACTCTACATGTAACTTATATTGGCGGATCTTATTGATCAGGATATATTCACATTTTCCCCAATCTCTTATAGTTCTCAAGATAGCAAAGACATTGGAAATTGGTGAGAAAAAAAATTACTTGGCAATAAGTGCAAAATGGGGGTGTCTGATATTTCTGAAAAAAAAACTAGGAAAACAAGATAACTTGGCCAGTTAATAATTGTAACCAAATGTCAGTTTGCTCTTACTGCTTGCAATTTAGAGATAAAAATAATCAATAACAACATGTTATTCCCTATGTTCTATGTTTATTCTCAATTGTATAAGAAGCAGTGGCCATGTTATATTATGGTTTACATCCCAGATACGAATTGTAAACTTGATTGCCATAAGGTCGTGATATAAGTTAGGAAAACAATTAGAATTTGGTCAAAAGTAGAATTTGAATCTCCAGGAGTGATACTTTTTCTGAAACTATTTCCATGTATTTATCAAGGGGAACATAGTAAACATGTAAAGTGTTTACTATGTTAGTACATACATGACTATTATAAACTCTTTGTTCTTATTTTCACATGTATTTTCTTCTATATGGACGGTATAGTTCAGCATAGATTGCTCTGCATTTAAGTGGTCAGAAATGGCGTATTTACATTAGCTTAATATACTGTCGTCCCTAGTTCTGGACAAGAAGTCCTCGTGTGGTGATCCCCTTGGATGACTTGTGGTATTTTCTAAACCCCACCTTTACATTTTAATGTCATTTTCATTTATTTGCTCCTATTGATATTTAAATCTGAGTATTTTCCATAGATTTTATTTCCAGTAGTCATGGTAGTTAAAAGGGTTGTAATTATGTGAAAAAAATTGAGTGGATTTGCTGGACATATGACACTCTTGATTTGAAAATACTTCCTGTCAAACAGAAAATAGCCCATAAAACATCAAAACGCAATATTGGTATTCATATAAACCCACTTTGAATACTTAAGTTTAGTCTTCAGCTGTCGTTAAAATTACTTTATCACACAATAATTTCCCCTTAAAAAATCAACCGCAACCACAATTGTGATACCTAACTCTTGACTATGTATTGCTACCTCGCTACATTGAAGACCTGTTGGTGACCTTCTGCTGTTGTTTTTTTCTATAGTCGGGTTGTTGTCTCTTTGGCACATTCCCCATTTCCATTCTCAATTTTATATGGTAAGGTTTCGTAACATTTGGCAATTATTTTCAGAGAAGATGATAAAAAGTTTATGATGATAGACGGCTGAAAGAAAATTGATGGCAAAAGCTCATTTGGCCTTTTGTTTAAGCTTGGTGAGCTAAAAATTGACATACAATTTGGAAATAATAACTTGACAGAGATGGTGGTAAAGGCATAAAGTTATCAAAGGTACTAGGCTTATAATTCAATATGCCAGACGCGCGTTTCGTCTTCATAAGACTCATCAGTTACTCTCAGATCAAAATAGGTTCAAAGCCAAACAAGTACAAAGTTGAAGAGCATTTAGGACTCAAAATTCCAATAAAGGGCTGCGCTTTAGCGCATGATACGGCCGTTGTTTGAAAGACGACGGGCGTATAAAAATGGCAAAAAAGACTACAATGACAATGAGGAGCAGCAAGAAGATAACAGGGAAAGTGAAGATGGTGAAAGTGACTCTTCTGAAAGTTATGATCTAAATGAGGAAGTAGGTGATGAAAGTAAGGATTTCACCGATGATGAAGATAAAGATTTCATTGATGATGAGAAGGCCTCTTCTGAGAATGAAAATGAGGATTTTTCTGATGGTGAGGACAGTGATTACAGTGAAGAAGACACTGATGATTAAACCTAGTTCAGCTTTTCAATATTTAGCATAAAAAACAAATATCATTAACATTGGCATATAACATAGAAGTCTTCAATGCAATATAAGGAAAGTGATATATGATTATGGGTTTTAGTAATTCTATGGATGATTTCCAAATTTTATAGTAGTTTGAAAGAAGGTAAATTTTCTTGGGGTATATTGCTCATAGTTAGGTTATGTAGAACACAGTAAGGAATCCATACTAAATTATACAAAGATGTATGCAAAAGTTGTTCAAATGGTGCTTAATATGGTGGATAATGATTATTACCTTTTATTGTTTAGAATATTCACAAGATGATCATATTGATAAATGTTTAGGAGACTTGATTTCCTATTTTTTTTCTCATAAAATGACACCCTTTAACATTGAAGGAATATTTAGTCACATGTTAGGATTTTCATGTTGTCACTTGTTCACTTATTATGTGCTATTGTAGACTAGTTATGTTTTATAACATTTTTTATTGCGCTCAACCCTACCACCGAAACCGAACTCTATAAAAAAAAAGCTGCAATGCTAAGGTATCATTTGTGATTTCAATTGCAACCAATTTTAACAAGAGTAAAACATCCTATACGCAAAAACAGTATTTGATTTTTATACATAGCTTAGATAGTAAAAATGTTATCATAAAATGATATATGCCTCAGGGAACAGTTAGTATCTCAGGGACTGCTAATGTGCTTTCATCCTTGCAACCATTCAATAATAGCACAAACGTATGACATTCATGGAACCTATTTTTTACAAGAAATTTAATGTTTTAAATTGAACTAAAGATTTTACAAATTTTATGTTTTCATCAGACATTATTAAGTATTATTTGTTACATCAATAGATATAAACAATTCACCAAAGTTTCATGGACATTGGTGAAAGCCTTTTTGAGTTATTGTCCGAAGTGTTAAAACTCCCCCTTTTTTATGAATAAAGCCCCATAAATCCAAAACTTTAAATCTGAAATTAAAAAAAAAAGAAAGGGAGCTTACGTCAATAGATATAAACAATTCACCAAAGTTTCATGGAAATTGGTGAAAGTGTTTTTGAGTTATTGTCCGAAGTGTGGACGACGGACGGACAGACAGACGGTCGGACAACGGTATACCATAATACGTCCCGTCTTAAAGACGGACGTATAAAAAGTTGTGCCAAATAGGGCGAAGTTAGTCTATCTTGGGATAAGAAAAAAAGCCTTAGTTTTTCGAGAAATAAAACATGTTGTCAACAGGACACTTATTAAAATTAAAACGTTTAATCCCGCTGCAAATGTTTGCACCTGTCCTAAGTCAGGAATCTGATGTACAGTAGTTGTCGTTTGTTTATGTAATATATACGTGTTTCTCGTTTCTCGTTTTGTTTATATAGATTAGACCGTTGGTTTTCCCGTTTGAATGGTTTTATACTAGTAATTTTGGGGCCCTTTATAGCTTGTTGTTCGGTGTGAGCCAAGGCTCCGTGTTGAAGGCCGTACTTTAACCTATAATGGTTTACTTTTTTAAATTGTTATTTGGATGGAGAGTTGTCTCATTGGCACTCACACCACATCTGCCTTTATCTATATAATTGATATTCATGTCTACACCGAAGTGCTGACTACTGGGCTGTTGATACTCTAACATATCCTAGTGCATATACCTTGGTGAAGTTTAAATCTGATAGAACAGATATGAAGATTACACCATAATCTACTTGTATTAACTAATTCAAAATTAAGGATATTTACACTCAGTCTTATTTCCAATAAACAAACCAAACTTTTCTGATTGGGTTTCATTAACATATCCCCCAGAACTAGAAATTAATGAAACAACAAACACGGCTTCATCCACTTCATTTATAGACTCATACCTCGAATTTGGCATAATCGTTCATCGCAGGACCAGAAATTATGATAAACAAGACGATTTGGATTTTTAATCAAATCCCCCACCTTCGAAGCTATAAAATTCCAACTTCGACTGCATATTGGATATACATTTCCCAACTCATACGGTAGTTAGGAACTTGCTGCCACTACTCAGAGTTAATAAAACGTCACCAGTGTCAGACCAAAAGTTCCTGAACCACAAAAGCAGGGCTATGTCAGAACACATCTTTTTTTTTTTAAAGTTAATGGGATATATCAGTAACATGTTGATAGATATTCGATAACAACTTCACAAATGACGAACAACGATCTAGAAGGATAGATACTAGGTACGGCCGTTGTTTACAATCTTAAATATAACATGTTTTAGTGTTCTTTAATTTGTCTTTGTGAATTGTTATCCTCTACTATTTAGTCCATTCATTACATGTTATAGTGTTCTTTAATTTGTCTTTGTGAATGTTATCCTTTACTATTTAGTCCATTTTACATTACATGTTATAGTGTACTTTAATTTGTGTTTGTGAATGTTATCCTCTACTATTTAGTCCATTTTACATTACATGTTATAGTGTACTTTAATTTGTCTTTGTGAATATTATCCTCTACTATTTAGTCCATTCATTACATGTTATAGTGTTCTTTAATTTGTCTTTGTGAATGTTATCCTCTACTATTTAGTCCATTTTACATTACATGTTATAGTGTTCTTTAATTTGTCTTTGTGAATATTATCCTCTACTATTTAGTCCATTCATTACATGTTATAGTGTTCTTTAATTTGTCTTTGTGAATGTTATCCTCTACTATTTAGTCCATTTTACATTACATGTTATAGTGTACTTTAATTTGTCTTTGTGAATGTTATCCTCTACTATTTAGTCCATTCATTACATGTTATAGTGTTCTTTAATTTGTCTTTGTGAATGTTATCCTTTACTATTTAGTCCATTTTACATTACATGTTATAGTGTACTTTAATTTGTCTTTGTGAATGTTATCCTCTACTATTTAGTCCATTCATTACATGTTATAGTGTTCTTTAATTTGTCTTTGTGAATGTTATCCTCCACTATTTAGTCCATTCATTACATGTTATAGTGTTCTTTAATTTGTCTTTGTGAATGTTATCCTCTACTATTTAGTCCATTTTTGGTAATATCCTTTAGGTGTGGCTCAGTACTTATGCATCCCACCAATGTATTGTTGTACTGTGGTCATTTGATGTAATCTTGTCTTCATTTTTGCTTATGTTCTTTGTCTATCATGTCTATATGGCATTTTTTTTTTCTTTGTGGACACATTTGTTTGTTTTTTTGTGATTAATATCATAACACAATGTTGACTTCTGTATCCCTTTTTAGACATTTTTACCTATTATGTATGTTTGTTTTTTTCATACATTGTTGTCAATATAATTGAGTTTTATGTGACATACAAGTGAGAGGTTTAGCTAGCTATAAAACCTGGTTTGATGTGATTCCCTCGGTTTTGGTTTATAGCCCAGATTTGTTTTTTTTTCCTCAGTCAGTTTATGAGTTTCGAACAGCGGTATACTACTGTTGCCTTTATTTATCCACCATTCTCTACGTGAAGAAATGCCTGTACCAAGTCAGTAGTATAACAGTTGTTTTCCATTCGTTTGGTGTGTTTGAACTTTTGAATTTTCTATTTGATAAGTGACTGTCTGTTTTGAATTTTCCTGTGAGTTTGCTATCTTTCTTATTTCACTTCTGCTATTTCCTAAAGCCTCAAAACTGCCTCAAGGTGATTTCAGATGGACTGTAAAATTTCTAATCCATTTTTTAGGTGATAGCAATTCTATTGGTTAATGGCAGGGTAAAAAAGACACTGTAAATTTCATCTATGTGTATTTTGATCAATGATTTTCCAGAACTTTTGACTACCAAAATTGTTAACCAAACATTTTACATATATTTGTAGAAAAAAACCCTAAAATCAGCAGTATAAATAGCGTTCAATAAAATTCAGGAAAATATCACAGCATTAAACAATCACAGTCCCTACACATTATACACATAATGGCACTGATTGGCAAGTCTTTACAGATATACATTATGTTAATCATATGATTCCTGCTCGAGGATTCCTGACTTCATTCATTACAATATATACAAATGCTCACATGTAAAATTTTCACCCATAGTAACACATGTCAAATTTCCACCCATATCAACACATGGTGTCAAATTTCAACCCATATTAACACATGTCAAATTTCAACCCATATTAACATATGTCAAATTTAAACCCATCTTAACACATGTGTTCAGTAAACCTTATATATCAATAAGAACTTGATATCAAATAATTTCTAAATGCTTTTTATAAAAAACAATAAATAAATAAATAATTATACACACAAAATTACAAATTTGTTATACAACCCATTGCTAATTTTCTCGTTTTTAATAGATGCATGATTTCATATGACCACATATTGCATTATATCTAACAAGCTCCAGTCACCAATAACTTAAATAAAATCCTTATAATAAACACAATGTTCTAAATAATAAGCACATTGTAAAGATATTGTCATGTGACAGTCAGGTGATTCAAGAACAGAGTTTTGTTGTTAGTGTGGCTGTTCAAACTAGAGTTATAGCACTAAAAATTCACTAAACATTATCCCTTACAATATTCAAATTTCAATAAAAATCCATTTCTAAGATCCATATTTGAATCCGTTTCTGAGATCCAGGTGTTTGAATGTTCAATTTATAACATTATCCTTTTCTTAGATCCATGTGTTTAAATGTTCAATTAACATAATTCATTTCTTAGATCCATGTGTTTAAATGTTCAATTAACATAATCTGTTTCTCAGATCCATGTGTTTGAATGTTCAATTTATAACATAATCCGTTTCTTAGATCCGTGTGTTTAAATGTTCAATTATCATAATCCATTTCTGAGAAGCATGTGTTTTCATTTTCAACTAAAATCACTATCTAAGATCTATGTGTTTAAATGTTCAATTAACATAATCCGTTTCTAAGAACTATGTGTTAATGTTCAATTAGCATTTTAATCCGTTTCTAATATCCATCTGTTTAAGTGTTCAATAACAATCCATTTCCAAGATAAAAATGTTTACTATACATATTCCTTTTCTAAGATATATGTGTTTAAATGTTGATTACAGATAATCAATTTCTCAGATCTATGTGTTTAAATGTTGATTAAGCATAATCCATTTCTAAGATCTGTGTCTTAAAATGTAAAATTAAAAGAATCCTTTTAAAAGATTCATGTGTTTAAATGGTAAAATAAGCAGTAAGTCTTTATTATAGACCTCATAGCTATATAAGAATCTGCAACACATTTTTGCAAGATTTCGTGACACTTAAACTATTGACGTCATACAACAAACACTATAGTTGTGTTGTGTCCAACATTGTTTTTACAATTTTCTTCTTTGGACACCAAATATTAAAGGATCATGATATATGTTCAGTAGTTGTTGACAAATAGCAATAAGGTGCATTATGGGTAGTTTCTAATTGATTACATTCTATGGGTAAGCCTGTGTCATGACTCAGTTTTCACTTTTATTCCTCTTATCTACAATGGATAAAACAAATGAATAAGTTACAGTAAAACCACAATTAATGTTTTATCTACAATGGATGGAAAATATATGAATAAGTTATAGTAAAACCACTATCAATGTTTTTACATCCAATGGATAAAACAAATGTATGAATAAGTTACAGTAAAACAATAATTACTGTTGCCAGTATTTCATTTGTTTAATATGCTATTACTTTTCATTTTGAACATATAATATTTCATGAAATATAAAAGCTTTTTGAAATTTAGATGTGAGTTTTTTTTTGTGTTTTTTTTTCAAACTACTAAAATTGTGACAAGGGAGATAATACACATTCAAAATCTCAATTTTTGGTGAGTAGATGTAAGAAGGAAAAATTACCTCCAATTCATAAATATGTCCATATTAAATTCTTAAATAACATATATATATATATATATATATATGTTTTTATTATATAAAATGCATTTATTTCAACAAACTTATACTTGAGTATAAGGCTCAATTAACGGTGATTAAAACCTTTATATACAAAATAACAGATAATTGTGTATGCTTTGTAGAACGTCTACGTACAATGTCTAAAATCCACCAGTAAACTCTCACCTCTACAAAATGATAATTCTAATATCAAATGAAATAAATAACCCTACTCCATCTGCATGTTTATGTCCAATCATTTGAGTGCATTTAATTTACATGTTAAATCTTAAATCAAAAATTCATTTTACTTATTTAATCTTCTTGAATTAAAAATTCATTTTACATGTTGAGCCTTATTTTTAAGTTTCAACTTAAACTATTTAAATTAATTGATAACAGCAATTGTTCAAATGGATCAGTTATTAAAATGAACTCAAAGATAACTTTTTATATGAGTAACTCTCAATCAGTCTACCTTTGGTACAGCTTCCTCTCCCTATATTGTCTGCTAAACAAAGATAACATTTAAACCTTGCTATAGTATTGGAAAGTGGCATACATGTATGTACACTCCATGTCTGCTAAACAAAGATAACATTTAAACCTTGCTATAGTATTGGTAAAGTGGCATACATTTATGTACACTCCCTATCGGCTAAACAAAGATAACATTTAAACCTTGCTATAGTATTGGTAAAGTGGCATACATATATGTACACTCCCTGTCTGCTAAACAAAGATAACATTTAAATCTTGCTATAGTATTTGGTAAAATGGAATCCATGTGCACTCCCTATCGAGACGAAAAGAGATGTATCACTAGTCACTAACATATTTACGACAATTTTTATAAGAAAAATCCCAACCACAACAAAACGGCAGTGCTATGACACAGGGCAGAGTATGTTATTATGGTGGGAGAGGCAACAGGCCACTCGGTGGAAACAGACACACAGGAGTAATATCAGAAGATTGTTCTCCAGGTCAAAGTAGAGGACAATTTTGACCAAAAAGGCTCCCAAAATTACAAAACGTATGCAGACACGGCAGATACTTAGGTTCTTTGACGGTCTCCAAGCAGATTGTACAAGTCAGCAGATCATCAAAATCTTCTTTTAACTTTACTCCTTTCACCTCCGCCGACATCGTCATTTTTTTGTAAGTTCCCTCTCTAAAGATAGATCGGACATATATTTATAGCTTGCTTATCTATTTCAAACTTTATATGTTATCATTTACCTGTAATCAATATTTATTCATGTTATTTACAATTATGTAATTAAACATACTACACATTATTTGCTACAATATGATACATTGACACTGCATTTATTTGTCTGTGGTATAGCAATCACCGAATTCCTAATGTTTCATGTGTATTTCATGTATTTGATAACAAGAGTCATGTGTCAAACTAGTAGTCAAGGAAGCAGGCTATATATATCCGATCGATCTTTAGACAGGGAAGTTTAAATGATACAACAAAATGGCGATGTCGGCGGAGGTGAAAGGAGAAAAGTTAAAAGAAGATTTTGATGGTCTGCTGACTTGTACAATCTGCTTGGAGATCTTCAAAGAACCTAAGTATCTGCCGTGTCTGCATACGTTTTGTAAGTCGTGTATTAATACATATATTGTTTCAACCGTGAAAGACAATAACCCAAGTGGATTTAAATGTCCCGTATGTCGTCGGTCTGTGCCAATAGATGATAAGAAGCCTGACACGTGGGCTAATAATTTACCCGTGAACCATCTTATTATATCACTTATTGATAGAAAGGAATTACAGAAACCCGATAAGCTATGTGATACTTGTGAACAGGACAAACAGAAAGCTATTTTCTTCTGTACTGTTTGCGAAGAAGCATATTGTGAATCGTGCAGAAAGGCCCACAAAATTTTCAAAATTTCGAAGAGTCATAAGATAATACCAATCACCGATATCAATGAAGAAATTTCAACTTCCAGTCTACATGCACATGTCACATGTAAAGAACATCCCGACAAAACGATAGAAGTTTACTGTCAGGATCATTCCAAACCTTGTTGTACAGTTTGCGCCACTGTCCACCA
The DNA here is from genome assembly GCF_963676685.1 of Mytilus edulis. NCBI lineage: Eukaryota > Metazoa > Mollusca > Bivalvia > Mytilida > Mytilidae > Mytilus > Mytilus edulis. The sequence goes on along the minus strand of NC_092355.1, from coordinate 142,286 downwards.
CAGAAAATGTGAACAGGTCGTCACTATTGATAGAGAGGTAACTGGGATAAAAGAATCCGAAAAAGTCAAAAGCCTGATGACAAAGTTAACAGAAACGAGTAACATATTAAGTAAAGTTCTTCAGAACCAAAAGACTAACAAGAAAACCTTTGAAAATGGCATAGAAACAGTTCTAATAGAAATCATAAGTTTGCGTGAAAAAGTGTGTAAACATTTAAATGAACTCGAGCAAAAACTTAGGAACAAAGCCAACAGTAGCAAGAAAGAAAAGGTAATTAAGCTTGATAATGATTCAGCAGCTTTATCTAGCATCAAAAATACAGTAGATTACTGGAAGAATATATTCGAAGCTTGTATATCTCAAGGGTCAGAAATACAATGTCTGGTCAAGATGGACGAGATTTTAAAAAACCTTCCTCAAACTGAAAATGACATTTCTAAACTTCTACGTGAAATAAGGGTTATATCCGTAAAGTTTGAACAGAGAGATATCATTTCAAAAATAAGTTCTCTCGGTAGTTTGATTTTTGATGAACACCTGTCATGTATTCCTGGAGTGAAGATAGCAAATTACCATACTGGGAAAATCAAAATAGTGTTCACAATTGATGTTACAACAGCTGCCGTTAGTGGGATATTCTTTAATGATGATATTATTTTGACCCACTATAGACAATATAAGATCGTATACTACGACCACAAAGGACAAGAACAAGAACAGTTATGTATTCCTTACATTGTAACAGATATAGCCAAAGTGAATGATCAAACAGTTGCCGTGTCCTCAAATGAAAAGAAGATAGTGGTTATTAACGTTAAACCGCTGACTGTACTAAACTCATTAGATATAAAGAATCCTGTGTGGGGTATTTCGTTCTGTGAAAACGAATTTGTTACTGCTAATGGCAAGACAATATCTTGGTTAAACGCTGACAATGGTACAGTAGTTAGAAGTCAACCAACAACAGCAGACACAAGACATGTTTGTTGCTACCAAAAAAATGATTACATCTACTGGGATAGCGAACATTCTATTAAAAGAGAAAGTAATGAAGGAAAAGGCTTTTCGTACAACCACAGTCTGTTGCAACGCCCCTTCTCCCAAGAAGTTGACAGCGACGGTAACATTTATACAACTGGATATGATTCCATAAACGTTCACCAGTTGACCTCTACTGGACAACTCGTGCGAATCATTCCCATATCAGATATAGATAGTACCATCACAGCTCCTCCATGGATAATACGGTTCAAACCAAACAGTAACAGATTTCTACTAACATTTGATAGTGATGCTACTAAAGTCCTGGTGTGTGAAATTGATTAGATTGATTCAGAAGTAGAATTGTTTAAAACTGACATGCAAATGGTACAACAGTTAGCTGCAGGGAGCACGAGATCATTTATTACAGAATGAATGACATATGATATACTCAGTACTTAACTTTTCCGAAAATTGAATTATTTTGTTGTGTGATGACAATATTTGACATTGCGTTATATTAACTCTCTTTATCCAGTGAAGTGAACGTGACAAGGGTGAAACAATATAGTCATTTATAGATAAATTTTGTGTTTAAATCAAATGTATTTAAACAAAAATAAAAATAAAATATAATTGGATAGAGATTAGATTCCATTTTTATCAAAATTGATTATATTCCGATGGATAGCAAGGTCGGATTTAATTTAGCTGAATAACAAAAGTTTTCCATTCTAGTGGTTAACTGGTTCTAAATTTCAAAATAATATTCGCCATTCATTCAAATGATAAAAGGGTTAAGAGGAAGCATACAGACTGTACTGAACGAACGGCGAAGAAAGTCTCATAAATGTTATTTTTTTTATTCATGAATAGAATATAATTTTGAAAACTTATAATCGATACCGCTAGTTTTATTGTCCCCCTTGTCATGTTGTGTGGCACAGTAATATTGTCTCTCAGGTCAAGTACTCTGGCTCATGTACAACATTTGAGCGGACAAATTGACGACCAGACGTACAACGGTATGCCATAATACTTCCATTCGATGACCGGCATATAGCAATGGAATAACACTTATAAATGTTATTGTCTACGGAAAGCCTTCATGAAAGTTGTTGGAACTGCTGAAAACAACAAAAACAAAATAGGCCAACATTTTACACAAGAGTGCTCACGCTGAAATGTCTCGCCTTCTTTGCTATTCATTGTTATTATGTTGATAGTCCTAAATATAAAGCTTTATTACAACTGCCACATAAACTTAACATTAACAAAGTAAACTAAACATTGACCAATGAGCCATGAAAATGAGGTCAGGGTCAGATGAACCATGCAGACATGCATGTACAGTTAACAATTCTGCCATACAACAAATATAGTTGACCTATTGCTTATAGTTTAAAAAACCCAGACCAAAAGACAAAAACTTAACACTGAGATATGAACTGTAAAAATGAGGTCATGGTCAAACAAAACCTGCGCGACTGACATATAAATCATAAAATATTTCCATACACCAAATATAGTTGACCTATTGCATATATAGTATTAGAAAAAAAGACCAAAACTCCAAAACTTAATTTTAATCACTGTACCATGAAAATGAGGTCAAGGTCAGTTGACACCTGCCAGTTAGAAATATACACCTTATAATCATTTCATACACCATATATAGTAGACATATTGCATATAGCATGTATAGTATAAGAAAAACAGACCAAAACACAAAAACTTAACTATAACCACTGAACCATAAAAATGAGGTCAAGATCAGATGACACCTGCCAGTTGGACATGTACACCTAACAGTCCTTTCATACACCAAATATACTAGACCTATTGATTATAGTATCCGAGATATGGACTTATAAAGACAGAAAACAATCAAGCAGGATTACACACATGTACAGTTTCAAGTATGATCTTAAAGATATTTTCATTATATGACAACTCTAAATAGCAAGACATACAACAAAATATAACTATAATTTTCGTACCAGTTATAAAATATTTAAATCACCTAGGACAGATTGTAATGGCAACCATTTTTTATCTATATATTCTTTTTGTGTAGGTGATAAGAAATTTACTGTATGTTGTTCTATTCTTATACAGTATTTTAAATATGCAATACTACCTTTCACAGAAGGTTTTTCTCCTGAATTTTTACAGCTATAAATATAAAATTTTAAAATCAACATTATATGTTGTACTACATTATATGGGTCAAAAGTTTCCCCAGTACCAAAAATAACATCTTTTGCCTCTATATGTTTAAGGCTAGATCCACATTTTAATAATAACTCTTGAAGTGCTATCCAAATATTTTTGCTGTATATACATTCCCAAAAAATATGCAGTAAGCTTTCCTTGGTTTCAGTACAAAAAGTGTACATTTCTGTTTCTATTAAACCACATTTATAAAGAAAAGAGTTTGTGTATACAATTCTATGTAATAACTTGAATTGAAAATTCTGAAGTTTAGTGTTTTTTGTTGCTTGAAATGCCATCGAATAAATTCTTCCCCAATCATCAATCTTAACACATAAATCATCAGACCATTTATTTTGTGATCTTAAAGGATTTTCTTTAATTTTTTCTAGAAATAATTGATAAAAATATTTACATGGTTTTTTTTATCATTTTTGAGTTTTTGTACAATATCATTTTCAATAATATCTAATCTACAATGACCTGAAATGGTTTTCTTCAAGATATCTGGAATTGCACTAACAAGACCATAATATTCAACAAAATTGGTTTTAACTGCATACTGAGTTTTAGCTGCTCAAATGTCAGTATGTTTTTCCCATCTGAGATTAGATCATTTAGAAAAAATATACCATCATTACAATAATTTTCAAAAATAAATGGCTTTCCACATCTTTTAATGTTGATATTCAGCCAAATGGGTTGACTCAGGATATTAATGGGATTGTTTTCATTTTTCACCTTTTCTGGCTTCAATTTAGCCAGATTTAGAAAAATGCCCCTCCAAAAAGGATTTAACTTTTTTGCAATTTTTTCCAGACCTTCTTTTGTCAGGTACAATATTTTATCCCCTCCATATTTTTCAATATAACTCAAAAATAGAATTTTCCAGGGAGAACTATTCAAAGGATCTAGCAATTTATAAAGCCATGACATTTTAAGGGACATACAAAAACTTTCTATATGTGGGAATTTTAAACCTCTCTCGTCATAATTATTTAAAATAACTTTCCTTTTTATTTTGTCTGGTTTTCCATCCCATAAAAAATTGATGAAAATTCCTTGTATTTCTTGTATAACCTGAACTGGTGGATTTGGAAGGACTGTCAGAAACTGTACCAAAAGTGGGAGCGCCAACGTTTTGATAACAATGGTTTTGCCAATATATGTCAAGTTTCTGTATGACCATAAATTGAAAAGGCTTTTCATGCCTTTAATTTTTTCTGTAAAGTTTTCTAAAGTTTTATCCTCATTTAAGAGATTGATCCCAATAGTTTAAACTTTCCTGATATATTCCAAGATAATTTCTTATTTGGTAACAGTTATTCATTACTGCCTAATCTTGAGTCAACCCATATGGCCTCAGTTTTATCTACATTTACCCTCAAACCAGCACAGGCAGCAAAACTTGACCACCAAAACTTAACCTTGTTCACTGATCCATGAAATGAGGTCGAGGTCAAGTGACGGGCATGAAGACCTAGCAAGGTACGCACATACCAAATATACTAGTAGTTATCCTTTTACTTATAAAAAGAGAGAATTTACAATTACAAAAAATCCTCACTTTTTTCAATAGTCACTGAACCATGAAAATGAGGTCAAGCACCATGGACATGTGACTGATGGAAGCGTCGTAGCTTTTAAAAAGTTATAACACCGCCGCCGCCGCCGGATCACTATCTCTTTGTCGAGCTTTCTGCAACAAACGTCGCAAGCTCGACAAAAATGATGCCCCCATGCTCCACTCTGAAGTAAAAATATCCTTACAAAGTCATTGTGGAACTTTCTTTGACACATACTGTGTATTGGACAAACAAATAATGATTTCGCATATGCCAAGTGTTATTTTGAAATACACAAAGCTGAGCAAAAGAGCACATAGGTCTATGGTTCGCTTAAGGATGATTTATCCAGAAACGCAATGCACCACTTATGTAAGTATATACTAAAATTAATATAACAAATTTCAATATTAAAAATCAAAATTCTGACCCATGGACAATAACCTTTAATTTATGTAAAAACAGAAGGAGTTATATGGAATAAATATATACCTATAAATGAATGGACAGGGGTAAACCAATTAGCCAACTAACTTATAGTTGAGGGTACATAAAAAGAAGAATAGAAAAGCCAAAGAAAACAAGTTCAAATTCCTAAAAGAAGTTTCGTAATATAAACTAAAGTTTAAAAGAGACATGAATTGTCGAAATGCGCATCTGGTGCAACAAAATTGGTACCGTTGATTTTATTACTACCACTGGGTCGATGCCTCTGCTGGTGGACTATTAGTCCCCGAGGGTATCACCAGCCCAGTAGCCAGTACCTCGGTACTGGCATGAAAATACGGATTTTTTGTGTTATTAAAATTTGCTGTTACAAAATATTAGAAATTATTATAAATTAAGGAATGTATCTCCCTCATGCAAAGCTCTGATTCCTTTCACGAATTTGGTTATACTTTTTGGACCTTTTGGATTATAGCTCTTCAACTTTTATATATGCTTTGGATTTCAAATATTTTGGCCACGAGCATCACTGAAGAGACATGAATTGTCGAAATGCGCATCTGGTGCAACAAAATTGGTACCGTTGATTTTATTACTACCACTGGGTCGATGCCTCTGCTGGTGGACTATTAGTCCCCGAGGGTATCACCAGCCCAGTAGCCAGTACCTCGGTACTGGCATGAAAATACGGATTTTTTGTGTTATTAAAATTTGCTGTTACAAAATATTAGAAATTATTATAAATTAAGGAATGTATCTCCCTCATGCAAAGCTCTGATTCCTTTCACGAATTTGGTTATACTTTTTGGACCTTTTGGATTATAGCTCTTCAACTTTTATATATGCTTTGGATTTCAAATATTTTGGCCACGAGCATCACTGAAGAGACATGAATTGTCGAAATGCGCATCTGGTGCAACAAAATTGGTACCGTTGATTTTATTACTACCACTGGGTCGATGCCTCTGCTGGTGGACTATTAGTCCCCGAGGGTATCACCAGCCCAGTAGCCAGTACCTCGGTACTGGCATGAAAATACGGATTTTTTGTGTTATTAAAATTTGCTGTTACAAAATATTAGAAATTATTATAAATTAAGGAATGTATCTCCCTCATGCAAAGCTCTGATTCCTTTCACGAATTTGGTTATACTTTTTGGACCTTTTGGATTATAGCTCTTCAACTTTTATATATGCTTTGGATTTCAAATATTTTGGCCACGAGCATCACTGAAGAGACATGAATTGTCGAAATGCGCATCTGGTGCAACAAAATTGGTACCGTTGATTTTATTACTACCACTGGGTCGATGCCTCTGCTGGTGGACTATTAGTCCCCGAGGGTATCACCAGCCCAGTAGCCAGTACCTCGGTACTGGCATGAAAATACGGATTTTTTGTGTTATTAAAATTTGCTGTTACAAAATATTAGAAATTATTATAAATTAAGGAATGTATCTCCCTCATGCAAAGCTCTGATTCCTTTCACGAATTTGGTTATACTTTTTGGACCTTTTGGATTATAGCTCTTCAACTTTTATATATGCTTTGGATTTCAAATATTTTGGCCACGAGCATCACTGAAGAGACATGAATTGTCGAAATGCGCATCTGGTGCAACAAAATTGGTACCGTTGATTTTATTACTACCACTGGGTCGATGCCTCTGCTGGTGGACTATTAGTCCCCGAGGGTATCACCAGCCCAGTAGCCAGTACCTCGGTACTGGCATGAAAATACGGATTTTTTGTGTTATTAAAATTTGCTGTTACAAAATATTAGAAATTATTATAAATTAAGGAATGTATCTCCCTCATGCAAAGCTCTGATTCCTTTCACGAATTTGGTTATACTTTTTGGACCTTTTGGATTATAGCTCTTCAACTTTTATATATGCTTTGGATTTCAAATATTTTGGCCACGAGCATCACTGAAGAGACATGAATTGTCGAAATGCGCATCTGGTGCAACAAAATTGGTACCGTTGATTTTATTACTACCACTGGGTCGATGCCTCTGCTGGTGGACTATTAGTCCCCGAGGGTATCACCAGCCCAGTAGCCAGTACCTCGGTACTGGCATGAAAATACGGATTTTTTGTGTTATTAAAATTTGCTGTTACAAAATATTACAAATTATTATAAATTAAGGAATGTATCTCCCTCATGCAAAGCTCTGATTCCTTTCACGAATTTGGTTATACTTTTTGGACCTTTTGGATTATAGCTCTTCAACTTTTATATATGCTTTGGATTTCAAATATTTTGGCCACGAGCATCACTGAAGAGACATGAATTGTCGAAATGCGCATCTGGTGCAACAAAATTGGTACCGTTGATTTTATTACTACCACTGGGTCGATGCCTCTGCTGGTGGACTATTAGTCCCCGAGGGTATCACCAGCCCAGTAGCCAGTACCTCGGTACTGGCATGAAAATACGGATTTTTTGTGTTATTAAAATTTGCTGTTACAAAATATTAGAAATTATTATAAATTAAGGAATGTATCTCCCTCATGCAAAGCTCTGATTCCTTTCACGAATTTGGTTATACTTTTTGGACCTTTTGGATTATAGCTCTTCAACTTTTATATATGCTTTGGATTTCAAATATTTTGGCCACGAGCATCACTGAAGAGACATGAATTGTCGAAATGCGCATCTGGTGCAACAAAATTGGTACCGTTGATTTTATTACTACCACTGGGTCGATGCCTCTGCTGGTGGACTATTAGTCCCCGAGGGTATCACCAGCCCAGTAGCCAGTACCTCGGTACTGGCATGAAAATACGGATTTTTTGTGTTATTAAAATTTGCTGTTACAAAATATTAGAAATTATTATAAATTAAGGAATGTATCTCCCTCATGCAAAGCTCTGATTCCTTTCACGAATTTGGTTATACTTTTTGGACCTTTTGGATTATAGCTCTTCAACTTTTATATATGCTTTGGATTTCAAATATTTTGGCCACGAGCATCACTGAAGAGACATGAATTGTCGAAATGCGCATCTGGTGCAACAAAATTGGTACCGTTGATTTTATTACTACCACTGGGTCGATGCCTCTGCTGGTGGACTATTAGTCCCCGAGGGTATCACCAGCCCAGTAGCCAGTACCTCGGTACTGGCATGAAAATACGGATTTTTTGTGTTATTAAAATTTGCTGTTACAAAATATTACAAATTATTATAAATTAAGGAATGTATCTCCCTCATGCAAAGCTCTGATTCCTTTCACGAATTTGGTTATACTTTTTGGACCTTTTGGATTATAGCTCTTCAACTTTTATATATGCTTTGGATTTCAAATATTTTGGCCACGAGCATCACTGAAGAGACATGAATTGTCGAAATGCGCATCTGGTGCAACAAAATTGGTACCGTTGATTTTATTACTACCACTGGGTCGATGCCTCTGCTGGTGGACTATTAGTCCCCGAGGGTATCACCAGCCCAGTAGCCAGTACCTCGGTACTGGCATGAAAATACGGATTTTTTGTGTTATTAAAATTTGCTGTTACAAAATATTAGAAATTATTATAAATTAAGGAATGTATCTCCCTCATGCAAAGCTCTGATTCCTTTCACGAATTTGGTTATACTTTTTGGACCTTTTGGATTATAGCTCTTCAACTTTTATATATGCTTTGGATTTCAAATATTTTGGCCACGAGCATCACTGAAGAGACATGAATTGTCGAAATGCGCATCTGGTGCAACAAAATTGGTACCGTTGATTTTATTACTACCACTGGGTCGATGCCTCTGCTGGTGGACTATTAGTCCCCGAGGGTATCACCAGCCCAGTAGCCAGTACCTCGGTACTGGCATGAAAATACGGATTTTTTGTGTTATTAAAATTTGCTGTTACAAAATATTAGAAATTATTATAAATTAAGGAATGTATCTCCCTCATGCAAAGCTCTGATTCCTTTCACGAATTTGGTTATACTTTTTGGACCTTTTGGATTATAGCTCTTCAACTTTTATATATGCTTTGGATTTCAAATATTTTGGCCACGAGCATCACTGAAGAGACATGAATTGTCGAAATGCGCATCTGGTGCAACAAAATTGGTACCGTTGATTTTATTACTACCACTGGGTCGATGCCTCTGCTGGTGGACTATTAGTCCCCGAGGGTATCACCAGCCCAGTAGCCAGTACCTCGGTACTGGCATGAAAATACGGATTTTTTGTGTTATTAAAATTTGCTGTTACAAAATATTACAAATTATTATAAATTAAGGAATGTATCTCCCTCATGCAAAGCTCTGATTCCTTTCACGAATTTGGTTATACTTTTTGGACCTTTTGGATTATAGCTCTTCAACTTTTATATATGCTTTGGATTTCAAATATTTTGGCCACGAGCATCACTGAAGAGACATGAATTGTCGAAATGCGCATCTGGTGCAACAAAATTGGTACCGTTGATTTTATTACTACCACTGGGTCGATGCCTCTGCTGGTGGACTATTAGTCCCCGAGGGTATCACCAGCCCAGTAGCCAGTACCTCGGTACTGGCATGAAAATACGGATTTTTTGTGTTATTAAAATTTGCTGTTACAAAATATTAGAAATTATTATAAATTAAGGAATGTATCTCCCTCATGCAAAGCTCTGATTCCTTTCACGAATTTGGTTATACTTTTTGGACCTTTTGGATTATAGCTCTTCAACTTTTATATATGCTTTGGATTTCAAATATTTTGGCCACGAGCATCACTGAAGAGACATGAATTGTCGAAATGCGCATCTGGTGCAACAAAATTGGTACCGTTGATTTTATTACTACCACTGGGTCGATGCCTCTGCTGGTGGACTATTAGTCCCCGAGGGTATCACCAGCCCAGTAGCCAGTACCTCGGTACTGGCATGAAAATACGGATTTTTTGTGTTATTAAAATTTGCTGTTACAAAATATTAGAAATTATTATAAATTAAGGAATGTATCTCCCTCATGCAAAGCTCTGATTCCTTTCACGAATTTGGTTATACTTTTTGGACCTTTTGGATTATAGCTCTTCAACTTTTATATATGCTTTGGATTTCAAATATTTTGGCCACGAGCATCACTGAAGAGACATGAATTGTCGAAATGCGCATCTGGTGCAACAAAATTGGTACCGTTGATTTTATTACTACCACTGGGTCGATGCCTCTGCTGGTGGACTATTAGTCCCCGAGGGTATCACCAGCCCAGTAGCCAGTACCTCGGTACTGGCATGAAAATATGGATTTTTTGTGTTATTAAAATTTGCTGTTACAAAATATTAGAAATTATTATAAATTAAGGAATGTATCTCCCTCATGCAAAGCTCTGATTCCTTTCACGAATTTGGTTATACTTTTTGGACCTTTTGGATTATAGCTCTTCAACTTTTATATATGCTTTGGATTTCAAATATTTTGGCCACGAGCATCACTGAAGATACATGAATTGTCGAAATGCGCATCTGGTGCAACAAAATTGGTACCGTTGATTTTATTACTACCACTGGGTCGATGCCTCTGCTGGTGGACTATTAGTCCCCGAGGGTATCACCAGCCCAGTAGCCAGTACCTCGGTACTGGCATGAAAATACGGATTTTTTGTGTTATTAAAATTTGCTGTTACAAAATATTAGAAATTATTATAAATTAAGGAATGTATCTCCCTCATGCAAAGCTCTGATTCCTTTCACGAATTTGGTTATACTTTTTGGACCTTTTGGATTATAGCTCTTCAACTTTTATATATGCTTTGGATTTCAAATATTTTGGCCACGAGCATCACTGAAGAGACATGAATTGTCGAAATGCGCATCTGGTGCAACAAAATTGGTACCGTTGATTTTATTACTACCACTGGGTCGATGCCTCTGCTGGTGGACTATTAGTCCCCGAGGGTATCACCAGCCCAGTAGCCAGTACCTCGGTACTGGCATGAAAATACGGATTTTTTGTGTTATTAAAATTTGCTGTTACAAAATATTAGAAATTATTATAAATTAAGGAATGTATCTCCCTCATGCAAAGCTCTGATTCCTTTCACGAATTTGGTTATACTTTTTGGACCTTTTGGATTATAGCTCTTCAACTTTTATATATGCTTTGGATTTCAAATATTTTGGCCACGAGCATCACTGAAGAGACATGAATTGTCGAAATGCGCATCTGGTGCAACAAAATTGGTACCGTTGATTTTATTACTACCACTGGGTCGATGCCTCTGCTGGTGGACTATTAGTCCCCGAGGGTATCACCAGCCCAGTAGCCAGTACCTCGGTACTGGCATGAAAATACGGATTTTTTGTGTTATTAAAATTTGCTGTTACAAAATATTAGAAATTATTATAAATTAAGGAATGTATCTCCCTCATGCAAAGCTCTGATTCCTTTCACGAATTTGGTTATACTTTTTGGACCTTTTGGATTATAGCTCTTCAACTTTTATATATGCTTTGGATTTCAAATATTTTGGCCACGAGCATCACTGAAGAGACATGAATTGTCGAAATGCGCATCTGGTGCAACAAAATTGGTACCGTTGATTTTATTACTACCACTGGGTCGATGCCTCTGCTGGTGGACTATTAGTCCCTGAGGGTATCACCAGCCCAGTAGCCAGTACCTCGGTACTGGCATGAAAATACGGATTTTTTGTGTTATTAAAATTTGCTGTTACAAAATATTAGAAATTATTATAAATTAAGGAATGTATCTCCCTCATGCAAAGCTCTGATTCCTTTCACGAATTTGGTTATACTTTTTGGACCTTTTGGATTATAGCTCTTCAACTTTTATATATGCTTTGGATTTCAAATATTTTGGCCACGAGCATCACTGAAGAGACATGAATTGTCGAAATGCGCATCTGGTGCAACAAAATTGGTACCGTTGATTTTATTAACTTAGTTTTAACAGAGACATGTAATAAATGTGTTTTTTTTTTTAAATACATCGGTAAATTTAATAGATCAAACATATAAACCGACTTACGGCATAACATAAAAACCAAAAGCAAATTATAATACGCACCATTAACAAATTTAAAAGAGACGCCCTCAGGTTCTCTACTGGTTGCATCCATTGTGTTAACATCTGTTTAGTTAACGCATTGATGTAAATATAACGGAAATTGATGAGACTGTCATCAAAGTGAGAGGGTTAGCGCTATAAAACCAGGTTTAATCCACCATTTTCTACATTTGAAAATGCCTGTACCAAGTCAGGAATATGACAGTTCTTGTCCATTCGTTTTTGATGCGTTTTGTTATTTGATTTTGCCATGTGATTATGGACTTTCCAAATTGATTTTCCTCTAAGTTTAGTATTTTTGTGATTTTACTTTTTTCCAAAAACACATTTTGTATGGTTAAATTGGTGATTTCCTCAAAAGAGACTTAATTGTAGATTTGTTTTAACCTCAATACTTCGAATTCAGCTTTGATAATTTAATTTACTCTACATGTAACTTATATTAGAGGATCTTATTGATCTGGACATATTCACATTTTTCCCAATCTGTTATAGTTCTCAAGATAGCAAAGACATTGGAAATTGGTAAAAAAAAAACCATTCCCTTGGCAATAAGTTCAAAATGGGGTGCCGGATTTTTCTGAAAAAAACCTAGGAAAGAAAGATAACTTGGCCAGTTAATAGTCGTAACCAAATGTCAGTTTGCTCTTACTGCTTGCAATTTAAAGATAAAATTTACCAATAACAACATTTTAATCCCTATGTTCTATGTTTATTCTCAATTTTATTAGTAGCAGTGGCCATGTTATATTATGGTTTACATCCCAGATACGAATTGTAAACTTGATTGCCATAAGGTAGTAATATAAGTTAGGAAAACAATTAAAATTTGGTCAAAAGTAGAATTTGAATCTCCAGAAGTGATACCTTTTCTGAAAGTATTTCCATGTATTTATCAAGGGGAATTTACTATGTTAGTACATACATGACTATTATAAACTATTTGTTCTTATTTTCACATGTATTTTCTTCTATATGGACAGTATAGTTCAGCATAGATTGCTCTGCATTTAAGTGGTCAGAAATGGCGTATTTACCATAGCTTTATATATTGTCTTCCCTAGTTCTGGACAAGAAGTCCTCGGGTGGATGACTTGTGGTATTTTCTTAACCCCACCTTTACATTTTAATGTCATTTTCATTTATTTGCTCCTATTGATGTTTAAATTTGAGTATTTTCCATAGATTTTTTTTCCAGTAGTCATGGTAGTTAAAAGGGTTGAAATTATGTGAAAAAAATTGAGTGGATTTTCTGGACATATGACACTCTTGATTTGAAAATACTTACTGTCAAACAGAAAATAGCCCATAAAACATCAAAAAGCAATATTGGTATCCATATAAACCCACTTTGAATACTTCAGTTTAGTCATCAGCTGTTCTTAAAATTACTTTATCACACAATAATTTCCCCTTAAAAAATCAACCGCAACCACAATTGTGATACCTAACTCTTGACTATGTATTGCTACCTCGCTACATTGAAGACCTGTTGGTGACCTTCTGCTGTTGTTTTTTTTCTATAGTCGGGTTGTTGTCTCTTTGGCACATTCCCCATTTCCATTCTCAATTTTATATGGTAAGGTTTCGTAACATTTGGCAATTATTTTCAGAGAAGATTGATAAAAAGTTTATGATGATAGACGGCTGAAAGACAATTGATGGCAAAAGCTCATTTGGCCTTTTGTTTAAGCTTGGTGAGCTAAAAATTGACATACAATTTGGAAATAATACCATGACAGAGATGGTGGTAAAGGCATAAAGTTATCAAAGGTACTAGGCTTTTAATTCAATATGCCAGACGCGCGTTTCGTCTTCATAAGACTCATCAGTGACGCTCAGATCAAAATAGGTTCAACGCCAAACAAAAACAAAGTTGAAGAGCATTTAGGACTCAAAATTCCAATAAAGGGCTGCGCTTTAGCGCATGATACGCCCGTTGTTTGAAAGACGACGGGCGTATAAAAATGGCAAAAGACTACAATGACAATGAGGAGCAGCAAGAAGATAACAGGGAAAGTGAAGATGGTGAACGTGACTCTACTGAAAGTTATGATCTAAATGAGGAAGTAGGTGATGAAAGTAAGGATTTCATTGACGACGGGCGTATAAAAATGGCAAAAGACTACAATGACAATGAGGAGCAGCAAGAAGATAACAGGGAAAGTGAAGATGGTGAAAGTGACTCTACTGAAAGTTATGATCTAAATGAGGAAGTAGGTGATGAAAGTAAGGATTCCATTGATGATGAAGATAAAGATTTCATTGATGATGAGGAGGCCTCTTCTGAGAATGAAAATGAGGATTTTTCTGATGAGGACAGTGATTACAGTGAAGAAGACACTGATGATTAAACCTAGTTCAGCTTTTCAATATTTAGCATAAAAAACAAATACCATTAACATTGGCATATAACATAGAAGTCTTCAATGCAATATAAGGAAAGTGATATATGATTATGGGTTTTAGTAATTCTATGGCTGATTTCCAAATTTTATAGTAGTTTGAAAGAAGATAATTTTCTTGGGGTATATTGCTCATAGTTGGATTCTGTTGATCACAGTAAGGAATCCATACTAAATTATACAAAGATGTATGCAAAAGTGGTTCAAATGGTGCTTAATATGGTGGATAATGATTATTACCTTTTTATTGTTTAGAATATTCACAAGATGATCATATTGATAAATGTTTAGGAGACTTGATTTCCTTATTTTTTTCATAAAATGACACCCTTTGACATTTAAGGAATATTTAGTCACATGTTAGTATTTTCATGTTGTCACTTGTTCACTTATTATGTGCTATTGTAGACTAGTTATGTTTCATAACATTTTTTATTGTGCTCAACCCTTCCACCGAAACCGAACTCTATAAAAAAGCTGCAATGCTAAGGTATCATTTGTGATTTCAATTGCAACCAATTTTAACAAGAGTAAAACATCCTATATGCAAAAACAGTATTTGATTTTTATCCATAGCTTAGATAGTAAAAATGTTATCATAAAATGATATATGCCTCAGGGAACAGTTAGTATCTCAGAGACTGTTAATGTGCTTTCATCCTTGCAACCATTCAATAATAGTACAAACGTATGACATTAATGGAACCTATTTTTTATAAGAAATTTAATGTTTTAAATTGAACTAAAGATTTTACAATTTTTTTGTTTTCATCAGATTTTATTCAGTATTATTTGTTACATCAATAGATATAAACAATTCACCAAAGTTTCATGGACATTGGTGAAAGCCTTTTTGAGTTATTTTCCGAAGTGTTAAAAATCCCCCTTTTTTTATGAATAAAGCCCCATTAATCCAAAACTTAAAATCTAAAATTTATAAAAATTGAAAGGGAGCTTACATCAATAGATATAAACAATTCACCAAAGTTTCATGGACATTGGTGAAAGCCTTTTTGAGTTATTGTCCGAAGCGTTGAAAATCCCCTCTTTTTTATGAGTAAAGCCCCATAAATCCAAAACTTCCTTTTTTTTATGAATAAAGCCCCATTAATCCAAAACTTAAAATCTAAAATTTATAAAAATTGAAAGGGAGCTTACATCAATAGATATAAACAATTCACCAAAGTTTCATGGACATTGGTGAAAGCCTTTTTGAGTTATTGTCCGAAGCGTTGAAAATCCCCTCTTTTTTATGAGTAAAGCCCCATAAATCCAAAACTTAAAATCTGAAATTAAAAAAAAAAACGAAAGGGAGCTTACGTCAATAGATATAAACAATTCACTTAAGTTTCATGGAAATTGGTGAAAGTGTTTTTGAGTTATTGTCCGAAGTGTGGACGACGGACGGACAGACGGACGGACAACGGTATACCATAATACGTCCCGTCTAAAAGACGGGCGTATAAAAAGTTGTGCCAAATAGGGCGAAGGTAGTCTATCTTGGGATAAGAAAAAAAGCCTTAGTTTTTCGAAAAAAAAAGTTTTGTCAACAGGACACTTATTAAAATGACCATATAATTGATATTCATGTCTACATCTGATAGAACAGATATGAAGATTACACCATAATCTACTTGTATTAACTAATTCAAAATTAAGGATATTTACACTCAGTCTTATTTCCAATAAACAAACCAAACTTTTCTGATTGGGTTTCATTAATATATCCTCCAAAACTAGAAATTATTAAAATAACAAACACAGCTTCATTGATTGTTAAGACTCATACCTCTAATTTGACATAAGCGTTCATCTCAGAACCAGAATCTATTACAAACAAGACGATTTCATTTTTTTTTTATCAAATCCCCTCACCTTCGTAGCAATAAAATTTCAACTTCAACCGCATATAAAATATACATTTCCCAACTCGTACGGTATGTACGAATTTGCTGTTACTACTCAGACTAAAAAAATAAACTCATCATAGATACCTGGACTAAATTTTGTATATACGCCAGTTTTGTCTACAAAAGACTCATCAGTGACACTCGAATCCAAAAAAGTTAAAAAGGCCAAATAAAGTACGCAGTTGAAGAGCATTGAGGACTAAAATTCCTAAAAGTTATGCCAAATACAGCTACGGAAATCTATGCCTGAGGTAGAAAAGCCTTAGTATTTCACATTTTTTTTCCAAATTTTGTTAACAGTTAATTCATAAATATAACCATATCAATGATAATTCATGTCAGCACAAAAAAGAACGACATAAATAAAACGTCACCAGTGTCTGAGCAAAAGGATGCTGAACAACAGAACCAGGGTTATATCAGAACAAATCTTTTTTTTAAAGTTAATGGGATATATCAGTAACATGTTGATAAATATTCGGTATCAACTTCACAAATGACGAACAACGATATAGAAGGATATATTCTAGGTACGGACGTTGTTTACAATCTTATACAGAACATGTTATAGTGTTCTTTAATTTGTCTTTGTGAATGTTATCCTCTACTATTTAGTCTATTTTTGGTAATATCCTTTTGGTGTGGCTCAGTACTTATGCATCCCACCAATGTGTTGTTGTACTGTGGTCATTTTATGTATTCTTGTCTTTCATTTTTGCTTATGTTCTTTGTCTATCATGTCTATACTTTTTTCTTTGTTGACACATTTGTTTGTTTTTTTTTGTGATTAATATCATAACACAATGTTGACTTCTGTATCCCTTTTTAGACATTTTTACCTATTATGTCTGTTGTTTTTTTTTTCATACATTGTTGTCAATATAATGGAGTTTTATGTGACATACAAGTGAGAGGTTTAGCTAGCTATAAAACCTGGTTTGATGTGATTCCCTCGGTTTTGGTTTATAGCCCAGATTTGTTTTTTTTCCTCAGTCAATTTATGAGTTTCGAACAGCGGTATACTACTGTTGCCTTTATTTATCCACCATTCTCTACGTGAAGAAATGCCTGTACCAAGTCAGTAGTATAACAGTTGTTTTCCATTCGTTTGGTGTGTTTGAACTTTTGATTTTGCTATTTGATAAGTGACTTTCTGTTTTGATTTTTCCTGTGAGTTTGCTATCTTTCTTATTTCACTTCTGCTATTTCCTAAAGCCTCAAAACTGCCTCAAGGTGATTTCAGATGGACTGTAAAATTTCTAATCCATTTTTTAGGTGATAGCAATTCTATTGCAATGGCAGGGTAAAAAAAGACACTGTAAATTTCATCTATGTGTATTTTGATCAATGATTTTCCAGAACTTTTGGCTACCAAAATTGTTAACCAAACATTTTACATATTTTTGTAGAAAAAAACCCTAAAATCAGCAGTATAAATAGCGTTCAATAAAATTCAGGAAAATATCACAGCATTAAACAATCACAGTCCCTACACATTATACACATAATGGCACTGATTGGCAAGTCTTTACAGATATACATTATGTTAACCATTTTGATTCCTGCTCGAGGATTCCTGACTTCATTCATTACAATATATACAAATGCTCACATGTCAAATGTTCACCCATATTAACACATGTCAAATTTCCACCCATATTAACACATGTCAAATTTCAACCCATATTAACATATGTCAAATTAAAACCCATCTTAACACATGTGTTCAGTAAACCTTATATATCAATAAGAAATTGATATCAAATAATTTCTAAATGCTTTTTATAAAAAACAATAAATAAATAAATAATTATACACACAAAATTACAAATTTGTTATATAACCCATTGCTAATTTTCTCGTTT
The DNA here is from genome assembly GCF_963676685.1 of Mytilus edulis. NCBI lineage: Eukaryota > Metazoa > Mollusca > Bivalvia > Mytilida > Mytilidae > Mytilus > Mytilus edulis. The sequence goes on along the minus strand of NC_092355.1, from coordinate 123,874 downwards.
TTAATAGATGCATGATTTCATATGACCACATATTGCATTATATCTAACAAGCTCCAGTCACCAATAACTTAAATAAAATCCTTATAATAAACACAATGTTCTAAATAATTACCACATTGTAAAGATATTGTCATGTGACAGTCATGTGATTCAAGAACAGAGTTTTGTTGTTAGTGTGGCTGTTCTTAACAAACTAGAATTGTAGCACTAAAAGTTCACTAAACATAATCCCTGACAATATTCAAATTTCAATAAAAATCCATAATTAAATCCGTTTCTTAGATCCAGGTGTTTGAATGTTCAATTTATAACAATCCGTTTCTTAGATCTATGTGTTTAAATGTTCAATTAACATAATCCGTTTCTTAGATCCACGTGTTTAAATGTTCAATTTATAACATAATCCGTTTCTTAGATCCATGTGTTTAAATGTTCAATTAACATAATCCGTTTCTTAGATCCAGGTGTTTGAATGTTCAATTTATAACATAATCCGTTTCTTAGATCCATGTGTTTAAATGTTCCATTAACATAATCTGTTTCTTAGATCCATGTGTTTAAATGTTCAATTTATAACATAATCCGTTTCTTAGATCCATGTCTTTAACTGTTCAATTAACATAATCCGTTTCTTAGTTCCATGTGTTTGAATGTTCAATTAACATAATCCGTTTCTTAGATCCATGTGTTTAAATGTCCAATTAACATAATCCACTTCTTAGATCCATGTGTTTAAATGTTCAATTAACATAATCCGTTTCTAAGGTCTATGTGTTAATGTTCAATTAGCATTTTAATTTGTCTCTAATATCCATCTGTTTAAGTGTTCAATAACAATCCATTTCTAAGATAAAAATGTTTACTATACATATTCCTTTTCTAAGATATATGTGTTTAAATGTTGATTACACATAATCAATTTCTCAGATCTATGTTTTTATAAGTTGATTAAGCATATTCCATTTCTAAGATCTGTGTGTTTAAATGTAAAATTAAAAGAATCCTTTTAAAAGATTCATGTGTTTAAATGGTAAAATAAGCAGTAAGTCTTTATTATAGACCTCATAGCTATTTAAGAATCTGCAACACATCTTTGCAAGATTTCGTGACACTTAAACTATTGACGTCATACAACAAACACTATAGTTGTATGGGGTCCAACATTGTTTTTACAATTTTCTTCTGGACACCAAATATTAAAGGATCATGATATATGTTCAGTAGTTGTTGACAAATAGCAATAAGGTGCATTATGGATAGTTTCTAATTGATTACATCCTATAGATAAGCCTGTGTCATGACTCAGTTTTCACTTTTATTCCTCTTATCTACAATGGATAAAAAATATGTAAGTTACAGTAAAACCACAATTAATGTTCTCATTTACAATGGATAAAAAAATTAATAATTACAGTAAATCAATAATTACTGTTGCCAGTATTTCATTTGTTTAATATGCATTACTTTTCATTTTGAACATATAATATTTCATGAAATATAAAAGCTTTTTGAAATTTAGATGTGATTTTTTCTTTGTTTTTTTTTTCAAACTACCAAAATTGTGACAAAGGAGATAATGCACATTCAAAATCTCAATTTTTGGTGAGTAGATGTAAGAAGGAAAAATTACCTCCAATTCATAAATATTTCCATATTAAATTCTTAAATAACATATATATATATATATATATATATGTTTTTATTATATAAAATGCATTAATTTCAACAAACTTATACTTGAGTATAAGGCTCAATTAACGGTGATTAAAACCTTTATATACAAAATAACAGATAATTGTGTATGCTTTGCAGAACTCATGTACAATGTCTAAAATCCACCAGTAAACTCTCACCTCTACAAAATGATAATACTAATATCAAATGAAATAAATAACCCTACTCCATCTGCATGTTTATGTCCAATCCTTTGAGTGCATTTAATTTACATGTTAAATCTCAAATCAAAAATTCATTTTACATCTTTAATCTTCTTGAATTAAAAATTCATTTTACCTGTTGAGCCTTATTTTCATGTGGAATCACTTTCTTTTTAACCAACAGGTTTCAGTTTTATGAGAAAAAAAATTATGTGTAAATTATCAAATGTAATGTGACATCGCTATAAAAACGGTTATATTATTTTATCAAAGCAATAAAATGTACCAGTGAACTTGATTTTAACCACTATAAACCAATAAATTGGATGTTTTCCCCATCACCCATTACCAAACATGTGACTAGAGGACTTTATTTTGACCTTTATAACCCAATGAATTCTAAGGTTTCCCATAACCCAATATCAATCATGTGACTAGAGGACTTAATTTTGACCTCTATACCCAATGAATTTTATTTTTTCCCATCACCCAATGCCAAACATGTGACTAGAGGACTTGATTTTGACCTTTATAACCCAATGAATTCTAAGTTTTCCCCATCACCCAATACCCAAACATGTGACTAGATGACTTGATTTTGACCTTTATAACCCAATGAATTCTATTTTTCCCCATCACCCAATACCAAACGTGTGATATACTTCTTAGCCACATCAGACAATAAATCTGGGTCATACAAAACAGTTTTTGCCCTCTTCTTTAATCTATCCAATAAAACGTTCATGTATTCTCTAGCAATGGCTGCTGATTTATTTTGAGGATCACCGTCACCATTTTTAGTTATAAGCCTTTGTATGGCTTCCTCTGCAATGCCATTCTGAAGGGTGCAAAAAGGTAACTAATTATATATTTTTATTTTTATAAGCCTTTGTATGGCTTCCTCTGCAATGCCATTCTGAAGGGTGCAAAAAGGTAACTAATTCTATATTTTTAATTTTTATAAGCCTTTTTATTTCATCCTCTGCAAAATAAAGGCAACAGAAGTATACAGCTGTTCGAAATTCATATTTTTAAAATTCATTGATATTTTCCACTTTTATCATCTATTTTGGGAATAATTCCAGAACAAGATTTCAATGAGAATGAAACGTCAGAAGAATACATTCTGTAAGTGATTGCAGATTGTGTAATTTGGTCTCATGTTGAGAGTTGTCTCATTGCCAATCATACCACATTTTCCTTTTATAGATAGCAGATTTTGATATCAAGTCAGTCCCATATATAGTGTTTTGTTTACACAAAAATTACTTTAGCAAAAAACAGTCAAATAAAAGCAATAAGGTCAGCATAAACTGCAAAAAGTAATTATTTTATGATTTTATGAGTTACGAGACATGTTTTTAGTTTACAATTCTTATAATGATTTAATATTTAATATAAGCATTAGCATACTAAGCAATACAAATTTCAAATGCTTATGTTTTTGAGCTCATCATTAATTTATTATTTTGTATAAATGCAGGCTGTTATTTGATTTAAGTTAATCCATTACTCCAATAATTGTCCCTGCTCAATTATACCTCCCTAAAGTAAAATTATTTCCTGACTTTGAGCATAGTATTAAATCTGGAAATGTTTTATCTCATTGATTCCTATGTGTGTCTCTCCCTAACTTTTCAGGGATACTTTTATGCTTTTGCCAAAACCCTTAACTTAATTCTAAGACAACATTTTCTAAAAAATCAATGAAATTGATTCCATTCCCTTCGCAAATATCCCAAAATACTATAATTAGTTCAAAAACTTTTAATTTCTATTTTTAGAGAAGTTTTAACTTAGACTATTTAAATTAATTGATAACAGCAATTGTTCAAATGGATCAGTTATTAAAATGAACTCAAAGATAACTTTTTATATGAGTAACTCTCAATCAGTCTACCTTAGGTACAGCTTCCTCTCCATATATTGTCTGCTAAACAAAGATAACATTTAAACCTTGATATAGTATTGGTAAAGTGGCATACATATATGTACACTCCCTGTCTGCTAAACAAAGATAACATTTAAACCTTGATATAGTATTGGTAAAGTGGCATACATGTATGTACACTCCCTGTCTGCTAAACAAAGATAACATTTAAACCTTGATATAGTATTGGTAAAGTGGAATCCATGTGCACTCCCTATCGAGACCAAAAGAGATGTATCACTAGTCACTAACATATTTACGACAATTTTTATAAGAAAAATCCCCACCACAACAAAACGGCAGTGCTATGACACAGGGCAGAGTAGTTATTATGGTGTGGGAGGCAACAGGCCACTCGGTGGAAACAGACAAACAGGAGTAATATCAGAAGATTGTTCTCCAGGTCAAAGTAGAGGACAACTTTGACCAACAAAGGCTTCCAAAGAACCCATTCTAGTTGAGACTCTGGTCTAGGTACCAGATAAGTGTGTGTGATGTACTGAAATTGCCACCCACTACACCACAAAACCACACAAAACAGTAGTGTTATTACTATAGGATAACCAAATATTACACAGACAGAGGGAAATAACTCACTATAAACATTTTTAAATTATCTGATTATCTAACACTGATTAAACATCTAAGGTTTGGCAGACAGAAAGACATGAAAAAAACAATTGTGACCTGAGGAAAAAACACCTTTCTTTATAGTGATTTGGAATTGTTGACTGGAACGTGTACTTGGATATCAGATTAAAAAGGTATCTATCAGTTGTATATAGGGGTTTGAAGGGATCACTCATCACATACCTACATGTCACTCCTTCTCAGATATTAGACTTAAATGAAATCCCTTTAATAATGTCTCCTATTTGATTTAAATAAAACATGACTTGTGCTAATTATATGAATCTCACATGAAACAACAAATGGAAGATGTCTGAACTGGTTAAAGTAATCGTTTTTTGAGCTATAGCTATCAAAAGACATCGAAACAGGTGTATCATTCTGTGTGCTATCCATGTAACAGAATAGGCGAACCAGAATATACTTTAAAGATTTATAAAAAACAAAATATCTAAATCAAGGTTATAAATATATCCCCTAACATTAGCTTTTCTTTTAAAATAATTTTAATATTTTAAATATAATTAATTTTTTTATTTAACTATGGTGTGACATGTGTGCTCAGATGCAGAGGAACTAACAAAAAAAAGATTGTAAAATAGTCAATCATTTGACTTTTACAAATAGACTTTATAGAAGATTATAATAAACATAAGCCTTACCAATGGTCCTGCATTAGGAGTTATTCTAGGTCTTTTCTCTGTTTTAATCTCGTCAGTAACAGGGAATATGTTTGGGGGAGTATTGTTGAAAGTTATAGACGGTGTTGACTGTCTTCTAGAGGTCCGGGATATCGGACCACTCCTGTTAAAATAAAATTTAATATTACTCCACATAGGTTAAATAGACGTTGTGGACTGTCTTCTAGTGGTCCGTGATATTGGACCACTCCTGTAAAAAAGTTTTAGCCCCATATGTAGATATAGGAAGATGTGGTATGAGTGCCAATGAGACAACTCTCCATCCACATAACAATTTATAAAAGTAAACCATTAAAGGTCAAGTTACGGCCTTCAACGGGGAGCCTTGGCTCACACGAACAGTACATGTATGAGCGGTTGTGGAGTGTTATTTGCAAGACTGAGATATACCTAGATGTATTCAGGATCTCAACTATAAATTCAAAATTTAACCACATCTTACAAAATTTTCCAGCTTTGAAACTTTCTATTATATCCATGTTTACTATAAAGACAGAGGAGTGTAAGAAAAAGGCGACTATTATTGCCTGCCTTAATGTATTGTGCATATTGACACTTTAGTGACATAAACTGTTATCACATATATTCTCCATGGTAACGAGATGTGTCAATGCTAATACAACTGCATACCAAATATGATTGACCTACCACTAGTGGTTTACTATCAACTAGACCTAATCACAAACTAATACATTGTTGCACTGCCATTACCGGAAACAGCATACCTATGTCTGACTTTTTGACTCTGTCAAGGCGGGACAAAAAGTAGTTTTCAATATTACTAGATGTATATAAGGAAAAGTATTATGTCAAGAGGTAATATTTGCATACTAAATAACAATTATTTATTTGTACAGAAGAAAGACACTAATATCTAGGCCAAATAAGGGATCCCTGGGGGCTTATTGCCCTTACTCCTTTTCTTAATATTATCAAACTTTGGTTTGGCACATACTTTTCCAATCACATACAATGTATATACTTAGAAGTTGATATAAACAAAGAAAATAAAGAAATTTCATGAAATATACAAATTTCCTCATGGATTGTTTCAATTGCCATTTCATGAAATGTGAACACCTCATACATTTAACTTCAGTGTAGTAAAGATAAATCAAAGAACATATATATGGCAACTTTTCAATGGGCAAAATATAGGACTTGTGATGTCCTTACTAGGGACCTTTTCTTCTTTTAAAAATAACTGAAAATTTGTATTTGTCATTTATCTGAAATCTATTTATAAATCAACAGTTATTAATAATGTCACACTATATAATGTAAGTAAGTTTAAATATCGTTAAAGTATGAAAGTTAGTTTCTGTTAGTTAAACCACACAAAATATTTGTGTTACAGCTAAACCTATAACCTATAACCTACCCTAATAATATTTCGATATTTTTTAACAAGCACTTCAAAAGCAAGGATTTGTATAGTCTTACTATACAAATCTTTGTGTTAAAATTAAGTTTTTCCTATTAAAATTAGTCATTTATTTTAAAATACAATTAGTTGCAAGAAATAGTCTTTACTAAACATACAAATGTTACAATACAGAGCAACATAAATGTTAATGTTTTTCTTTGAATATAATTCAAAATTTTAATTGCTTAGACAATAATTTGGAGTGTGGAATTATGGAAATGAACAGTAATTTGTGGGTATAAACATTAATTTTGAGTGTGAAATCGATAAAATAATAAAAAAATAATAAAAATATGAAACAAATATTATTAAAAAAAAAGTGTTTGGAATTTCCCCCTTGGGGTACCATTTTGGGGTATTTCCCTATGAGCGTAGTCTAGGCGGTAAGCATTGACAATTTACGGAATAAGAAAGGGAAAATGAATTTAATTAATAGCATTTGATAAACATGGTATATAAATTACCAATTTGAAGACATAACAGGTTTAAATTCATAAAAGTTTGACCATTGTTACTACAAGTTGTCATGGTTGTGACGTGACGTTGTAAGTAGGCGGGGCTTATAGGTGAGTTGAGGTCATTGACGTATAAAGCTAACGTTTATACGTATAGCTTTATCTGTATAGTAAAATAGCTGATTGCAGTATAACTTGGCTTATGGCATTGATGTTTTAACTGCTGGAATTTGTGGGTATAAACATTTATTTTGAGTGTGAAATTGTGGGTATTAAAATCAACTTGAGAGTGTGGGTTTGTGGGTATTAACATCAATTTGAGAGTGTGGAATTCCAAACCTGTTATAGAGTGCGAATAAAAACATAAAAACCATGTTTTGTGGAAGTGTGAAAAATATCCAAAATTATTAGTGTGCGGATATGACTAAAAATTCTTATACCTGTACTTTGTACTAAAATGTATAGTCCTATACCTCTATGTTGTATTAAAATGTATATTCCTATACCTCTATTTTGTATTAAGATGTATATTCGTATACCTGTATGACTTTTTTGATGTGACATCCAACGGAAGCATTTGTAACTGAACAGAGTCTTGGTGAACATAGGGATTATTCCTAGCAGCCAGAGATAATGTGGCCGAGGTAAAGTCAGCCTCACTTTCACCGCTCCCGTCATCAGTACTGCAATCAGTGGTTAGTAAATAATATACAGATAGCATGCAAACACAAAACAGGAACAATTCTTGCAGTTTTATATATTTATTATCTCCCCTTAACTTCTAATACATGACAATAAATATTAAAAGAGGGGAATTAACTCAGATCTACTCCCTATATAGATAAAGTAATGTTTCAAGTCAGTTATAATGATTAACAGACATTTGTGATAAAAGGTAAATTGCACATGCAAATATTATCCCTCCTACAGGATATAGAAGGAAGGACATCTTCCACTGAAGGTTGGCAGGTATGCAACAAATACACTGCTAAACATATTTAGGTGTTAACAATACACACATACATGTATTTGTCTTTACTAATATATTTCATATATTTTTTTGGCAGATTATTTTGTTCAACTGTTTCACATTTTGTCAGGGCCTGACTTCACGGCAAATTTCCGGGGGGAAATGGTTTTGCTCATTGTTGTGAAGGTCTTGTACATTGTGTCCTATGGTTGCTTCTATCTAATTATTTGTATACAGCTCTGTTGTATAGTTGATGTCTCATTGGCAATAATACCACATCGCCTTATTTTATATTCTTTGTTTTTTTGAGTTAAAATATCTTGATTCAAACTTTTTAGCTTTTTATATATAACTGCAAGAAAAGTTTATAAATTTGTACTGAAGTTAGACAACAATTAAATAGTATAAATGAAGCATTAAGTTAATAAAAAGAAGCAGAAAAAAAAACTTTACATCATTTACACATGGTTAATTACAATGAAAAACTGAAAAGAAATACTGATGTTAAAATAAGCTGAAAGAACAAAAAATGAACATTTGTTGACAATTGTAAGTTACCTTATGTCTCTGGGCTGAGGTAGTGATGGCATTGTAGAATTCATGTCTCGAAATGCATCTGTAAGGTAAAAGTTAAAAGATACCATGAACACAAATTTAAAATGCACAGAAAAAAATAAAATTGACAATATCTTTATCTTTTAGTAAAAAGTAATAAGAATATTTACATTAACCTTTGTTGTTAAATTTAATTAGGTCTTGCATTTCAATAGAATATAACCCCTGCGAGATGAAATTCATGAACTGATGAACCACCATGAACTGTTCATGAATGTTCATGAACAATGCATGACTGTTCATAATGAGTTCATTAAGTTTCGTTCATGAATTTAGTTCATGAATAGTTCATAAAATGCAGTTCATGAACATTTTCTGAACTTTAATGAACTGTAAGTCAGTTCATAATGTTCATAAATTGTTCATAACACATGTTCATGAACATTTTATGAACTTTAATGAATAAATGAATACATAAAGTTTATAAAAAAATTCATAAATTTGACTGTCATACAAGTTCTCATAAAATTTGACATCCATTACATTGTATCATGACATCACAATTAAAGTGCTTTTAGCATGACCTCTAGTTTATTCATTTACAGATCTTGAGATCATTTTGAGACAAAATTCAGTTGAATAGCAAAAGTGTAAATACATGTATGAGGGGGAGGACAGGGGTAAGGGAGACAGGGAGGAAGGGTGTAGGAGAAAGGAGAAAGGGTGTAGGAGAAAGGAGAAAGGGGGTAGGAGAAAGGAGAGGAAGGCTGGGAGAAAGAGAAAAAGTTGGAGAAAAAAAATAAAATATGAAAAAATAAAATATCTCTCTTTTTTGTGGTAAATTAAAGAAAATAAAATAATCATTAAAAAAAAATCATTTAACAACAGATATTAGCTCAGCACCTTTTTCTTTTTTTCATACTATGCCAGAAGAGTGTTACATTTTTAGAGTCATACAAAATTTGGGACTAACTTTGAAGTTTTGTAACTTACTTTGAGCTGGAGATGTTTCTCATGTTTCGTTTTTACAATCATGACAAATTTGGTAAACTTAATTTCTTTCTTCTAAAGATGTAATTTCTGATTGTCTCTCAAAGTTCAAACATGTGCCTTTCTTAACCATCATACGGCACATACAGTCAGGGGTACTACTTGTACAAGTGTATTTTATTTACTTGAAGAAGTAAAAAAAAATATACACATATAAGTAAATAAATAATGTTTGAATAATCTCCCCTTAATTTTCTAAAAAATTTACTTGTATAAGTAAATTTTTCTTACAATCCCACAAAAATCCTCAAGTTTTGAGATGTAAAATCATGCCTTTAATGAATTTTCCCAGGTTTGCTCAAATTTTTTCATTAAAGTTCAATGTTTCATCTCATTAATTCATCAAAGAAACTGATTGAGCAAAGATCTTGTATATTTGCGCAAGGCCTTCAAAAATTGCTCCTTTGGGGCTTGTAAATGAGCAGTGTTATGAAGATAACAGACAAATGGGATTTTCATTGTCCATGAAATTATACTTTAAATGATTAGTAAAGACATCTGTAAAGGGAACACAATTTAAAATTCTATTAGAGCAAAGAAATCTTAAGAATTCAAGAAAAGAAGAAAGGATGATTTTTTTACTTATACAAGTAAAAAATTCTGAATGCCTAAGGGACATAACTAAGCCATTTTTTTTTTACCTATACAAGTAAATAAAATTCACTTGTATAAGTATCCTACAAATTTACTTATATGTGTATATTTTTTTTTACTTCTTCAAGTAAATAAAATACACTTGTACAAGTAGTACCCCTGACTGACATAGAGGAACTTGGAAAATAAGGACAGATTAATGACAATTCATTCTTTCCCAAACATTGCAGACTGGTGTCAATAATTATCATTATTAATGAATTACGTTTACCTATTGTAAAACACTTCAATGACTTTGACAAAAGATTACAATGTAGACAAATGATTACAAGTGACTGGGAATAGAAAAACGTCATAATGACGTCAGCAAAATGATGTTTTTGACGCTTACAATACAAATGAAGATGTTTGATGAGGAGTGAAGTAATATAGCTGTCAAAACAAAGCAGATTTGTTATCAGATAAGTAAATTATATATATTTTGATTATATTTTTTTGCTGAATAACTATTTGTTGAAGCATTTTATAATAATTATTGATTAATTAAAATAAATATAAAACACCAGAAAGTAGCCTTTACATTTTACAGTGTTAGTTTAATGATTTCCATTCAGGAATAACTGATAGATTTGTACAATATATTGTATTTCAAGGTAAAAATAATTCATGCTTCAGCCACTCTTATGATTGTGTGTGGGTAAATTAAAAGGGGAAAAAGGGGGGTAGGTACATTATTTGAAATGTCATGAAAAGGCTGAAGTGATATTCATGTTATTAATCTTACTCTATTGATATTTTAATAAAAACAACATTTATTAAATTAAATTATTACATTGTATTATACCTGTTAGAAACTGTTTAATCTTGAGTGCTTATTTATAAAAACAAATATCAAGGACTTTTGATTCTTTGTGGAGTGATTTTTGATTTTGCAGGGGGAAACTCAGATGCATTTATTGATTAAAAGATTTGTTCAACTGTGAAGAATTTCAAGCAGAACAACTGCACCAAGATGTTATTTAGCATTTCTAGTTGGAAGTCCTGATACAGCAATTTTAATTACAGACAGGAAGAGAAGTTTACTTATGATAATAACACAAAAAATGAAAATTCAAAAAAATACTTTTAAATTATTTCATGAACTTTAGATGAACAGTTCATGAACTACAAGTGGACAGACAATGTTCATGAATTAAATTACTAATGAACAGTTCATAAACACAGTAGTTCATGTGTTCATGAATGATTCATGGACTGGTATGGTTCATGAACAAATTCATGAATCATTCATAAAAAAATTCATGAACTATACATGAACAGGACATGAACTACAAATGGACAAGCGTGTTCATGAACTATAAAATCATGAACAATTCATGAATAATAAAAGTTCAAGAACTATTTTTGTTCATGAACTTTAATGAACCAAAGAGTTCATGAACACTTTCTGTTCATGAATAGTTCATTATTCACTGGTTCATGAACGTGCTTGTCCATTTGTAGTTCATGTCTAGTTCATTAACTGTTCATGAATCTTTTATGAACAATTCATGAATTATGTTCATGAATCATTCATGAATCATCCATGAACATTCATGAACTATTCATAATCATTTCGCAGGGGAAAAGAACAAATTTCCAATATCCCCATACATTGCATATATTTTATATTTCCAAGGGCAATAACTACAAAAGTAATTTTTCATCTTCTTTAAAACAATCTATAAGTAACTGATTATCTTATTAAAGAAAATATAAATTGTATCATAAACAGACCTTCAAGGGCATTACTTATATAATATAATTTAAGTTTTATAAAATCTGGCAAGAAATGTACACTAAAACAAGCGCTAACAAGGCCATTTTCCATAAATTTAATATATCCAAGGGACATAACTCTCTTTAAACAGTTGATCAATCATTATAGGAAAGTTATCTTATGTGGGCCATTTGGCAACATTTGTTGTAGGATGAGAAAAGTATGCACTCAGTGTTCTAATTTTCAAATTAAGTTTAGATTTTCTCACTTATTTCAGTTTCAAATAAAACTGTAAATAAAATGATAAAATGTATAATACTGTAAATTCAGAAATTACTGTGTGTATTTATTATTGCGATTTTGATATTTTAGACTTTAATGTGATTTTATTTTTCTTAATATTGAGAAAAATCTTGTACGAAAATATAAAACACACGTGTCAAAAACCTAATAGACTCGTCCACTGGAAAAACAAGAATATTGGGTTAATCTGTTGTCTCGCATTCCCGTTTTTTTTATCCAAATGGATGATAATTTTTTTATTATCTATGAAACAAGATTATACCAAATGATTTGTTAATATTCAGTACTTTAACTTGATGCCTTCACCCTGTCCAAATTATTTGCGCAAACGACATTTCAAGGTCAGTTATAATTGATTTGTCTATTGTTAGAAACGTAAACTGGAAGTTTTATTTTTTCACAACAGAAAGTGTTATCAATTTTGTTAGTGGTTAATGCATTTCATTTCATAAAAAAAGAATATTTCAATTATTTTTCAGGGATAATACATTTGTTAGGGTAGGCAGGAATAAAAAAAAAAGCATGAAAAGTCAATTTTATTTTCATTCTGGAAATCAGCAAAATCGGGTTGGCGGATCCGTAAACCATCAAATTAAAAAAAAAAAATGGCCTTACTTTATACAAAAAAAATCAAAATGAAGTTTATATTAGGAAGCTAACCCTGTCACATTTTTCACAATAATAAAGACAGCGATAATTTATGGTTTTACAGTTATCTATTGAAGGAGGTGAAAATTAAGTAAATGATAATTTTGAACATCTCCGGAAAAATATACACTCTAATTCAGTAAATAGTTTTTCCTAAGTTCTACATCTAACTAATTCAAACACTAATGAGAGAGAGAGAGAGAGTGTGTGTGTGAGAGTTCTATGTAGTATTGTGAGAAGCATAAAGGATTAATGAAAATTAACATTTTCAATGTTGGTTTATAAAATTGTCTGGTAAGCAATCTCTTTTATTTCAGCATTACTCAATTATCGTTTCTTTAATTTTACACAGCTTGAACCTCAATATAGAATTAATAAAAAGAATCAGGTTTGAAGAATCAAAAAATAAAATGAAGATTTTCCTGCCTTGAGGCTTGATAATTCCCACATGTTAGGGGAAACTAACATTTTTCTTTCTTCAATTATAGTGCCTAACAAGATTTTGTGAGGTAGACGAAATTGACCTCAAAACGATCGTCTTGACATTTTGGGTCCCAAAATAGGTAGATCAGACATATTTTGACTTAACGGCTTCTTTAGTTTGGGATTAATTGCAATTAGTATGTTCCTATGAGACTGAAAAATCATATTTTTTGTAAGATAAATAATATTTTTTCCTGGCGTAGCCGTGCGTAAAATGTATTTTGGCATTTCTCTTCGAAAAATGACTTTTTGATTGGAATAAAACTTCTTATTTGTAAACTTTTTCTGTTTTTCTCCACAATTGCCTATTAAAAAAGTAATTTATCTACTGTGTATTTGGAGAAAATTGTGAAAATAGGAGAATTGGCAATTCTTACCTTCGTACCTATACTTTCATTGATAAAACATAACATGGACTCATCCAGTGTCCAGTTTGAAGGTCATTTTAGTTACTGTTACATTCTAACTCGAATAATTACAGCGCCCCCTTATGGTCATTGTCCTCCAGAGTTAATGGAGTGATTGAAGTGATCGTAATATAACGACTGGATTACTCGGGTTAGTCACATTCATGCACATTCTGATTTAATCAATAGTCATGTATGAAAAGCAAAAACAGTTAGAAGGTAAACTGTTATAATTTAATCCAATCAAATTGCGTTATTTTCAATAACAATGACCGGTCCACATCAAAATAAGTAATAGGGGTAAATTGGGTAGGGAGAAAATGTAAGATATTCAAAGTTAATTTTTTTGCAATAACGAATAAAAAATTGTCAACCAAAAGTTTTGCTATCATTTCATAAACATGTTGTTCTGTGTTGGTACAGTTATCGAAACTTTCATGTGTGTATTTAAGGCAATACAAAGTTTGGGCTTCAAAAGTCCACATAATTATTGACTTTATACAGAAAATTCATCCTTTTAAAACATAAAATGTTTCACAAACAATATGTGACTACAAAGTAAAATCATTTCTCAAAACACTGCAAAAAATTTCATTTCGATTGGTATAGTGGTATTGTTATAACGTGCGTTGAAATGAACAGTGGTATAGCATCGAATTCCCTCACAAAATCTTGTTAGGCACTATAATATGAGTAGGAATTAAATCTAGGTCAACTTGTAATTGTTACAACTAAAAAAATAACAAGAGATTTTAAATTTGTACAATTAACAAAATTAATGTATAATTTCCTCAATTTCACAAAACTGATTAAAGTAGCAAACACATTATTGCTTTAATGTCCAACACCAAAGTCAGTATATAACTATATTATAAACCTAACAATTAGACATACATTTAGACAAACATATCTAGCATGTGTATAATAAAAATATATACTATATTCTGAGTACATTAGCAGGATATAAGGAATTCAATCTACAGTCTCTAAGATAGAAATCAAAACACAGGTTATAGTTAAATATTCCAAGTAATAACGAAGTCACTAGCCAAGAGAAGTCTTGAGCTGAGAAATGTTAGAAAATCACACCCTGACCAGCCACACAGACAAAACTTGGTAAACAGTGAAACAATAAGACATACACAATTAAAACAGGACAGGCTAGCTCAAACAAACTCTTGGTTAATTCACAGAATAAATAGCCAGCCAACAACAACCTTGACTCACAATTCTCAAATGGATCTCTAGGTGGTTTTCTTATCTGTGATAATGTTTCCTCCAATGTAGGAACACCTTCACATATAGCAAAAGGGTAACTCCTCCTGGGTGGTGGAGGAGTTAGTGCCCTTGGTATATTTTGCTGAACTGTTATAATACGCCGTGGCAACCTTGATGAGACTGCTTCAGGGAAATCACTATCAGAACTCTTATGTTAGGCAGAAAAAGAAAAAGAACTGTGTTATTATAGAAACTAGAAATCGTACATGCTCTTTTTAGTTTATATTCGGCTGAAAGCTTATCTCAAAATGAAAATTCCAAGTAATATATCTGTAACTTTTAATAAGGCAATTGTATTTAAACAGTCAGGATACCATTATTTTGAACATAGAAAAATCCAGATATAGAAAATCTCAGATGAGTTTATTGTCTTTTGGCTTTTGATAGTTTTATGTAAAATATGCAAATTATCCAAGTGCCCAACCTCAGATCTGGTCAGATATTCCCTTGAAAAATTGAAAATTGTAAATTACCTGTTCAGGTAGTGTTTTGTGTTTCAGACCACCCAATTTTTGTCACAAATTTTACTTCTGATTTTTCATAATAAGAGATCAACTTTCAGTAAATATTGTGCAACTAAACATATTTATGCTGTAGACATACTCACAACATATCCCCATATAAACCTTACCTGCATGAGTGTAGGCTGTTCTAACATTTAGTCCTACAAGTGTTTGAGCAATGTTGGCTGATCCTTCGTGTAGCGCCACCTGTAGACGATGTTTTAAATCATCTTGTGTTAACGATCGTCTTAATGACATGATTTGATGGTTATACATTCCGTCTTCCTCATTACACTATGTAGCAGGTTAGGAAAAGCAAGAAAATAGAAAATATAGCAAACTATGAATAGCCCAAATTATGTAGAGTGGAAAATCCAAATCTATAATTAGCAACCATACACAAACTATAACCAGCCCAATTATAGTTGAAATTCCATTCTTATAATTAGCAAAAAATATACAAACTACAGTTTTATACAATTCTTGCTCACACTAAGCCCTAAAAAAATATGGTTTAACTTCGATGAGAATTTTGCCTCATTTTAAAACAACATAGTTAAACAACCAAATTAATATAATCAAAGAAAAATTCTGATGCCTGTTCCCTTAATTGCCATTTCTTTGCAAAAGCTTCATTATAATTTCAAGTTTATGGAAGCTATAGGTAAGCAAAATTGTAAAAAGTAAAAATTAGAGAATCTTGATTTTAACAACACTATTTTTAGGACAAAAATATTAAAGACAGCTATAGCCCTGTGTACAAATTATTTTTTTCTGAATTAATAAAGGCCATAATAAATGAAAAAAAATATTTACTGAAAGAAATGTCATTTATGTGAGAATTAACTATTAAATAATTGAATGGTGAAAATTTTCAAAATCTTAACATTTTGCAATTATTATAGTATCGCCTCTACAAGAGTTCTCATACAGTACAAACTCAGATAAGAAGATTGCTGTGCTAATTTACTCAAAATCATGTAGCACATTTTACTATGTTCAAAGTCCACATAACTTTTTTATTCCATTTTCCACCATAATATAGCTACATAATGTCTTAATACTTTATATTTAGGGTAGTCCAAGATGTGCTGTCAAAATGTAAGAAATTCTCTGAACTTTCTAGCAAGCAAATATCTATATAGCATTACAAACCAAATTCCACTTTAATCTGTCATAAAAATAATCATTGACTATTTGGATTTTCTGAAAATCTGTGTTACAAATTATAGCCAAAAATAGTTGTAGTTGAAAACATTTTGTTTCACTTAAATCGAAAAAAAATCCAAGCCAGTCTTTTTTTTTTTAGGAAAGCACCCATCACCCATTTAACACACATAACATTGCACTCTAATTAAGCATCTTAAAATATACAGCTTATATATTTTGACATAATATAACACTTTCACAATTATAAATCTGTATATACTCCGACCTCTTTGAAATGAAGCATATGGGGAACAATCATTAAACAAAAGTGTTTGTGTGAAGCACTTCTTCTAATTTCAATAATATCCTTTTAGTGTATCACACTGGTTAGATAATGAGGAATAAAACTTTCGCCCACATGTTAGCTTATCATTCTCTTTGAATTGACTTTAATATTTTTGAATAAATCATTAAACATTTTCTATGTCAAACAATCCACAAAAATTTTCATTTTACTGTTATTTGTTCAACATTAATATCAAAATATTAGTTGTTTTATCATTAAACTTAAACAAAACACGAAAACAACAAATCAACAACAAATGACAGTCCAAAATTAAGACCTAAAAAACCATTTACAAGTTAGGGTTGTTAAACAAAAATCATTCAGTTTTTAATTACTGTGGAATCATTATTATTTGTAGGATAACCATTTTTTATGGAGTTTGTGGTCAATGGTGGACTTAATATTCAAGTGTTCAACAGAACAAAAATGTTCTATAGGCTTGTACGCAGACTTTGGCAAAACCACAAAATAAAATATCCATCAAAATGCAAGTTTTCCTTAAAATCTTCCATCATTGTCCTCCTTAATCCATTATAATTACCGATCGTGCAAGTGGTGTATAGCCAGTCAAGGTCATTAAAATCTTCCATCGTTGTCCTCCTCAATCCATAATAATTACCGACCGTGCAAGTGGTGTATAGCCAGTCAAGGTCATTAAAATCTTCCATCGTTGTCCTCCTCAATCTATTATAATTACCGACCGTGCAAGTGGTGTATAGCCAGTCAAGGTCATTAAAATCTTCCATCGTTGTCCTCCTCAATCCATTATAATTACCCACCATGCAAGTGGTGTATAGCCAGTCAAGGTCATTAAAATCTTCCATCGTTGTCCTCCTCAATCTATTATAATTACCGACCGTGCCAGTGGTGTATAGTCATTCAAGGTCATTAAAATCTTTCATCGTTGTCCTCCTTAATCCATTATAATTACCTACTGTGCAAGTGGTGTATAGCCATTCAAGGTCATTAAAATCTTCCATCTTTGTCTTCCTCAATCCATTATAATTACCGACCTTGCAAGTGGTGTATAGCCAGTCAAGGTCATTAAAATCTTCCATCGTTGTCCTCCTCAATCCATTATAATTACCGACCGTGCAAGTGGTGTATAGCCAGTCAAGGTCATTAAAATCTTCCATCGTTGTCCTCCTCAATCTATTATAATTACCGACCGTGCCAGTGGTGTATAGTCATTCAAGGTCATTAAAATCTTTCATCGTTGTCCTCCTTAATCCATTATAATTACCTACTGTGCAAGTGGTGTATAGCCATTCAAGGTCATTAAAATCTTCCATCTTTGTCCTCCTCAATCCATTATAATTACCGACCTTGCAAGTGGTGTATAGCCAGTCAAGGTCATTAAAATCTTCCATCTTTGTCCTCCTCAATCTATTATAATTACCGACCTTGAAAGTGGTGTATAGCCAGTCAAGGTCATTAAAATCTTCCATCGTTGTCCTCCTCAATCCATAAAAATTGATACCCATGAAAATAATGATTCCACAGTAAATCTCAAGAGGATACAACAACAGAGTATTTAGCTGGTTCATTTAATATTATTCATCATACTCTTGTAAGTTTTCCTGTTTACATTGTTTTACATTTTGTCAAGCAGAGGACAAGTTCTATAGATGACTATCAGGTATGAGTTTGTATCATTGTTGAAGGTTGTGAGTTTCTTAAATCCACTTTATTTGTACTGTGGACAGTTGTCTCATTGACCATCATATCACATTTCCTTATTTCTATATTTGAGACATATGCTGTTGAAGTGACATGGGTGCTGATATAAAAAAAAGCTAAAAAAACAAGGCAACAATGACAAACTGTGAAACAAATGAGTGAACTTTACAATTCTGCAACACAAGATAAATATTAGCTCACATACAACAGCCAAACAATGGTATTACCTGTAGTCGAGGTTCTGGGGTCTAGAAGAGATAAAATTAACACTTATCTGTGGTCAAGAAAAAATATTGACCCCTGCATGGTCAAGAACAAATATTGACCCCTTCTCCCCTGCATGGTCAAGAACAAATATTGACCCCTTCTCCCCCTGCGTGGTCAAGAACAAATATTAACACCTTCTCCCCCTGCGTGGTCAAGAACAAATATTGACCCCTTCTCGCCCTGTTAAGTCAAGAACAAATATTGACCCCCTTCTTGCCCTGCGTGGTCAAGATCAATTATTGACCCCTTCTCCCCCTGTGTAGTCAAGAACAAATATTGACCTCTTCTCCCTCTGCATAGTCAAGAGTAAATATTGACCTCTTCTCCCCTTGCATGGTCAAGAACAAATATTGACCTCTTCTCCCCCTGTGTAGTCAAAAACAAATATTCACCTCTTCTCCCCTTGTGTAGTCAAGAACAAATATTGACCCCTTCTTCCCCTGTGTAGTCAAGAACAAAAATTGACCCCTTCTCCCCCTGCGTGGTCAAGATCAATTATTGACCCCTTCTCCCCTTGCATGGTCAAGAACAAGTATTGACCCCTTCTCTCCCTGCATGGTCAAGAACAAGTATTGACCCCTTCTCCCCCTGTGTAGTCAAGAACAAATATTGACCCCCTTCTTGCCCTGTGTAGTAAAGAACAAATATTGACCCCTTCTCCCCCTGCATGGTCAAGAACAAATATTGACCCCTTCTCATCCTGTGTAGTCAAGAACAAATATTGACCTCTTCTTCCCCTGCATGGTCAAGAACAAATATTGACCTCTTCTCCCCTTGTATGGTCAAGAGCAAAACTATTGTCCTATTCTCCCCCTGCATGGTCAAGAACAAATATTGACCCCTTCTCCCCTTGTGTAGCTATATATATATGGTCAAGAGCAAAACTATTGTCCTCTTCTCCCCCTGCGTGGTCAAGAACAAATATTGACCCCTTCTCCCCCTGTGTAGCTATATATATATATATGGTCAAGAGCAAAACTATTGTCCTCTTCTCCCCCTGCATGGTCAAGAACAAATATTGACCCCTTCTCCCCCTGTATAGTAAGGTAACTTATAACACCCCCATTATAAGTAGTACAGATTGTGCATTCTTATTCAATCAGTTGAATTGTCTTATAGTAATTGTCTTAAAAGTAATATGCTCAAAATACAATTCATGTAAATTTCATTTTCTTGTAACTGCTAATGCTAGTTAAACGATGCATTACACTATTATACTGATCCTACATACAAGATATAATTATAAATTCTATGATCTTAAAGCAATTGGAG
The DNA here is from genome assembly GCF_963676685.1 of Mytilus edulis. Classification (NCBI taxonomy): domain Eukaryota; kingdom Metazoa; phylum Mollusca; class Bivalvia; order Mytilida; family Mytilidae; genus Mytilus; species Mytilus edulis. The sequence continues at coordinate 103,591 of NC_092355.1, read as the reverse complement.
TGATCTCCCCTCATGCAAGGTGATTCCTGTAAACCAACTTATTTTTGGGGATACTTTAATTGGATTGTGTTTGACCCTTTGTAGCCCATTTCGCAGCGATTTAATCTTGCGATTCTCAAATTAATAATTGATGTAGTTAAGAAGTTTTACATATTTGTGACAATTTATATATTATCGAAATTTTTCCTCTTTGCAAAAGTTGGGAAAATTAATTGCATGTGAAAATAGGTTGGTTTACAGTAAATTACACTAAAATCCTATATCAAGTTAGGCCAAAGCAATTAAATTCTGTACCAATTTAGGCAAAGCAATGATTGTTTTACCCATTTTATAAATAATATAAACTGCAAAGTACTGATATCTCATGATAAATACACTGAAGGAAAATACTAAAATCTATCCATGCAATTAAAATTTTATACTAAGTTATATTCATGCAAATAGATTGTAAGCTTACAGGATTGAGGTAATTAGGAATGTTATCAAATTAGGCCATTCTAATTACATTATTTAGCAACTGTGTTGTTGCAATATTTAATTAAATATACAATTGCTGCCACCAAATGTTATGTAACAAACAATGGGGGGTTAGACTAAATTTCATAAACATACTCTTTTTTCAAATAAAGGTGGAGGTTGTCTCTGTCTGTTTATATAGTCCATCATTTGGTCATATGACTAGTAAAATATTATATAGTGTGTAATAAAAGGTAAGAAGTTGAAATAAAAATAGACAGATTTTAATCTTAAATTATTGTAGAGAAATCAATATTATTAAGGGATTAAAACTGAAACAAAAAAACAAATTCCTTTTTTTAGCATAGTCCTTAAATTAATTTAGTGTTCTAATGAAAATATTTTCCTTAAAAATAAATCAATTTAACTGCCTAGAACAGTGAAAAAATTCTCCAAATATTCATTTCCTAATTATCTAAACTTACAAAGAAAGCTAATTCTCTTTGTTTATCCTCCTCTGTTCTTTTCTTCATATCAGCCATTCTCTGAGGGAAAAATAAATAATACATGTAAAAAACATATACTGTGGATTCATTTATTTTCGTGGGTATCAATTTTCGTGGATTGAGAAAAACTTGCATATTCGTGGATATTTAATTTCGTGGTTTTGCTGAAGTCTGCATACAAACCTATAGAAAAATTATCATTCGTTGAATATTTAATTTCGTGGTTTGACTGTGCCCACGAAATCCACGAAAATTGGTATCCAACGAATAATAATGAATCCACAGTATATTTTTAGTTCAAAAATAGTTTTATCACCTATGTAAATATTCCAGAAGCCATTTAGGTATATTCCATAATAAGCTAATGTAAATTATATACTTTGAATTCCTTTATTTTTGTAGGCACCAATTTTCTTGGATTGAGGAAAACTTAAATTTTAAGGATATTTTTTTTCAGGGTTTTGTCAAAGTTTGCATACAAACAGATAACCACTAAATCAACATACATTTTTTGTGTGCATGAATATATATTAGGGATGTCAACTCAGAGAGGATGTAATAACCGAGTACTCCTTAAATTTTCCCGAGTGATACTGGAGTACTTGCTTGTTAAAACATTTACAAAATGGAAACACAAAATTTTTACCTTTTGAGCTCTTTCTATACTCCTTTCTTCAGCAAAACATGGTATACCTCCATTTTTCCTCCCTTCATATTTACTAACAAAATGGTTGTCCTTCTTTTGATTTCTCATAAATTTCTCAAAACTGGTTGTTGTCTGGAGAATAATGAATTCAATGTAGAATAAAAACAAAACAAAAATCAAAATTTTTTATATTTTTTCATTTTGTAGAACCCATGCAATCATTGGTTTGTTAAAATGAAGGATTCCGAGATGTGATGGGGAGGCAGAAGTGCAATGGTCAAGCTGAGGTGCGATGGCAACACTGAAATGTGATGGTCTGTTCACTGATGTGCAATGGTCTGTTCACTGATGTGCAATGGTCTATCAAACACCATGATAGCAAGTTTAAAATTATATAGATTATTTTGAGAAGTACATGTAGATTAATTCTGTGCGGACAGACAAGCCAATACTGAGTATTTGATGTAGATTAATTCTGTGCGGACAGACAAGGGAATACTGAGTATTTGATGTAGATTAATTCTGTGCGGACAGACAAGCGAATACGGAGTATTTGATGTAGATTAATTCTGTGCGGACAGACAAGCGAATACGGAGTATTTGATGTAGATTAATTCTGTGCGGACAGACAAGCGAATACGGAGTATTTGATGTAGATTAATTCTGTGCGGACAGACAAGCGAATACTGAGTATTTGATGTAGATTAATTCTGTGCGGACAGACAAGCGAATACTGAGTATTTGATGTAGATTAATTCTGTGCGGACAGACAAGGGAATACGGAGTATTTGATGTAGATTAATTCTGTGCGGACAGACAAGCCAATACTGAGTATTTGATGTTCTGAGTATTTGATGTAGATTAATTCTGTGCAGACAGACAAGCGAATACTGAGTATTTGATCTTAATAGACCACTCAATTACAGTGACAAAGCCCTTGTAAATGTATGAAAAGTCTTACTCACACCTCTCTTTGGGATAAATATAAGCAATGCATCACACAAAAAATGTCATTTGAGATCCCTTATTAATTGATGAGGAAATTATTATCAATTTTTGTTATCCTTAATAGCATTATAGTTTCAAAGAATTCATTTGAGATCCAACAGAAATGTAAGATACAAAAGAAAAATCAAATTTTTGTGATCCCTTAAATTGGCAATATAAATATAATGCTACGCTGATCTCAGCCTGATACGACTGCAGATCCCTCAGAAATGTAAGATACAATTGGAAAATCACATTTTATGATCCCTTGGCAATACAATAAAATATTTTGTAATCTTTAATAGCAATGCATGAACAAATACAATTTTGCAATATATGATAAAAATGTGTGAGAAAATCTGAATTTATGAACTTAATAGCAATGTATGACTAAAAGTGATTAACATTTCTTTACATATTATTATATGATAAATACATTTTTAAATATCACTCTTACAGTGTTAGTATAACTATTTATTTATTAGATGAAAACTTCCAGCTATGTTAAAATTTATAAGTAGTTCACCAAAAAGAAAAACAAATAACCATCGCAGAAAAAACTTACAAACATAAATTTTATAAATACATGATTTTAAACTGAACAAGAAGAAAAAGATCTAGCGACCAGCCAACTAACTAAGAGATAGAAGAAACCCTATAGATACCAAGACTCTACCAGAGAAAAACACCTTTGACTATTGACTACTCTTACTGGTTTTAAGTCTGAAGAGACTAATTCAGTAACGGCTACCGGAGAAAAGGACCTTTGACCATTGACTACTCTTACTGGTTTCAAATCTAAAAAGACTAAATTAGTAATGGCTACCAGATAAAAGGACCTTTGACCATTGACTATTCTTACTGGTTTCAAGTCTACGGAAACTAATTTAGTGGTTGGTAAAGACGAGGGTCTTTTGTTTTTCATTGGTTTAACCTTAGGGAGCCGTGTACGAAGTTGAAACTGTGAAATAAAATGTGAAAATTATTTATCCATCATTTTTTTAATAAGCAAATTGTGTTTACAAAAGTCATTTTTTTTCTCTTAATATTATACTACCATTTTCATTTCAATGGTTCAATATAACTTTCAAAAATCCTGAATTTTTACCCGTATATTCAAAGACTTTTAAATAAGTTTTAAAACAAGTTATTCACAAACAATAATTCTAATTTCACAAATATACAATAGTGAAAACATAATATATCAATAAACAAGAGTTTGTCTATAGGACACCACTACCCACACATCATAACAATTCTATATAGATGTTCCACAAAATCAAAACTATCATTTCTAATATACCTTAAAGAGGCTAGAGGGTACAAAAATTTCAGGAAAAAAATAAACATTTCTTTTTTCATTACAAATTTTATTATTATTACTTGTAATTAGTTGTTACTTTTTCATTTGGTACAAAATCATCCAAAAAAATCAATTTGTTTTGGCCCAAATTTTCAAAATGTAAACATATCATTGAAAAAGCTCCCAATTATCTCCCTTTTGTGCAAAAATGTGATTTTTTTGGACTTAAATTGAAATATCTTTTTTAACTCTTCAGTGATCTATATTTTTTATTATTTGTTCAAATAAGCTGTATCACAGAAAATAAAACTTCCTATTGTATTATGGAAAATAAATGAATTTCAAGTATAAAACGTACGTCAAATTCTGTAGAAAATAAATGAATTCTCAGTGTACTCAGTAAATTCCAAGAATAATTGAATTCCCAGTGTATAACGTCAAATTACATGGAAATAAATGAATTCCAAGTATGAAATGTTGAATTCCCAGTGTACTACATCAAGTGACAAGGAAAATATGTGAATACCCAGTGTACTTTGTTGAATTCCATGGAAACAAATGAATTCCCAGAATACTACGTTGAATTACAAGGAAAATAAAAGAATTTCCAGTGTACTACATCAAGTTACAAGGAAAACATGTGAATACCCAGTGTACTTTGTCGAATTCCATGGAAATAATTGAATTCCTGAGTGTACTACATCAAATTACAAGGAAAAAATGTGAATACCCTGTGTTACAACAACACCTAGACATTATAAGTGTTTTACTATTCAATCCAAACAACACTTGGTCAACAACACCTAGACATTATAAGTGTTTTACTATTCAATCCAAACAACACTTGGTCAATACTATAATCATGCTGTACCACTTTACATGCAAACATTAACAAACAGTTTTACCTTAGCCCTCTCAAGTACAAGAGCTCCCCGAAAAACCTAAAATTAACAAAGTAGTTTGAACATTACTAAAAATAATTTCTTTGTTAAATAGTTATTGCTATGAACATATTTACACTTTTGTCCCAAGTTTGAGTCCTGTTATATTTCATACAAGCATAGAACTGTATATTAGTAATCAAAATAACACAATAGTTTACAAATCTATATTAGTGCAGAAAGCCGTCATTTTAAAACCAAGTCTGTTGTGACAGCAAAACTTCATAGAATAATAACTAAATAAAGTTAGTAGATAATAAGGGAGATAATCAATCAAAGTAAGACTGTAAAAGGGGAGATAATCAAAGGCAATAGGCAAAGGAGGAAAAAAAGAAAAGAGAAAGTCCACAAAACAATAAAAACAGAAACTAAAGATATTAAAACGCCCCCCCCAAAAAAAAATAAATAAAAAAAATTCATGTAATCACGAAGGGTAACAAACAACTGAAGAGTTCTTATTAACTATGCCGTAATCCTCAAGTTAAAAAAAAAAAATATTTGAAAGGTTAAAATATTTTATGAAAAATTTCATTTAATGAAGGAAAGAAAATAACAGTCTGCATCTAAATTAAATTGTAACTCCTTCCTCAGCCAGCAAACATATAACCTTCTTCTACGAGTATGTCACCTGTCTATAACAAAGATGTCACCTGATTCTACAACCTGACTAATCTAATCATTGCTAATAGGTAAGAGGATACTTGCATTCTTTAACGGTAATAAACAAGGCTAAAATATCAATTTTAAATCTGTCAAAAATAAATGCCAGGTTATCTCCCTTAAAGTCAGGGATATATAATAATTTGATTAAAAAATCTTTATGTTATCAGCAATGATTTAAAACTAAATAGCATATTCTAACAGATAAAATCAACGAGGTAGTCCAAACATTATGATATTTTTCCTTTAGATTAATTAACCAATTTGTTGACCCCCTTTTCCCTAATTCCTGCATCATGCGCATTGCATTGATGTGGTGTATATGACTGGTAAAGCAAGGAATCCCACTTCAACCATTCCTAGGGATTTTGTTCTGTACTTTGTCATTAGGTGTAAACTGTTTTTACTTGTTGAACACTCACTGACTTTTAAGATGAAGAACAGCAATTAAAGCTTATTTTGTCAAGTGTATGTAGTGATTTTATGTTATGAATTAGTGTAAATTCAGTAATACTGAATCATTGACATACAAACAAGCAATACTAGTAATGAAATAACACATACGCACATAATGATATGTTTACAGCTAAAATTTTAATTGCAAATGCTTAAGTTCATCTAAACTCTTTAAAACACTATTCTATAAATTCTATAACGAAAAATAGTGTGATTTTATAGCACACTTCAATGTATTTAATTGTCACTCATCTGTCCAAGTTCACAAATTTAAAATTCCCAACACCTTTCCCAACATCTGTCTTTTTTGTATGAGCAAGAAGACTAGAGTTACTTTCTCTTGGAAGTAATCTATTGAACTGGTTCCCAGTTTGAAACCATGTTTTATTACGTTTAATTTGTGTAAAGGTGTTGTTAACATTTAAATCTAATGTAAATGTCTTTGGTTTCACATCAATCACTTCTTCATTTGATTTATCTCCCTTTAAAGATTTCTCCTTGTGAACTTTCCATTCCTGAGTAACCTCAGATCCTACTTCTTTACAGTGTATGAATGTTGGTGGTGGGTAGATCTGAGTTCTATCTGATTTCATGTTCCACATTTTAGATAAACTATTGATTTGACTGTCCTCAACATTTGGTTTCTTATTTTTATTTCTTTCAGTGACAGTCATTTTTCGAATTTTCATCATATGGTCTTGAGACAGCAAAATTAAGGGTCCACTTGAAAAAGGTCCACTTGATAAAGACCCACCTGATTTATTTTCAATTCCAAATTTAACAAGTGGAAGATATTGTGGGTTTTGTTTATTAACAAAACATTTCTTGCCCAAAAATGGTTTTGCTTTCACAACATCCAAATCAGATGGACTGTATTTTAGACCTTTGTCAAGTTTTGACAGTTTGACGGGTTTAGTTTGTCTCACAGATGGGACAGCACTTATAAATCTAGGAAATGTTTTATTATATTTTACAGCTACGTCTAGAACACCAGAACTACAAGATTTTACCAGCGGTGCTTTCTGCCCACGTGCAGCATGAAAATACACAACACTTAATCAGACCACATATAGTTCAAAGGTCAAATAAAACACATATTTAATTACACACAACAATTCATGTGTACAAGCTAAATATAGTTCAAAGATCAAACAAGGTTAATAAAATTAGGGGTGCCAGCTATAGCATCCAGTGTAAAATTCAAAGATTAAACAGAAGTTTAAAAGTTAAACAAAACATGTAGGAGAAAAAAAACCACTCAAATTATTAAATGTATACAACAGACATTGATTGCAAGAAAGCATTCCAAAATATAATGTTCAGGATTATCAGGTTACCACTGTACATATAGCAATGGAAATATATGTCATAATGTATAATGTTCAAGATTATCAATTGTAAGCAATAAACATAGCAATGTGAAAAGGTTAATATGTTCATAATGTATAAAAATGATATTATAATACTTCAAAATATTGGAGGGGCTTTACTTGCAGTGCAAACTCTCTATCATGTAAAAATTTACAATTGTTTTTAAAGTAACCAAATATTTTACAGTTATTCAAAGATTTACTACTGTAAATTCAGAAATTATTGCGTGCATTTATTATTGCGATTTTGTCATTTTAGACTAAAATGCGGTTTTATTTTTGCGATATTCAGAAAAATCCTGTTAAATTCATTTAAAAAATTTCAAAATGCAAGTTTAAATTATTGCGATTATAAAAATATAACCCTGTCGCATTTTTCCCATTAATAAAATCATCGCAATAATTTCTGAATTAACAGTAATAAAAACATGACGAATGAAATAAACAAACCATCTGCAAGTCTTTGCCACAACCCCAAGTTACAAAATGAAGTGGAGATAACTCTTACCTGCTTTGATAGAGATTTATCTCCTTTATCTCTGTCACTCAACTCTGAACAGGCAGGTATATTAGGTAAGGCCTGATGTTAAAAGGTCAAAGGTCAAAGGTCAAAATCCAGAACATCATGCAAGTTGAAGGTTCAAAGTAAAATAAAAAAAGACAGAAAAATACATTAATAAGCAGAAAGATAATAAAACTTGTAATTGCACAACTTTTCATGTTTATAATCAGCATTTGAATCTTTTTTTTCCAAATCTAATTTTTATTATTTTGATAGGATGTTTATCAAGAAAAATTCAAATAATGAAGCACAAACTGTGTGCAATTACATTGTTAATATGTTACACATGCAGAAAACATTTCATTCCTCCTTTCATAATTGAGTTATTTCCCTTTGAATAATATTGGACTGAAAAGACTGATCTCTACAACATTGTAGATAATTATTTTAGTAATAGGGATCAAGAAAATTCATTTACATTTAATGTCAAAATAAACTTTTCATGTCCGTGATTTAAAATAAGCTACTTATTAGTTCAACCAGTCATCACTCAAGGGAGATAATTAGTGTTCTCTCCAAGGGAAATAACTACTGTGCTATGAAAAGAGGAATTTTATCAATTATGTAATAAAACTTTAGCTTAGGATAACTAGTATAAATATATATATATATGCATGCACTATTATTAAAGGAAAACTGATTGTTTTTATTCTTAACCTGGTTCCACTCAGGTATTTGATTGGAGTCACTTATATGTAAACAAATTATACAAATAATAATATAGATCTATATACATAAGATTTACTTAGAAGTTGATATGAGAATAGATTAGATTAATATAAGGAAAATTCCATATGTAAATTTGAGGCAAGGAGAACTTAACATAGCTGATCTAAACACTAAGAACTTTACATCACTTTCTAAACACTTTTCTGCATTTTGGTAACCTGTATATTTAGATAGAAACACTGAATTTCAGCCAAACAACTGGCAATCTCATTAGGCAAACTAAGAGTTATGTCCCTTCTTTTTAGCCAAAACAGCTCATAATCATGAATGTTATTTAATAATAAGTATATTATATAAGAATATATCCTATAAGAAATTTTAATACCAATATATACTGATAATAAGATGACAGTATTACAGAGTACAAGATGTGGGTTTTCAAGTCAGTATTTAATCAGATAATAGAAGTAAGAAAGTTTGTTTGTTATTAATAATGGGGAGATAATTTAGTAAATTTTCCATGATTTTAGTTTTGAAAGATAATAATCCCACCTCCTCAGTTAAAAACTAAGACATGTCATAGGATCAATCCAATCTAAGGTCATACTAAAAATATGATAAATTACTCAAGGTCATACTTCAAATGTGTTATATTACTCAAGGTTATACTAAAAATATGATATACTACTCATTTGAAAGTCAGTAAATCATTCTTTTTAATTTTTAAACTATTTATTTCTTCCTGACATGTTTTAAAGGTAGAATGCGAAAGAGCGTTTTCCATCTTTTTTTGCAATCATTCCAAAATGTCAAAATAAGAAAATGAAGAAAATGAATATTCTCAAAGAAAATTTCAGCTTTAATGGTCAAGTTATGTTCAAGAAACATGATTTGAATGTTGACCTTAGATTGTCTGACCAGCATGTCATTATAAGTATGAATTCAACTACCTGTTCTGCTGGGAATATTGGTGTCAACTCCTGATAATATCAAATAGCAAGAAGGTCATAAGTCAAAATATTACAAAGGTATCTATTACACTGTAAACCAACTAATATTTCCTAGCAATTTATTTTGCTGAAGGTCATTTTATTTTGCTGAAGGTCATTTTATTACAGAAGTATACTACTGTAAATCAACTATAAATATTTCCCAGCAATTGGTTAAGGTCATTCAAGGTCAAATTATTACAATATTGTATTACTGCAAATCAACTAATAGTTCAAAACAAGGTTAATTTATCATAAAAGTTATGACATCTTCACAGATACTATCACATTTAGCCCTTTTTAACCCACTTCCCAGAGACAAAAGTTATGACATCTTCACAGATACTATCACATTTAGCCCTTTGTAACCCACTTCCCAGAGACAAAAGTTATGACATCTTCACAGATACTATCACATTTAGCCCTTTCTAACCCACTTCCTAGAGACAAGTTATGACATCTTCACAGATACTATCACATTTAGCCCTTTGTAACCCACTTCCCAGAGACAAAAGTTATGACATCTTCACAGATACTATCACATTTAGCCCTTTCTAACCTACTTCCCAGAGACAAAAGTTATGACATCTTCACAGATACTATCACATTTAGCCCTTTCTAACCCACTTCCCAGAGACAAAAGTTATGACATCTTCACAGATACTATCACATTTAGCCCTTTCTAACCCACTTCCTAGAGACAAGTTATGACATCTTCACAGATACTATCACATTTAGCCCTTTGTAACCCACTTCCCAGAGACAAAAGTTATGACATCTTCACAGATACTATCACATTTAGCCCTTTCTAACCCACTTCCTAGAGACAAGTTATGACATCTTCACAGATACTATCACATTTAGCCCTTTCTAACCCACTTCCCAGAGACAAAAGTTATGACATCTTCACAGATACTATCACATTTAGCCCTTTCTAACCCACTTCCCAGAGACAAAAGTTATGACATCTTCACAGATACTATCACATTTAGCCCTTTCTAACCCACTTCCCAGAGACAAAAGTTATGACATCTTCACAGATACTATCACATTTAGCCCTTTCTAACCCACTTCCCAGAGACAAAAGTTATGACATCTTCACAGATACTATCACATTTAGCCCTTTGTAACCCACTTCCCAGAGACAAAAGTTATGACATCTTCACAGATACTATCACATTTAGCCCTTTGTAACCCACTTCCCAGAGACAAAAGTTATGACATCTTCACAGATACTATCCCATTTAGCCCTTTCTAACCCACTTCCCAGAGACAAAAGTTATGACATCTTCACAGATACTATCCCATTTAGCCCTTTCTAACCCACTTCCCAGAGACAAAAGTTATGACATCTTCACAGATACTATCACATTTAGCCCTTTCTAACCCACTTCCCAGAGATTGAATTTCATGATTTTCAAATATTTAATGAATGTCGATTATTTATTTTGAATTTATAGAACCATAAAATTAATTTTTGACTCTTAACATTTTACATAATTGGCTTCGCAGATTATTCAATGTAAAGAGTCAAGAATTAATTTTATGGTTCTATAAATTCAAAAGAAATAATAGCCATTCATTATAAATAACTTTCTATCAAAAATAAGGCTCAAAGAACTTTTTATATTATTTAAATTAACAATAACAACGTACACACATGTTGGTGTTTGAATACATGTCAGAGTGGGCGTGTCGCCATACAAATTGATAACACTGAAAATAAAAGTAATACTTTTAACCAATCAGAAGACAGTAAATACACTCAATTTATTTGTTTTCAATGAATTAAATATTAAAAAATATTAAATATTCAATTGTCACATGCATGTGCCAATTTATTGGGGTCATATTTTTACTCGCCAAAGCCATGAAAATAAAATGCTAGCAAAAATTAATTGATTTACAGTATAGCAAAACTACATCAGATTTCATGCATAATTTAAAACTACAATAATCCACGACACTAGGTTCAGTTATAAAACACGCCATTACGTACAGGTATCTAAAAACAAAAATCATACCGTAAGAGACTTAGAACGAACTTCTTCTTGTTTTTTATCAGATGAACCAGAGCCATTTTTTCTATCTGCCTGCTCTCTATCCCTCTGCTTTCGAGACTTCCGTTTCTTTTTCTTTGATTTTGATTCAATAATCTTCATTTCTGGTTCAGATTCACTGTCACTGTCACTAGAACTGTTAATAGATAAAATGCATAATGGTTTATTTTTTACTGTAAACAGATAGCAAATATTATGGTTTTCATTTTTGATAGAAAACATAATATTTATCATTTTTTATTGTAAACGAATAGAAAACATAGTTGTTATCATTTTTTTATAATGAACATATAGCAAAGATAATGGTTATTATTTTTTACTGTAAATAGATAGCTTACATAATGGTTTTCCTTTTTGTATGTGAACAGATAGAAAACATAATGATTATCAGGAAATAGACAGAAAGAACCATTGATACAAAATTATTGCATTACAATGGTGATTGTGTGCATTCTACCTTCCATTACACAGTCAATCATTTTGCATAGCTAAGATATGAGGAAAAGTTTAGACATAATACAAACTCTGAGCCCTGTATGACATTCACTCATTCAACAGTTACTGAGCCAGGATTATACTCACTCTGATTCCTGCATGACCTCTCGTACATTTAACTGAGCCAGGATTTTCAGACATCCATCCATTGTTTTCAGTGAAGCATTTTCTAGCAAATTATCTACATCCTTCCGACTCAGATTAGACTGAGCTTTCTCGCTCTTCTTTGACCGTTTTCCTCGTTTATCCTCCATAACAAATGTACTGTTCTCGTGATCCATGACGGTCAGTACAGCTTCTTTAAAAACTGGAGTACTGACATGAGGTTCAGGAGTTGTCTTCTCTTGACTAGAATCGTTACCGTTTTCTATAAGGAAAAAAATACATCAGTCTTAGTGTTTGTTTGAATTGTTTACATTCATCATTTTAAGGCCCTTGAATGCGGGCTTACTATATGCGGTATAGGTTTTGCTCATAATTGAAGGCTGGACAGTGACCTATCTTTGCTAGCTTATATGTCTTTGGGTCTCTGGTGGAGAGTTGTCTTATGGCAATCATACCACTTTTTCTTATTCTTATATTAAGGTTCAAGAGTTATCTTCCCAGAACAAGACTAATAACACGTATCCATAGGGAAATAAAAAAAATGCTTTTTAGTGTGTTTTATTGTTGTAGTATTTATAGGAAAATATAGAAAGCTGCTTGGTTTATAGAAAGCTGCTTGGTGTTTTTTAATTGTGGTTCAGGAGTTGTCTCCCCTTGACTAATCATTATAGAACCAGTGCCTTAAGTGTTTATATTGCTGAAGTACTCTCCTTTGGCTACACTCAATAGCAATACTAGTTTATTATAGGGCAACAAAAACAAAGCAGTCTCAGTGTGACAACCTTTCACATTTCTATATTGACAATAACATTTCTATTTATCTCTCCCTTTATTCATGACTTTAAGTTTAATATTGTATTATTGTATCATGTTTCTATATCCTTGTACTTTTGTGACTTGTAAGTATTACCATTTTTTTTCATAGGCGGATCCAGGGGGCCCCCCCCCCTTTCGTGGGCAAAATTTGGTTGATTAAATAGGGAATCATTGAAACATGACTGGAGCGCCCCCCCCCCCCCCCCCCTAGGAAAAGTTCTGGATCCGCCATTGTTTTTTACCATTTTCATACTTTCCATGAATCACGCCTGAATTATTACTACCTGTACCTGTATTATTAATACAAATATAACATTTTTGTCTCCCTTCATCATTGACCTAAAATTTGGGAATTTAGGTCGCTGCATCTGCATGACCTATTTATTACTTACCTGTATTGTTTAGAACATTTTAGTCTGCCTTCATTATTAACCGTGGTAATTTAGGTTGCTGCATCACATTTCTTTATTACTTACCTGTATTATTAATAACATTTTTGTCTCCCCTCATCATTGACTTAAAGTTTGGTAATTTAGGTCGCTCCATCAAACCTCGCTGTTCCATGACTTGCTGTGTAACATATCTCGTTAGTTCTAACACCATTTCTGACTGTTTCCTGTTAAAACAATAATTAGTAAAAAATTATCATTAGAAAAGTAGTTCACAAAAGATGACTCATAATTGGATATAAAGTTCTTCTGAATAAATTGTAGCCTGAAATTCTCTTATTCATCACAGACAACAGACAAAAAAGGCTAAAGGCCAACACACTAAAAGTAAATAAAACAAGTAAAACTGTGAGCTACTGCTCACTGATGATACCCCGCTGAAATATTTCGGTAAACAGGAAGTTGTAGAGTGATGAATCTGAAAATGCATCACACGGTATAACTGACTTATATAAACCCTGAAACCAAATTTCAGAATTCCTTGTCAAGTAGTTCCTGAGAAAAATGCGAAATTTTCAACTTGGCTTTTATGTGTAAAATGATACAAGTGTTCGGTAAACAGGAAGTTGTCGTGTGATGAATCTGAAAATGCATCACACGGTATAACTGACTTATATAAACCCTGAAACCAAATTTCAGAATTCCTTGTCAAGTAGTTCCTGAGAAAAATGCGAAATTTTCAACTTGGCTATTATGTGTAAAATGATACAAGTGTTTGGTAAACAGGAAGTTGTCGTGTGATGAATCTGAAAATGCATCACACGGTATAACTGACTTATATAAACCCTGAAACCAAATTTCAGAATTCCTTGTCAAGTAGTTCCTGAGAAAAATGCGAAATTTTCAACTTGGCTATTATGTGTAAAATGATACAAGTGTTTGGTAAACAGGAAGTTGTCGTGTGATGAATCTGAAAATGCATCACACGGTATAACTGACTTATATAAACCCTGAAACCAAATTTCAGAATTCCTTGTCAAGTAGTTCCTGAGAAAAATGTGAAATTTTCAACTTGGCTATTATGTGTAAAATGATACAAGTGTTTGGTAAACAGGAAGTTGTCGTGTGATGAATCTGAAAATGCATCACACGGTATAACTGACTTATATAAACCCTGAAACCAAATTTCAGAATTCCTTGTCAAGTAGTTCCTGAGAAAAATGCGAAATTTTCAACTTGGCTATTATGTGTAAAATGATACAAGTGTTTGGTAAACAGGAAGTTGTCATGTGATGAATCTGAAAATGCATTACACTGTATAACTGACTTATATAAACCCTTAAACCAAATTTCAGAATTCCTTGTCATGTAGTTCCTGAGAAAAATGCGAAATTTTCAACTTGACTATTATGTGTAAAATGATACAAGTGTTTGGTAAACAGGAAGTTGTCGTGTGATGAATCTGAAAATGCATTACACTGTATAACTGACTTATATAAACCCTTAAACCAAATTTCAGAATTCCTTGTCATGTAGTTCCTGAGAAAAATGTGAAATTTTCAACTTGACTATTATGTGTAAAATGATACAAGTGTTTGGTAAACAGGAAGTTGTCGTGTGATGAATCTGAAAATGCATTACACTGTATAACTGACTTATATAAACCCTTAAACCAAATTTCAGAATTCCTTGTCATGTAGTTCCTGAGAAAATTGCGACGAAAATTTTCAACTTGGCTATTATGTGTAAAATGATACAAGTGTTTTCGGTAAACAGGAAGTTGTCGAGTGATGAATCTATTAACGCATCACACGGTATAACTGACTTATATAAACCCTGAAACCAAATTTTAGAAATCCTTGTCAAGTAGTTCCTGAGATAAATGCGACGAAAATATCCATGGGATGGACGGACGGACTGACTGATAGACTGACGGATTGACATACTGATGGACTGACAGACTGACGGAAGGACAGACAGAGGTAAAACAGTATACCCCCTTTTTTTCAAAGCGGGGGTATAACAAACTTGAAAAACACTTGGACAAGAAAATGTATGAATATAGGTTCCATACCTGCCAACATTTCAAAATGCCCATGTGTGTTTTATGTGTAAAATGGCTCTCCATTTTAGTCCTACACAACCTTTAAAGGGGCATCAAAATTTATTTAAATGTTGTTTATTTGCTTCTTCATACTTAAAAATGATACACCCATGATAAAATTGATTTTTTGTATCAAAATGTGGACAAAACTGCTTTTTCAAGATGTCCTAATGGGAGCTTCCATGGGGGGGGGGGGGGAAATACCCAGAAAATAGTGTCATTTAGCAGGTATTAGATTCTACCATGGCATTGAGTGTGATATGATATGTCTCCACTTAATTCAATTTTGAATTTCAACTGTCGACAGTGAAAAAATACAGTATGATGGTTGAACCTAGCAGTTTCTCTTAATTAGTTGAAGGCTATTATATACAGACAAACTTTTCCCATATCTGGGAAATAATAAAAGATCTTTATACCTGACTCCATTAAGCATGATCAACATGGCATCGTCATCTTTTTGCATGATATCAGGATGGGAATTTTATAGGATAGCAAGAAAATTTGATGTACATCATAATTCAATTTCAACCAATAAAGAACTGAGATTAGAGTAACCACAAGTTGGTTAAAAAAATTTCAACTGGGCAGGAAAGGATAAACTGGATAAGAATTAGAAGATTTATTGGTCTTATACTAATTACTACTGTTTTATAATTCCAATGTAGAATGTCTTCTTCATAAGTGAGTGAGTGTAGATAATTCTTATGGATTTAATGTAAATACTTGTGGAAGATATCCAGAGTATATCTAACATTTTTATATACTGTACTCCAGTTCCAGGAGGTGTGCCTTGATTGGCAGAAGATATTTACATAGATAGATGACAATCAAAGACAAACAGTAAATACAAGTTTCATTTCAATACAGTTATGATTCATATATAGGCAAATAACACAGTGTGTATCGATTCAAACTTCAAGGTGAAATGTAGAGTGTGTAAAGTAACCAATCACAGCCTTGTTAGTACAAAATAGATTATTTTAGATGGTGCAAGGGATACATGTATAATATACTGATAGGTACACATTAATTCAAACTGATTAAAATACAAATTATGTGTCCAAACTTTGCCTACAATGATCTGACAACACTCCATTCTACTTTTTGTTCTGGTAATTTACATCAGCCAAGGAAATTTCAGCCTTCAAGTATTGGAAAGAGTGTATAATCATTTGAACAAAACCAGAGGATGTAGAAAAGTATTGACAATAAAACGTAAGAATGGGGTGTTGTCAGATCATTGTAAGCCAGACATGGACACAGGAATTTAATCAGATTGATATTAATTTAGAGTACGACTCAAAGAGGTGACTGGATTCAAATCTCCTTACCGCTTTCTCTTACTGTAAAAATAAACTTCCTTATTTCAACACCTTAACTACAGCCACGTGAGTTCAAATTTCTACTTATCATCTTAACACCTCAATTACAGGAGAATAAACTTGTTCAAACTTTTTAATATTTAAATGTATCACCTCAACTACAGAACATTTCAAAGTAGTTAAAAGTTTTAAATAAAAACTACCATTTACACAAAAGCTTGAAGACCCTGTGCTGACTGCTATTGCTTCACTTGATGGTACTATTGTTTAATATGTCATTGGCCTGTTATAACAGTGTTCTTATCTTTTAATGGACTAATGATTCATAAAAAAGTACCAAGTAGCAGTAACTGTCCTCAGAGTCTGATTCACAGTGCATTAGGTTCCAGCATTTTCTAACTATGTTTTTACATTCAAAATACACTTCTATCAATTCTTTGATGTTATAGCACTTTAGAAAACAAATTCAACTAGCTTAAAGGAAGTCAGTTTCATTTTAAATTTATTTATATTGCCTCATTTTGAAAAGGTAGGTCACATTGGTTGAATGATTTAAAACATCAAAATAGTGGACATAGAAAATAATGTGTTATGGTATGCCATAAAACTTGCAACAATCAAAAGTCTATAGAAATTGTTTAACCTTGAAAAGTGCCCAAGGTTATCTCCAGTTTGGGTTTATGTTACTCTTTCTATAGTTTTGGTTTTGTGAACTGTAGCAATTCTTACTATTGTTTATTTTTTTGATTCCTAAAAATTTGGTAAATTATGCTCATCTTCTATTGAAACCAAGTGACCTCTGAACTTACGCATTATTTTCCTGTGTTCTCTGATATTCTAGCACTGTTTGTGATAAGACTTTTCCCATCTCTTGAAAATCATGCACATTAAAATGGCGATATTCATTTCTGAAATTAAATTAAAATTAAAGTTCAATCTCATGATAGTGTCATAGTTGTACCGTACACAGTATCATCATACATTTGTAAGTCAATTCGCCGTTTCAGAATCTAATGCATCCTGGGTAATATTTTCAAAAGTGTACACCGAAACGTCCTGATTGGTTAAAAATGTCATAAACAATGGAAATTTAACCAATGACGTGACGTTATTTTCATTTTGGGGTACGAACAATGAAACTACCCATGATGCTTTAGATTCTGAAACGGCCAATTGATCGAAGATTATTTTAGTAAAGCAATATTTTATTTGCCATTCAAGGATGGTCATAATGAGAATTAATCATATTTTAGATTGTACATAATATACTAGATTTTAGGTTGTCTGAATAAAATATATTGGAAATGGGGAATGTGTCAAAGAGAAAACAACCGACCATAATATATATTAAAGTTATTTATTGTTTGAATAACATTTAATTCTAATTTAATGAAATAAAAAGAATATGTATAAGCTCATCGTTCATTAATTATACATAGCTTCCTGAATATGACCTACAGAATTAGACTTATTACTAGGTTTGCACTAACATTATTAACACAACGGGTGCCACATGTGTGGAAGGATCAGCTAACCACTTCAGAACACCTGACATCACCCCCAGGTTTTGGTGGGGTTTGTGCTGCTCAGTCTTTAGTTTTCTATGTTGTGTCTTGTGTACTATAGTTTGCTTGATTGTCTGTTGGTCTTTTTCTTTTTAAGACATGTTGTTGTCAGTTTATGTTCTACTTGTGAGTTTAAGGAGGTAGGTTAAGGGAAATAACTCTTAAAATCATCAGTACGTTTGTGTCAACCATTTTCAAAAATATATTTTAAGCTTCTAGGTTACATAGATTATTTTCAATCTGTTTCATGTAAATGCTTAAAATACATTGATGAACTTGACTTTTACAAACGCTTAACTGATTAAAGAGTTATCTCCCTGAACCAAGGTCTACCCCCTTGAATGTCGCTCTGGTATATTTTGCCTCTCTTTTCCAACATATTAAACTATTGGAAATTTCTTTGTCAAACCTACATTTTAATTATAACTCAGAATATTAAATTTGAACATAAAAACAGACTTACTTATTCATAATTGTTCCACTAAATGTAGCTTCTAATGTGAAACTATTGAGTATTTTAAATTGCCTCCACATTACAACTCGACCAGTCGATTCTTTGCACCGTTTTATATTAAATTTACAGGATTTGAAGGCAAACTTGTCAGGAGCCTGAAATAAAGATTAAATTTACACGATTTGAAGGCAAACTTGTCAGGAGCCTGAAATAAAGATTAAATTTACAGGATTTGAAGGCAAACTTGTCAGGAGCCTGAAATAAAGATTAAATTTACACGATTTGAAGGCAAACTTGTCAGGAGCCTGAAATAAAGATTAAATTTACAGGATTTGAAGGCAAACTTGTCAGGAGCCTGAAATAAAGATTAAATTTACAGGATTTGAAGGCAAACTCGTCAGAAGCCTGAAATAAAGATTAAATTTAAAGGATTTGAAGGCAAACTTGTCAGGAGCCTGAAATAAAAATTAAATTTACAGGATTTGAAGGCAAACTTGTCAGAAGCCTGAAATAAAGATTAAATTTACAGGATTTGAAGACAAACTTGTCAGGAGCCTGAAATAAAGATTAAATTTACAGGATTTGAAGACAAACTTGTCAGGAGCCTGAAATATAGATTAAATTTACAGGATTTGAAGGCAAACTTGTCAGGAGCCTGAAATAAAGATTAAATTTACAGGATTTGAAGGCAAACTTGACAGGAGCCTGCAATAAAGATTAAATTTACAGGATTTGAAGACAAACTTGTCAGGAGCCTGAAATAAAGATTAAATTTACAGGATTTGAAGGCAAACTTGTCAGGAGCCTGAAATAAAGATTAAATTTACAGGATTTGAAGGCAAACTTGACAGGAGCCTGCAATAAAGACTAAATTGATTCTTAGAACAACAATAACATTGTAACTTTTATCTATATTTATTCTAAATAATCTGAGTTATCTCCCCTTCATTTATGTTATGACAATATTTTTTTGTATTCTTTTGTATCATTTTTCTCATGTGCTTTAATTTGTCTATATGTCTTTTTGTTTTTCTTCATTGACATATTTGTTTGTTTTTATAGAGATTAAGATTTTATCATCTCTTAAATTTTTGACATTATCACTATTTTGAATTTATAAAACAGCTTCAATCCATCATTTCACTATGTACCCACCTTCTGGGACATTAACCAAGCGAATAATCTCTCGTTAAGGAATGATTTAGCAGCACCAAGTCCATTGACGTCTTCCTCTGAGGTATTATTGCCGTACATGAACACATTATGTTTCCGACTGTGTCCATGTAAATCACAATATAATAAAATCTGAAAGTAGAGAAACGTCATGGTAATGATTGCAATAAAATAAAACAAATAACAAAGAATGACTTATTTCTTACATTGTCTATATGAAATATTTGTCACTGAACATTAATGTCTTAAGCGATGCAATACAATTGGCATATATAATATCTTGTTTTCAAAGCTTATATATGTAGGTTTTTCTCCAATTCAATCATGCTTGTTAAGTTTCAGTTTAAAAGTTTTTGTTTTAAGATTTTTAGAATAAAAAAAACATTTACATGACACACTACACTCAGTGTTCCCTGCTGAAACATGCCCACTACACATCAAATTTAAATTAACTTAAAAGACATGTGCTCTACACTAAATTAAATATTTACATTCACATCAAATTCAATATTAGCATTAAAATACATGTACAACACTATATCAAATATTTACATTTGAGAACGTGCCCTACACATCAAATTAAATATTGGCTTTAAAAAAGCAAGTGCTATACACTAATTAAATATTAACAGTAAAGAAAATGCGTCTTACATTTTTATTGGAAATCACATGTAAAAATGTAAAGCCCCTTAACTTACTTCGTGTCTTTCCAGTATTTTCTCTATAAGTGTTTTTGTATGCCATACTGTAGGGAAACTTTCTTTCCGTGGATGTCTGTAATTTCTATTTAAATCTCTAGCAGCCAAAGAACATCTATAATTCCCCACTATCACACCATCAGGATTTAACATTGGTACAATTTTAAATATAAACCTATTGCGAAGTTCCTGTGGAGAAAATAAAGATAAATTTATATACTATATGAATATATTATCCTGTAAAATCAGAAATATGTGCATAATATTTATTATTGTAATTGTTTAATAACAGACACAACTAGAGGCTCTAAAGAGCCTGTGTCGCTCACCTTGGTCTATGTGCATATTAAACAAAGGACACAAATGGATTCATGACAAAATTGTATTTTGGTGATGGTGATGTGTTTGAAGTTCTTACTTTACTGAACATTCTTGCTTCTTACAATTATATCTATAATGAACTTTGCCCATTAGTAACAGAGAAAAATATTTGGTAAAAATTTACATAAATTTACCAAATTAATGAAAATTGTTAAAAATTGACTATAAAGGGCAATAACTCCATAAGGGGTCAATTGACCATTTAGGTCATTTTGACTTATTTGTAGATCTTACTTTGATGAACATTATCGCTGTTTACAGTTTATCGCTATCTATAATAGTATTCAAGATAATAACCAAAAACAGCAAAATTTCTTTAAAATTACCAATTGGAGGGCAGAAACCCAACAACCGGTTGTCCAATTCATTTGAATATTTCAGGGCAGATATATATTGACTTGATTAACAATTTAACTCCTTGTCAGATTTCCTCTAAATGATTTGGTTTTAGAGTTATAAGCAAAAAACTACATTTTACCCCTGTTCTATTTTTAGCCGTGGTGGCCATCTTGGTTGGATGGCCAGGTCATCGGACACATTTTTAAACAAGGTACCTCAAAGATGATTGTGGCCAAGTTTGAATTAATTTGGCCCAGTAGTTTCAGAGGAGAAGATTTTTGTAAAAGATAACTAAGATTTACGAAAAATGGTAAAAAATTGACTATAAAGTAAAATAACTCCTAAAGGGGTCAACTGACCATTTCGGTCATGTTGACTTATTTGTAAATCTTACTTTGATGAACATTATTGCTGTTTACAGTTTATCTCTATCTATAATAATATTCAAGATAATAACCAAAAACAGCAAAATTTCCTCAAAATTACCAATTCAGGGGCAGCAACCCAACAACGGGTTGACCGATTCATCTGAAAATTTCAGGGCAGATAGATCTTGACCTGATAAACATTTTTACCCTGTCAGATTTCCTCTAAATGTTTTGGTTTTTGAGTTATAAGCCAAAAACTGCATTTTACCCCCATGTTCTATTTTTAGCCGTGGCGGCCATCTTGGTTGGTTGACCAGATCACGCCACACATTTTTTAAACTAGATACCCCAAAGATGATTGTGGCCAAGTTTGGATTAATTTGGCCAAGTAGTTTCAGAGGAGAAGATTTTTGTAAAAGATTACTTAGATTTATGAAAAATGGTTAAAAATTGACTATAAAGGGCAATAACTCCTTAAGGGGTCAACTGACCATTTCGGTCATGTTGACTTATTTGTAAATCTAACTTTGCTGAACATTATTGCTGTTTAAAGTTTATCTCTATCTATAATAATATTCAAGATAACCAAAAACGGCAAAATTTCCTCAAAATTACCAATTCAGGGGCAGCAACCCAACAACGGGTTGACCAATTCATCTGAAAATTTCAGGGCAGATAGATGTTGACCTGATAAACATTTTTACTCCACGTCAGATTTCCTCTAAATGCTTTGGTTTTTGAGTTATAAGCCAAAAACTGCATTTTACCCTATGTTCTATTTTTAGCCGTGGCAGCCATCTTGGTTGGTTGACCAGGTCACGCCACACATTTTTTAAACTAGATACCCCAATGATGATTGTGGCCAAGTTTGGTTCAATTTGGCCCAGTAGTTTCAGAGGAGAAGATTTTTGTAAAAGTTAACGACGATGACGATGACGAACGCCGACGGACGCCAAGTGATGTGAAAAGCTCACTTGGCCCTTTGGGTGAGCTAATAATAATTGTTGCAAATTACAGAGAGGCTGTACAAATATGTTTAAAATCTAAAGCATAAGTATTTCTGTGCAACCTATCTCACACTTTTTGCAATGATAAAAACATCCCCAAATCAATATCTGAATTTTAAGTTACTGAATCTATACAAAATCATATTTACTGGTAGATTAATCTGTAAATAGATTTTTGTCACCTGCATACAGAGCCTAGAGATATTTATAAACTGTCAAGAAAAAAAGTTGCTTGCTTCAAAATAGTGAGTTACCATACATGGAGAGAGCTTTTATAGAATGTGCCTGTTGCTCAATCCTTTTTATATCTTTATGAATAAAATATGTTTAAAATCAAATCTTGCATCAAAATAATGTAGTTGACAACTGACCTTAGCGACCGGGTCACTAGAGGTTATGTACTCTAAGAGTCCTTTCATCATCCAGCTCGCCTGTGTTTCCCCGGGATGAACTCTGGCAGTGATGACAACAAACTTCTTCTTGTGTTGTTCCTCCTTAGATGCACCTAGATATAGAAACAGTAAATATAGGTCACAGCAACCCAAATGTAATTATAAATTATTCAATCATGATTAATTACCTTTAAATCTATTACGAAATCAACAATTATTAAAGGAATGACTGTAATATTTTTCCTGTCTGAAAAATATGTGGTGCTAACTGAATTATCCACTTAGAGGTTCATTCAAAGTATGCACCACATTAAAAAATGTTCCTGACAGTCACATGTCAAAATTATGTCTATGAGCTGATAGACAACACACTGTGATCCAGATGACTTGTTCCCAAAATATCTTGAATTAAACTTGTTTGACATTTTTTTCTTCTTGAAACTATGGCAATAAAAACATCTACTTCCAGCCAAATTAGCACATAAATTGTACATACCAAAATTAGAAACTGTTACAAGAAAACAACTATTTCCAGCTCGTGTTTCACACAAGACTTCTCTCTTCATACATTCCTTTCTGTCTGGAGCGTTGATTAGGGAGTCTAAATCCTCCTTTAAATCTGTAAATGTGTAGGGATAACAATGGGCCAGATAACAAGCATCTTCTTCATGTGGGAAATCCTGAAAAATATACAATTTAAATAGAAAATAGGCTAATTAGCAAGCATCATCTTCATGTGGAAAACCCTTAAAATATATAGTAATTATCAACTTATCAGTAGTAATTAACAATTGTTCATGTCTGTTATGTGTGTTTCCTCATTTATATTTTACATTTGTCATGTTGGGTTATTTAAAGCCAACTATAATTATGGGTTATTCTCATTGTGAAGGCTGATGTGTTTATAAAAAAAAATATAACAATTAGGAAACATCATCCTCATCATCTTTGCTAGCCAAGGATGAACACGTCTCATCTTCACTCTTGGCAGATTAAGATATAATTTGTTTATACAGCTTTGTGCAATCATCAATAGATAGAAGTCACGCCCGCTCTGACGACATCGTTCTTGACCAATAGCAGCACTTCTGTAGTACATGTGTTAGTAGTGTGGTCAAATGTTTTGTGCTATAATCTACTGGTAACAATTGTTTATTGTAATTTATTGCTGATTTGACTTACCATTTGCCATTCCAACATGTAGTATGCTATTCCTCGTGTCAGTAAGGGGCAGTGTAAATGCATGACATTACGAGAATAACTGAAAGAAAAGTTAAAATGACTATGATTTATTCCCATTGCAAATCAAAAGACTTTTCTTTATTATCAGAGTTTACAACCTTTATGTTCACCTTCATATATTTGTCTTGTGGAGGGTCGTCTATAGTCAATATTGTCAAAAATCAAATCGTTGCTCATTAGGAGTCATATTCGACAACTTCTAATTTTTTTTTATATAGAACCAATATTATTTTCCTAGAACTAACATTATATGTTCCTAACAATCTGACTTAAGCAAAACACTCAACATTGAAATATGCTGATAAATTCAAAGTCACTGAACATGATGCCCTTATATAACTTTTTGATTTAACTCTACATAGAGCTGAAAGATGGGAGGTAGAATTGACACATTGACATGCACTATTTCTTTGCCCCTGCACTACTTTCAGGAGTTAGTTTACCAAAAACAAAATTTGTTTCCTCCACTGAAGAATTTGTAAAATTGGAATTAAAAGCTTAAACAATATAAACCAACAAGTCCAATAAGAGGAAATAACTAATGTCCAATAAGAGGAAATAACTTAATGTCCAATAAGGGGAGATAACTTATGTTCAATAAGGGGAGATAACTTATGTTCAATAAGGGGAGATAACTTATGTTCAATAAGGGGAGATAACTTATGTTCAAGAAGGGGAGATAACTAATGTCCAAGAAGGGGAGATAACTTATGTCCAAGAAGGGGAGATAACTTATGTCCAATAAGGGGAGATAACTTATGTCCAATAAGGGGAGATAACTTATGTTCAATAAGGGGAGATAACTTATGTTCAATAAGGGGAGATAACTACCTTATATGATGACCTGCTCTCATCCATCCTCGACCAAGTAACTTGGCTTCTTTCTCTGAGTATTGCAATGGACGCATGCCTGAAATAAATATCAACAAAATAGACTAAATGTTTAACTGTTAGTTATTGAGGGTATCAACAGCTAAGTAGCCGAGAGCCACTGGCCTTTGTTAGTAAGTTTTCTTTAAATTTTGATAATATGTTCTGGTGTAAAGTGTGACATCCCATTTTTGATGAAAATTGCATCTTTTCCAGATATGTCACAGTGAGACATTGTGAAAAAAATATATTTCAAATTAGCAACATGATTACCTCCCCTGTAATTGTATCTTCTATGCCTTTAAGATTAATATTGCAGTCAAACACACATGTCAATTTAGTTTTTTTAATTATCAGAACATTTTTTGTTGCACAAGTTCAATGCCTATCAAAAATTCATAACTGGAAGACAGCACAAATTGTATAAATGAAGATGGACATGATTACATGTGACCTTTAACAAAGTGCAACAATAAATTACAAAGAATGGTTCATAACTTTAGTTAAGTAGAAAACAAGTGCAGTTAAACTAGTGGTAACACTAAACTGTTTCTAATTTGAGAATTTTTTTACAAAATTAGAACGGATAAAATCTAGAGAGCTATAAATCAGATTGTCTTTAAAACAAAATATTTATTATTATCGTGTTACCAGGAGTAAATGAAGCGAGCCTAATGACGATACTGACACTTATTAAGTTCGTTAAATATTTATACAAAACTTAATACGTAGATTTGAAAGTCCATATCAAATATCTTTTTGTATAAATATTTACTTTGTTAATGGATTAAATCAATTAATGTCATGCGTTTCCTTTGATCATGCTGATATTTATCCCTTAAGAATATTTGTACATACATTGTTTGTATAAACAGTGTTTTAATGTTTACTCGGTTAGACATTGGTCAGTTCCATTGAAATTGTTCTTTATATTATAGATTTGAACTCAATATAAAATAAAATGTTTGTTATAGCTGAAGAAATTGTGACCATAAACAAGGTATTGTCATAGCTGAAGAAATTGTGAGATGTCAACTAATTCTACTGAGAATAGCCTTCATTTATATGACTACCGTATGCATGAGCAAGTCAAGATAACAATTGTATGGTCATGATTAAAGATTTTTGATGGTCTATTTTAAAATAATCTAAAAAATCTTAGAGCTTGATATATGCTACCATCGGCGCTACCATCATCTCTTTATATGCATTTTACTTTTTTTTAATGTTAGGAATTAAACACATCCAAAAATCCATTATACTAGATCCCCACAGAATAATATAACTTAGTTAAGTCCAGATCGTTTCAGCGTTTTAATAAAGATTTTTTGTGGAAAGAACGACTGAAATGGACCTTATAACACCATATTAACAGGAAATATAGTTTAGTGACAGTCAGACAGAATTCTTGTTTTAGTACTATGGTTTAGACAGCTAGTTACATTTATATCTGTCATTGACCCTAAAATGTAAATAAACCTACCATAATTATATAAACTATCTCTTTTGAGGAGATTGACTATTCTAAACTTGTACACCACACCGGGTACTGTGTTTGATACTCTGAAGTAATACCATTGTGTGTGTCTGTTAGTGTATAGGTCAGTTTTCAGCACCAATTCATATTCAAACTGTCCTCTGTAATATAACAGAAAATAAATATGAGTAAAACAAATAAATATGTGTTTGGTTTATAACATGTGTCAAATAAATTGATAAAAACTGTCTAGTTCATAACATGTGTAACAAAATATTACTATGTGTTTGGTTCATAACATTATGTAACAAAATATTACTATGTGTTTAGTTTATAACATTTGTAACAAAATATTAACTATGTGATTGGTTTATAACATTGTAGCAAAATAGAAATGTGTTTGGTATATAACATTATAATAACAGTGTAACAAAATATATATAACATTATAATAACAATGTAACAAAATATATATAACTATATGTGTTTGGTTTATTACACTGTAACAAAATGATGAGTATATTGTCACCATGGCAAAACAAATAATTACAGATATTTTTTTTAATATAAAGTTATCATGTTTAAATATCAAATTTAAAGGGGCATATAGTTTAGACCCACAGTGAACTGAAATGCTTTTTTTTAATCTTATATTATCTAATTTAACTAAACATATAGTTTCTCCCCATACCGAAATGAAATATTTGTTTTAATCTAAAGTTATAATTTTTAATATCAAATTTAAATGAGCATGTACAACAAATGTCTTCTATAGAAATAAAAGGTTTTCAACTTCAACTTTTCTTTAAAAATGATCCAATTTGTAATAGCTCTCAGGTGGATGTTTAAATTACTTTCTATTTTCAGGATCAAATTACAAATTTGAATGAAAGACAGGAAAAATTAATATAAGAAATATTTAAATATTTTGCATTAGACTGTAAAAAACACATTAAAATATAATTCAGGTCAATTTTTAACTTGTTCACCGATTTTAGCATGCACTTTATCATATTTAATGCTGTACAATTACAGAGTAATTATTCAAATGACTTTAAACTAGTTTTTGGTTAAAATAATAGAAAGCAAGGGAAAGAAATAAATATAGTGATTCATACATTGGCTTGACAGTGTCTTGCTTACAGGGGCCTTGATGGCCGAGTGGTCTATGTAGTTACTACTGTAATCCTAAGCCAGTCAACACTGAGGTTGTGAGTTCGAACCCTGCTCTCGACTCCAATCTTAATTAACTAGGATTGTCAGTTTTCCTATCGAAGATTGGTAGTTTTCTCCGGGCACTCCACTTCCTCCACCAATAAAAACTAGCTGCCATGAATTAGCCAAAATGTTGTATTTATTTTGTTAAAACCCACATGTAGTACAAAATGTATAGGCACTTGAAAATGGATGTCTCACTTAATGTTCGCTACAGACTATTCCAAAATAACAAGCTTTTAAAAAGTTATTTAAAAGTAACAAAAAAAGCAACAACAAAAAAATTGGTCAGTGTTCTCTTTTTCGAGATATAAGCCATTGAAAATTTGGCCGGAAATAATTCTCTCTAGACTTTTCATATATTTAACATTGACACCTTTTTTCTTTCAAAAATAATTGAAAAAATAACAAGGATTTTATAAGATTTTCAAAGAAGATATTTTAAACTATGTTTAATCAAATAATGGACAAAAAAAGTAGGGGTTAATGGGCAATTTTTTTAAATGGCACTACATAGATAAAACAAGAGGATTCCAAATATCTGACAAATATTCAAAAACATGAGGATCGAACTACCTCAACTCCAAAATATATAAATAACAGACATCCTGGAAATTAGTTATTGTTTGTAACAATAAGATCATGGTCTACTTGTTGAAATTAAAAGAGGGAATCATATATTAAAAAGAAAAGTTTAACCCTATCACATGTTCTTGTCCGTCATGTGACATAAAGTTCATATGCCAGAATTATTTCTCTCCATACAAAAGATAATCGTTAAATTTCTTCTATAACAGATTTCAGTCATTATTAAATATAAATGATGGCATCTTTATAATATCTTACTAATTTCATTAATAATTTAACAATTCAAATTTTACACTATATAACAATGGGTTTTCTTCCCATGTGAAATTTTAACAATTACAAACCAACAAAGGAAAGATAAATTTAATATATTTCAACAGCACTTACATTAATTGATGTTTTATACAATTTCATTCTATGTATAGTTTGTTTAATTTGATTTTCAAAGTTATAATACATCATTTTACTATTGTTCTGTTATTATCTATTTAAATTTCAACTTTAATTTTGTGATATTAAAAAGAAAGTTTGGCAACTTAAGTATCTATGAGAATTTTACCCCCCCCCCCCCCCCCCCCTAATGATTCACTCAACAGATAAATGACTTTCATTATTTATTGTATAATATCCTTTTATCACAATAAAGAGCGCTGGAGTTCTTTCAAATACAATTTCATAATTAAATTAAATTTTAAAGTTTTTGATCAATTAGTACAGTAACTGTATATCTAGCCATACTAAATGCCAATTTACTGCTGACTGTTAATCTTTAGTCTTTCAGGTCAAAATAAGGTCAAATTGAAAAACCACCAGAGTCACAGTAGAGAGAAACCTCCTAAATTATTGGACTTTAAATAGAATAGAAGACAATTGCATCTCTAACCAGTAAAAAATACTTTTCTTTTGATACAAATTATTTCCATGATATTTTTCATTGGATGTATTTTTCTAAGATGGGAGTCAAAAAAGACGTCATTAACACTGATGACCTTTGTTAACTGATGTAACCTATTCATAAGCTATATGTGTCAGAATGACATGAAGGGCCAAACTCGCAAATAAAAATTGAAGCCATTATAAGGAGAAGATAATGTCATCATAGAAGACTAAAATACTCAAAATCAGCTCAACTTTGTGGAGGGCAAAAAAATAAGTTGAGATTTGTATATCTTCAAAGATATATATAAACTTCCACTCTCCAATGGCCTGTCGTAGGCTACCACTCTCAAATCGAGATTCAAAGATATATATAAACTTACACTCTCCTGGCCTGCCGTAGGTTACCACTCTCAAATCTAGATTCAAAGACAAGGTTCGGACAACATCCTTCAGGGACTGGTTGTGGCTGTCTGTCCCGACTACTTCTCTCCGAGTCGTACACAATCAACACCCCTCGCCATTTAGACGTAAAATGTGTAACTTGGTTGTCAAATGTTTTCGGATACTGAAGATCTGAAAAAAATAATGTTATATTAAAATCTAAAATAAGTGTGGACACAGGACAATGTTTTGCAGACATAATTAGATGATGAGGAATGAAAGTGTCAATTTACTCATTTATAAGTAAAATAAAAGTATGTACTATCTATTGTGAATAAAAAAAATTAAAGGATTATATCTGAAATGTAAAGTGTTTTACAGTTGATAATTGCACATTCTTAAGGTTTTGTGGTTGAAGTTTGTTTTGATATGATGCATAAATTGTTTCTCTTATTATCAGAAAGAGATATTATGTATCATCTTTATATCAGAAGATATCTTAAGTCAGATTTTATTTAGGGACCAGCTGAGGACTACACCTAGATGCAAGATTTTATAGCTACATTGAAGACCCATTGGTGGCCTTAAAATCTGCTGCTGTCTGCTATTTGGTCAGTTGTTGCCTCTTTGACATATTCGCCATTTCCATTCTCAATTTTATGTCTCAATATTAACATATATGACATGCTGATATAATATATATGATGATCCTTATAAGTTAATGTCATTTTTTTTTTTGTAAAACGCCCATAATCTTTCGTTTCAGTAATCCATTGTCGATTTTATAAAACTTCTCATATGATTATCATAGTGAAATGAAGTGTGATTAATGTAAACAGAAATTCCATGAGATATAAATGTAGCAGAAAGTTATTGATTAAGCCATGTGAAATATTTCTTACATCTAAATTAAGTATCAATAATGATAAAGCCACAAGATATTTATAAATTTTGGATCTATTCAGGGTAGAAAAGATTTTATATTAAATCTGTTGGATATAGACTTTCGAAATATTACTTTATATAAATGAAGGAAAAAATCAAATTAAATTTATCCATTTATAAAACCTTTATTAATTTATAAAGGTAAATAATCTATATATATCTTTGATAAGATAAGTTGTTCACCTTTAATATAAGTCAACTTTCATATCAGTTTAGTATGTGCCATTCTATATCTTATATTTATATCAAACACAAAACTATTATACTGGCTTGAGAGTGTTTTAAGGATGTACTTAGGTGAGGTTAGGTGAAAATAATAAATTAAGAAGTTAAAATTGATACTATAAGCTGGTAGAGCATCATTTAAGGATAAAAATAAGCTAAAAATATTGAGAGGTGACGGACCTCCTTTTCGAGATATTTGAGATTTAAAATATGGTGGGAAAAGGCTAACTCAGACTTTTACCTAATATTTGCATTGTTATTATTAGGTCACAAAACAAAAGAAAGAAAATTAAGAATCTACTAAAATTTTTGTAAACGACTTTTCATGAGCTGTTAAGTCTTATATGAAAAAATTTGTAAGGGTTCCATGGAACCCGGGTGTCTCGCCTACTTTTGCTGTAAATCGCAGGCTCAACAAAAGTGAGGAAAAAAATCAATAAAAATATTCCTCTTGATACTATCTTTTGATTGTAAGAAGCTTCTGTCCAAGTTTGGTAAAAATCCAGGATAGTTTTTGAATCTAATAAATGTTTTAACAAGAGTGCACACGCTGAAATGTCTCGCCTTCTATACTAATCATTGATATTATGTTGATAGTCCTAAGTATAAAGCTTAGTTTTATTACAACTGTCTCATAAACTTAACATTAACCAAGATAATTACTAAACAAAGACCAATGAACCTTGAAAATGAGGTCAAGGTCAGATGAACCATGCCAGGCAGACATGTACAGCTAACAATGCTTCTGTACAAAATATATAGTTGACCCATTACTTATAGTTTAAGAAAAATAGACCAAAACACAAAAACTTAACACTGTGCAATGAACCGTGAAAATGAGGTCACCG
Organism: Mytilus edulis; assembly: GCF_963676685.1. NCBI lineage: Eukaryota > Metazoa > Mollusca > Bivalvia > Mytilida > Mytilidae > Mytilus > Mytilus edulis. Next base: position 71,705 of record NC_092355.1, on the reverse strand, counting down.
TCAAATAAAACCTGTGCGACTGACATAAAGATCATAAAATGTTTCCATACACCAAATATAGTTGACCTATGGCATACAGTATTAGATAAAAAGCCAAAACTCAAAAACTTAACTTTGACCACTGAACCATGAAAATGAGGTCAAGGTCACATGACATCTGCCCGCTAGACATGTACACCTTACAATCATTCCATACAACAAATATAGTAGACCTATTGCATATAGTATGAGAAAAACAGACCAAAACACAAAAATTTAACTATAACCACTGAACCATGAAAATGAGGTCAAGGTCAGATGACACCTGCCAGTTGGACATGTACACCTTACAGTCCTTCCATACACTGAATATACTAGCCCTATTGCTTATAGTATCTGAGATATAGACTTGACCACCAAAACTTAACCTTGATCACTGATCCATGAAATGAGGTCGAGGTCAAGTGAAAACTGTCTGACAGACATGAGGACCTTGCAAGGTACGCACATATGAAATATAGTTATCCTATTACTTATAATAAGAGAGAATTCAACATTACAAAAAATCTGAACTTTTTTTTTCAAGTGGTCACTGAACCATGAAAATGAGGTCAAGGACATTGGACATGTGACTGATGGAAACTTCGTAACATGAAGCATCTATATACAAAGTATGAAGCATCCAGGTCTTCCACCTTCTGAAATATAAAGCTTTTAAGAAGTGAGCTAACACCGCCGCCGCCGCCGGATCACTATCCCTATGTCGAGCTTTCTGCAACAAAAGTTGCAGGCTCGACAAAAACTTTAACTGCAGACTGTATGTAATGTTAACTGGAAGAAAATCTAAGTCCATTTATAAGTAAAATACGGAAAAAATGGATTTATTTTTTTTTAAATTTACTTCTGGATACTATCTTATGATCATAAACAAGCTTCTGTCCAAGTTTGGTACAAACCAAGGACAGTTTAAGAAAGTTATTAAGATTTTGAAAACATTAACCACAGAGTGAATGTAATGTTTCCCCGCAGAAAAACTAAGTCCATTTAAAATTAAAATACGGAAAAAATGAATTTATTTTTTTACAAAATTTACTTCTGGATGCTATCTTATGATCGTAAACAAACTTCTGTCTAAGTTTGGTACAAACCCAGGATAGTTTAAGAAAGTTATTAAATTTTAAAAACTTTAACCACAGAGTGAATGTAATGTTTCCCCGCAGAAAAACTAAGTCCATTTATAAGTAAAATACGGAAAAAATGGAATTTTATTTTTACAAAATTTTCTTCTGGATACTATCTTATGATCATAAACAAGCTTCTTTCCAAGCTTGGTAGAAATCCAGTATAGTTTAAGAAAGTTATTAAAATTTCAAAAACTTTAACCACAGAGTGAATATTTGTGGACGCCGCCGACGACTACGGAATGTAGGATCGCTTAGTCTCGCTTTTTCGACTAAAGTCGAAGGCTCGACAAAAATAAATGGGTGTTATGGGGCAAAATATTTTACATTGTATAGTATGGAAAAACACCAAGGAGTCCGAACATTTGACACAAATTCCCAAACCTCACCTAAGTACATCCTTAAGTCATTGCTTATAATGGAAGAAGTAGAGTTTCAATCTATTTGCCTCAATTTTTTGAGAGATCCACAACTTTTTATGATTCATTAAAGTACAAAAAAGTGCCAATAGCATCAGGGTGGGAATCTTTCATAATAGCAGTCCTCACTCAGGGTCTGTACGGGAATCTTAAGAAAACAAGTATACTGCAAATTGGCTCTATTGCGTTACTATATAATGGCATAACAATTGTATCTCTATAAACAATAATATTTGTGAACAGATATATACAAAGTTGTGGTATGAGTGTCAATGAGACAACTCTTCATCCAAGTAACAATTTGTTAGAAACGAGAAAGACTTATATGAACCACATAACAAAAGGACATTTACTACTGAACATATGATTCCTGACTTAGGATATTTTAAGGTGGTACCTAACACTACAGGGAGATAACTCTGTAAAGACAGCTGAACGTTTTAATTACGTTGTGTTGTAAAGGGAATACTAAGCTTCTCAATGATCAAAATTGGTGTTTGTCAAACTGCTATATAACCAGTGTAATTTTTCTGACAAAACGGTTGGATCAAACTTTTTGAAATTTTTATATTTTTGTTATAGGGTTAAAGTAAATATTTTGACAAAATTTTATGAAAATTAAACGAGCCAAATTAATTTTAGTGAAAGTGTTGGGTACCACTTTAACACAATTAATTTATCATCAAACTTTTTATTTTACTTTAAAAAATCAATAAGCTAATCTTTTATCTTTGAAATGATGGCATTTTAAGTTAGATATTATTATAGTCTTTATATAAATAAGCCATAAAAGTTAATAAACAAACTAATATAATAATTTGAATTTTAAATTTATAACGGGTTATTAAGTTGAGTTAAAACATAAAAGAAATAAAACTTATAAATTTACAACTATAAAATTTAATATGAAAAACAGTAAAACCTGTTCTCAAGGTCATGCACCTCTTTTACATACAAACCTGTATTGTTAGGGCCATAATTAAAAATATTTTGGTTTGTCCAAACTCTACCGAAAGGTAGAGACAGTGGGTAGGTAGGCATTTTCTATTGCTTATTTAGCAAAGAGAATTTGAAGTGTCATATATGTTTTTTTATCTTCATGCCTATCTGATTAAAAAAATACTTTTTCACATTAGGAAAATCCAAAATTTTAGTAGGCAGCTATTTTTTGGGTATGTAGGGTTAGGGCAAACAATTTTTTTCTTTTTTATGGTCACTTCTTTATATATCCCTTAGAAGTAATACCGATGTAAACTGTGAGCCTAAATTCAAAGGTGGCCTCTATCAGTATTTAAACATAAATGAGTGCCTCACAATTTTTATTTAATGTGGACATAAAATTTGGTGGGATGCATATAAGACAATGTGACAATAAAAAATTTGTAAGGGTTCCGCGGAACCCAGTGTCTCGCCTACTTTTGCTGTTAATCACACACTCATCAAAAATGATGAAAAAAATCAATAAAATTATTCCTCTCGATACTGTCTTTTGATTGTCAGAAGCTTCTGTCCAAGTTTGGTAAAAAATCCAGGCTAGTTTAAGAATCTTAAAAATGTTTTAAATACTTTAACTGCAGACTATGTAATGTTAACTGGAAGAAAAACTAAGTCCATTTATAAGTAAAATACGGGAAAAATGGAATTTCATTTTTACAAAATTTACATCTGGATACTATCTTCTGATCATAAACAAGCTTCTGGCCAAGTTTCTTACAATTCCAGGATAGTTTAAGAAAGTTATTAAAATTTTAAAAGCTTTAACCACAGAGTGAATGTAATGTTTCCTGGCAGAAAAAACTAAGTCCATTTATAAGTAAAATACGGAAAAAATGGAATTTTATTTTTACAAAATTTACTTCTGGATACTATTTCCTGATCACAAACAAGCTTCTGGCCAAGTTTTGTACATTTCCAGGATAGTTTAAGAAAGTTATTAAAATTTTAAAAACTTTAACCACAGAGTGAATGTAATGTTTCCTGGCAGAAAAAACTAAGTCCATTTTTAAGTAAAATACAGAAAAAATGGAATTTTAATTTTACAAAATTCACTTCTGGATACTATCTCCTGATCATAAACAAGCTCTGTCAAAGTTTCGTACAATTCAAGGATAGTTTAAGAAAGTTATTAAAATTTCAAAAACTTTAACCACAGAGTGAATATTTGTGGACGCCGCAGACGATGACGACGCCAACGCCGACGGAATGTAGGATCGCTATGTCTCGCTTTTTCGACTAAAGTCGAAGGCTCGACAAAAATGTAAAAATAAATCTTGAATCTTTAATCTATATAAAAACTTACCTGTTAATAAGTCCATGATATAGTGTCCACTCTGAACTGATGTACTTACCGTTAATTAGCCAATGATAAATATCCATGTTATATATAACTTACCTTCGGTTAATTTGTCAATGAATTTTTCATGAAAATTTGGTGCCGTTTTTATAAATCGTGGAGTCTCAAGTATTTCCCTTTCATGATATTTAGGCCAGTACGGTCCATAAGGCCAGAATTTAATGTCTGGAGGACGAGTTTTATAACGAGCTATAAAATCCTCCAATTGTTCTGAGTAATTCCAGTAACTAGTCTTTAGTAGCTCATTTCGTGATTGGTAGAGATTTATTTTAGTCTTTTCTGTTGAAACTAACGCCATGGTAAGAAGTTTTTTAAACCATAAATTAACAACTCCAATTACAATACTTCCATTTTGAAATAAAATAAAAATCTAAAGGCTTTACAACACAACACTGTCAATCACTCCTCAAAATAAGGGGAGATAACTTCACATTTTCGATAAAAAATCAAATATCATTATTGCACTATAAGAAAATAAGTTTCACTTCTGTATCACATGATTCCTATTTTTTGGTCATGTGTCCTGTCATGTGATCTGTATCTGTCGTCTGCTCTTCCCCTGGGTTGTCTCCTGCTGGCCTCCTTCTGAGTGAAGCTGATGATAAATAAAGATGAGCTATTTTCAATGATTTTCGTCTGAAGTTATGGTTTGGACCTAGATTGTCTATCTTGATACATTGTCGAGTTTTATGCCCCTTTTCAGTTTCTGAATCCATTGTCAACGCATTATTCAAAGAATAGTGTATTAACGAACATGACAAATTGTGTGTATTTCAAACATCTACACAACTGCTTTATGAATAAATCATAATGTATTATTTCTCATCAAAGTATATTAGGATTTTTTATGTTAAAAATGAAAAATTTAAACACTACAATAACTGTAGTTATCCAATAGACTGTGAGCCAATAAAAGGAGAGATTATCAGTCATCAAGTATTAATATATATCGTCATATATCGCTTCATTACTCCTAACATCACATATAACTTAACAATTACCATCCAAAACAGTCAACAAAAAACTAAAATCATTTCAACCACAGAATAAAAAAATACAGGATGTCAAACATCCATTCAATAAATTAATGACTTCACCACATTAAATTAAACATCTATCTAATCGAATTTCAGAATAGTCTAATATAACAACTCTTCCTGTTAACCAACATATATATCCATCTTACAATTCATCATACAGATATCAAATGAACAATCATGTAGAAATCCTCAGAAATATCATTAAAAAATGTAAATGTTCTGTTTTATTCCAAATTCAAATTTAAATTTACAGACTTAGAAGACTATCAATTAACCGTCCAGTTATTCATTGAAAAAACATTTCCCTATGAAGTCTATAAAATTATCTGCCAATCTTTCTTTGTTTTTAACATGTAAGTTACATGAATACTATCACAACGTATTGATTAACTCTTTAAAAGTGAAAACCATCTCTACGATCGTAATGACAACGACGATAATTTATCAACACATTCCACCTATAGTCACTAACACTTTCTAATGTTACTATGCAGCTGCACGTTCAATAACTCCTAGTGTTAGGTGCACCTCATTTAAGTCAATTTGTTTTACCCTCCATATACAATGCAGTGGAGAATAATTAATCATACAATAGTCAAGACTTCAAACGAAACTTTGGTGTATAACTAAATGTCCCAAAAGCTCATATCTAAACACAACGAAGACGTCAATTCTTCCACATACATCACTTATATTTGGACTCGAAATATTAGAAGTCAATTGTTCAACATACACCACTAATATTTGGACTCTAAATACAAGACGTCAATTGTATGACATACATCACTAATATTTGGACTCAACTGTTGATATATTACGATTAAAAATCCATGTCAGATTCAAGTGGCAATTCTGCAAATTGACCGATCGTTGTGAGAAGTATAAAGTTGACTATAGGTCTAATCTAAAACCACTCAAGAGGGTTTGATCAATACTAGCTGATTCAAGTGTTAATAAAAGGCGTCAAGTATTTGTTTTTTCGACACTAATTCAAAGTTTTCCGTGGTAAATGAAAGTTGAAGATCAGACCTTATAAGTTATATATAGATAAAAGAAAGAGACACTATGTATAATGTGTGTCCTAAATGTAAGTAGTTATATGACTTTCTTTGATAAAAAAAAAGCCCACTGTGGTTTAAATGATCAATTGTTGCCTATTGTACAATTAGTTGGTTTGTTATGAAAATTTGTAATTACTAAGTCAGATAATCATCTAGTCATTCTTCAGTTGTCATTCAAACAATTATGTTATTTCATTGCTAACTATAATGTCTTCCGATTTCAGAATATATATAATGTAAATTGTATCCAATCATGTGACGTATCATGTCTTACTGAGGACATTCAAAGCCAAATTCAATAGTTTGAATATCTATCTAATTCAAAATTTAAAAAAAAAAAAGAAAAAATTTAAAAAAAGGTTTGACCAGCTGTAAACAGTTGATACTTTATACTTTTTAAGCTGTGTCTTCAAATATCTGCACAATATTCAAATCATTAGTCCCTGAAAATTGTGACGAGCTATTAAACACCAATAGAATTTACCAATGTGATGAAGAGATGTTAGTTTCAATAACTCAAAACCTCCTTCTGTCATACTTTATAATACACAGAAATAATGAGATGTTTTTTTACACAAGTCTGCTAGAGAAGTGTCATAACTGAATTAGACAATGGTCTTTCCACAGAAAGTGTCAAATCAGAATCAGACAAGTGTTAATAGAAAAAGTATCAGATTTGACATGCACAAAACCTACCACTTATCTTTTTATTAAAAACTTGTCATTAGAATTCAATTTCCGAGGCACCCACGACGTTATCAATAAAACATTGATAAATTGTCTAAACTTGTAAAATGTGTCCAGCCGATGTCAATAAATTAGTTTGGATCCATAGATTTGGTTACGGAGTAACATCCATGACATTTAACTATTCCTTTTTACCGTTATGATTAATTCATTCCTAAGTGATTCCATGCTAATTATTGTTTACATTTGCATCTGACAAAAATGTTTTTAAGTTATTCAAATAATTCACAATCTTGTTAAAAATTTCCTTTCCATCAAATATTTTGTGAGAAGATAAATGATTTTGTGTGTCAAAGGTTTAACCTTGTTGTTTTCTGTATTCAATTAAGACAAACAATTAAACATTAATAATATCACTCGGTAGTACTTATAACTCAGTAAAAGAAATATTACTCCTAATATAAAATATCATTTGGAATCTATTATATATTACTTGGTATAAGAAATATTACTCGCTATACGTAATACTTTAAACATCTATGGAACATTTCATCCAAACAGTTTAATTGTCAACTATATCCGATATCAAATATTCATTGTTTTTCACTGAAACACTAAATTTTTAAATCCACAAGTGAAATAGTTTATTATATGACATCAAGTCATGAAAAGGTTTAATAACCTACGGTCAACTCTCTGTTCAACTTTCCAGTGTAAATTCAACACATATAAAAACAAGAATCTGAGTGCAAAAAACAACATTGTAAAGATAAGGTATTAAAATATGTCCTGTCAGACAACTTAAATCAAACCAAACATTCAGATAGTTAAAACCAAGCGTTCATAAGTTTGTTCAACAGAAATCTTCCTCCTTTTAAACGAATGCTAACGGTTTTTAACATGTTACTTTTGTCCCCATCAATTTCCTGTGGTTTAACAAAATAGACTCTTTTTACTATCCATTAAAACACTTTAAAAATTCATTTCACATGAGTGAATCTAATTCATTGAATATTAAGTCAAAATACATATATTTACTTTGTATATTTTTATGATATTTAAATAAGTCATTAGTTTTCTTTTGAAATGCATTTATATTTATCACAATATTAAAATTGATAAAGGTATTATTATATTTTATTTTAACATTTGACCTGAGATGTTTGACATTAGGCCTAAAGAAGATTGCAAGATATTTGACCTGAATTGAGAATTTGAGAGATATACCAACTCTTCTGATTCAGTGAACACATTTGCACACACTGAAATGTCTAACCTGCTTTTAATTAATACTAACTATTGATTTTGTGTTGCTTAGTCCTAAATATGAAGTTTCACATAAACTAAATATTATCGGAGACACTGAGGTTAGAACCAAATAAACCTACCCAGAAAAAGATGTTCACCTTACAATCCTTCCATACATGGTGTATATGACTCGCTGCTTATTGTATACAAAAACAGATAAAACCTTGAAAAATTATATTGACCAATGAACCAAAAAAATGAGGTCAAGGTCAGATGAAACATGCAAGACAGACATGTACACCTTATAATCATTCCATACACCAAATATAGTAGACATATTGCTTACCAGTTTAAGGAAAACCTACCAAAATACAAAAACTTAACTTGGAGCAATGAACCATCTAAACGAAGTCAAGGTCAAATAAAAACCTGCCTGACTGGTGTGTACATGTAAAATATTTCCATACACCAAATATAGTTGATCTATTGCATACCATTTGAGTACCACACCAATACAGAAAAACTTGACCACTGATCCATGAAAATGAGGTCAAGGTCATAATAACACCTACCAGGACATATGCACTTCACAATTATTCTATAAACCAAATATAATTCATCAAATTAATTTTTCTCTGGTAAAGAACCATAAAACTTTAAAAATCTGGTACAAGTATGACACTTGTATGACCCTGATCAATGTTTTTTTCATTGAGTAAATAACATTGCTGCATACAAGACACTTGAATTGACACATACCAAGACAGGTGAATTGATATATACCAATCTTATTATTACAATGGAGATTTAACCTCAATTGTCATCAATTCTATCATTTCTTTACTTTATACAGTGAAAAGAATGAAATAAATTGCAGTAATTTTAACAAGAGTAACCACAGGTGCAGTGGAAAATAACTAGACACTAGTAACATCACCTGTACAACACAATGGCCAATCAGATATTTATCTGACAATAATAAACTACTCATTTCTCATTTTTTTATAAAGATTAGACCCTTGGTTTTACACTAGTAATTTTAACCTTGATAGCTTGTTGTTCGGTGTGAGCCAAGGCTCGGATCCGCATTGAAGGCCGTACATTGACCTATAATGGTTAACTTTTATAAATCGTTATTTGGATGGAGATTTGTCTCATTGGCACTCATACCATATCTTCCTATATCCATATACATTTTAAGTGCCAATATAAAATATGTTTTGGTCGCCCTGAACACTCTTCATTAATCATCACAATATGCTTAACTTAAAAAAAAAGTTTTGAAAGCTGTACTTCAAGCTATGTTCAGAAACCAAAGGACAGACAACTATCCCTACACATCAATGTAAGGGGGAAACTATACCTAAGGTACCAAAGGGAAAAAACAAAACATAAGTTAAAGAGAAACAGACAACATCAAAGCAAAAAGTTACAAAAAGACAAAAAACAGTCTACAAAACACAACATTGGAAACAAAAGGAATATTCCAATTTGAAAGTATAATTTTAAACTCTGAGGTCAAGGACAAACTGACAATACTACAAAAAACATTTAAAGTACAAAAAAGACGAACAACAGTTTAAAATACAACATAGAAAACCAGACTGAACAACTTTAAAATACAACATAGAAAACCAGACTGAACAACTCGCAGAGCACCAAAAACTGGGGATGTCAATTATGATCTCAGTGCTGACATGAGAGTAAGCAGATCCTACTACACATAATGTACCTAAGGTCCTGCTCAAGCCAGATCAGTATACATTTGGTAAATGAGGTTCAAAAGGGATCAATAAAAATTCATTACTTAAAATACCTTCTGAGCTCATGCAACCATGCATTTATAGAAATATTTGAACTGGTCAAAATGTTAGAAGACAAATTGGGCAGGTCAAAAGGTTAAAGTAGAAATAACTTTTACGAGTCTGGGTTTAAATATTTGAAGTTAATATTATTCTGTTAATTTATTTGTTATTGCTATCAACAATATAGTTTACATTCAATATTTGTCAAATTTAATATGTTCTATTTTAATAAGTAGAGATTAAAGTGTGTAATAATGACAAGTTAAATCTTTGTCAAAACAAAACATTCCACCAGTAATACATACTATAGCGATAGATATGGGGGAGCTCAGGTTAAGTTTACTATATGGATATATATCGAGGAAATTAGTTTGCTTTGAATATTAAACCTTCATAAAATATACATCTCAGTCATCTAATGTAAACATGATAGCTTATTGTGTTAGATCAATGAAAGGGTCAGAGTTCACATCATTTTACATGAAATTGAAATATTTTGAAAGGAAGAGTTTTATAAAAAAAAAATTTAGAAGATGCCATATGATTGCCATTGAGACAACTCTCCATCAAAGACCTAATGATGTAGGTTAAATTTACAATTATTGGTCATGCACTGTGCAGCCTTCAACAATGAGCAAAACTACATTTACAGGTACATTGCATAATAAACAAAAGCATGTTTGATGTCTGATGAATCTTTATCATGGAATCGAATATGGTAAATGGTTCATTTTTCAAATTTAAATTGTTGCATTAAACTTCAAATCTCAACAAGCAACATGTACTTCATACAACAATGTCAGTTCCCCGTGGTTTTTTTTTTAAATAATACTTATAGTTTAGATATAGCATGATGTTGAGACATACAACAATGAGACAGCAACCTAGCATGTATATACAGATGATACAAAGGTACTGTGTTTTATCTACATATAATTACTTGTCTTGGATATACACCTGCTTATAAAAGTCAGAATAGATTGACATGCAATCGTGTACTTACATTACTGATAAGTCTAACAAAGCAATCTAACAGTAACATGGGCTGTGGTTTACTTCAAGACTATGGAGAAATACAATGCTCTTTTATTCTCTTCTTTGTTTAAATAAAGGTTTTCTTTGTGGTTCTTTTACAAAATAACTTTTTTTAATGAAGTCATAAAGTTGTAACTGTTGTTTAAACATCAATGTAAATTGGAGGTTTTTAAACACAACAATGAAACTTTATAATATATACTCCACTGTTTACAAAGAATAAATGATTTATTTGAATTAAGTTATGTACAACAGCCATTTAAAATCAGTATAAAAATCATTTCTCCTTTTTTTCTCTTATCACATATTTACTTTGGACATTTCCTTTTTTGGAATATGAAGTAAAGCTAGGGATGAAGGAGATTTTACAAAGTTCTTCCCAGAGTCTAGTTGGGAATACCAGATTTGCTCTAAACGCTTTGGTTTTTGAGATATAAGCCAAACACTGCATTTTACTCCTATGTTCTATTTTGGCCATGGTGGTTATGTTTATGGCGAAACAGAAAATTAAAAACAAACTATAGTCTAGATACCCATACAATGACGGGTGGAGACAGACGCCAGGTGATAGCAAAAGCTTGCAGTTCCTTCGAAACAAATAGGAGAAAGTATCATTAGGCCATTTTAAAGAGAACAGGAGAAGGTTACATATAATCAAAGTGTATTTTAAGGACAGGAAAAGGTATGGACCAGGTTATTTTATAGAGAAAAGGAGAAGGTATCAAAGGGCAATTTTATAGACAACAGGAAAAGCTTACATAAAGTCACTTTATAGGGAACAGGTGAAGGTATGATGAGGCCAATGTTAGAGAACATGAGACAATATGATGAGGTCATTCTATAGGAGGTATTATATGACAATTTCATAGGGAACAGGAGAACATATTTATAATGCCATCTTATGGCCATTTTATAGAGAACAGGAGAATGCATCTTATGGCCATTTTATAGAGAACAGGAGAATGCATCTTATGGCCATTTTATAGAAACAGGAGAACATAATTTATGGCCATTTAATAGAGAACAGGAGAACGTATCATATGGCCATTTTATAGAGAACAGGAGAACACATCATTTGACCATTTTATAGAGAACAGAAGAATGTATCATATGGCCATTTCATAGAAAACAGGAGAACACATTAGTACGGCCATTTCACAGAAAACAGGAGAACACATTAGTTTGGCCATTTTATAGAGAACAGGAGAACACATTAGCATGGCCATTTTATAGAGAACAGGAGAACGTATCACATGGCCATTTTATAGAGAACAGGAGAACGTATCACATGGCCATTTTATAGAGAACAGGAGAATGTATCAAATGGCCATTTTATAGATAACATGAGAACACATCATATGGCCATTTAATAGGGAACAAGAGAATGTATCATATGGCCATTTAATAGAAAACAGGAAAAGGTATCTTATGCATGGCTACTTTATAGAGTATATAAAAAGAATGAAAAAGGCCACCTTGTAATATAATGCTGCGTTCACACGTAATTCGAATTCGATTCACATTAACTTATTCGAATTAGTTTAATTCGCATTCGAAACGTTTAACGTCCTAACGTCAATTCTAATTCGAATTGGAATGCACGTCAAATTAGCTTTACTGTCCTAACGACGTTAACTTTTAATTCGGATTACCAAAAATGTATTTCTAATGCGAATTAGTTAATTTGAATTAGCCAATTCGAATCAATTCGAATTAAAAAAAAGAAGAGTGTGTGAACGCGATTAGCGAATTCGATTCGCATTCGATTCGAATTCAATTCGAATTAAAGGTAAACGTGTGAACCAGGCATAACATTTGGTTTTTCAATATTACTACAATGATCCACCTATAAAATACATATGTTTGTCCTAGATGTGTTGCAAGGAATGCAGTGATGTAGATCAAAGAATTACTTATTTGTAAATCAATTCAATTTCAGTAGTTCTTATCCCATGCTTATATTGTATTGTATATTTGTACTTGTTCTTTTTGATAACAATTTCATTTTCTTAAAATAAATATACAACACAAGATAAATATCTCCTGCCAAGAGTTAGAACATACATGTACATAAATTAACTATAGTTCAAACAGCACTGAAATCTATCAGAATTATATCTAATCCTATCTAAGCTAGTTCTTTATGAACTGTTTCAGTCCCACGTATATATTACCAGAGACATATACTACTTGTATTATATGTCTCTGATATTACATTATAAACTAGTTCAAGTCTAAAATAGATCTGTATGTACACGTGTGTGACTGTATTCTGCTCTTTAGAGGGGTAACGTTGACACATTCCCCATTCCCATGTGTGACTGTATTCTGCTCTTTAGAGGGGTAACGTTGACACATTCCCCATTCCCATGTGTGACTGTATTCTGCTCTTTAGAGGGGTAACGTTGACACATTCCCCATTCCCATGTGTGACTGTATTCTGCTCTTTAGAGGGGTAACGTTGACACATTCCCCATTCCCATGTGTGACTGTATTCTGCTCTTTAGAGGGGTAACGTTGACACATTCCCCATTCCCATGTGTGACTGTATTCTGCTCTTTAGAGGGGTAACGTTGACACATTCCCCATTCCCATGTGTGACTGTATTCTGCTCTTTAGAGGGGTAACGTTGACACATTCCCCATTCCCATGTGTGACTGTATTCTGCTCTTTAGTTAGAGGGGTAACGTTGTCTTTTTGACACATTCCCTATTCCCATTCTCAATTTTTAAGCCTACATTTATATTTATTTTATATGTCAAAAGTATTACAATTCTCATATTGATAACTTGATAAATGTCCAACAAATATTTTATATTTATGTAGTTACATTCAACCAAACTGTTACTTTTTTTTTTTTAACTTTGATAAGGAATTAAGTCAAAACAAGAATACAGCAAAAGAATAGTATGTCTAAGTTAGGAATGTTATGTTTTCTATGTGCTTTGTTCAGGTGCCATTATAGTTGACCATTTGACTTTGTCAGGTTTTATGGGTCCCCCTTATTTTAATTTCCTGTGAAATTCAGGATTTTTGTTAATACTCTTTATCTCAATCCAGCAGTTTTTCAAAGTCAGGTACTTTCTGAATATCAGAAGGTTACGTCTCACTGGACCTCAGATTTAAAGGACTATAAATGAAAGCAATGGTTGTAGGTACCTTAGACCTACAAATTGTTTACATGTTGTGTTCCAAAATGTAAAAAAGATCAATATGATAGATCAGTAGATATAGGTAGATGTGGTATGAGTGCCTGGAATGAGACAACTCTCCATCCAAGTCAGTTTATAAAAGTAAACCATTATAGATCAAATTAAGTACAGTCTTCAACACAGAGCCTCAGCTGACACACACCAAACAGCCAGCTATAAAGGGCCTCAAAATTACTAGTGTCAAACTTATTAATTCAAATGGGAATGTGAACCTTTTATGGTTTTCTTGATCTGAGCCTGCATGGTTAATGGGTGATGCTGTTAAATACATCATGCACTTAGCAATATAAAAAGAAGATGTGGTATATTACCAAATAACTAGATTAGTGACTACTCCATATCAGAGACCAAATTACATTGAAGATGAAAGCTATTAAATTGAGAATGGACATGGGAAATGTGTAAAAGAAACAAAAGAGCAGAAGACAGCCCAAGGCCACTGATGGGTCTGTAACATTACAGGTCAAAGTACAGTCTTCAACACGGAGTCTAAGTGGCTCACACCGAACAGCAAGCTTATAAAGAGCCCAAAAAATTCCTAGTGTAAAACCATTCAAACTGAAAAACCGCAATGGTCTTATCTATATATATAAAAGATGAGAAAAGAGACACACTCATCAATAAACCACAACTCCTGAACATCAAATGATAAACATGTGTGGGTCCAATAATTATTTCTGTTATCATAAAATATTTCTTTATTGGAACTTTTAAAATCAGATATCATTCTGATCACATAATCTAACAAATTTAAATGAAACCTTTAAAAATGTAATTGACCATCATAAATCATTAGACTTTATTACAACATTATTTTATTTTTGTTACAAGTTTTATAAATTACCCATCATAAATTTTCTCAATTTTCATTTTAATATTAAAATTTTCTTTCATTTTTGATCAAATATAAATTGATGTGAAAGAATCAAAAGTTTATGATTATAATTGAATTTTGGGGAAAGTTTGGTAATAAAAATGTTGGAGATTATTATAGGTCATACAAGTTACTCTTTATATTCCTGGTTTATTTGATTTTAATATCATCAAAAGAGTAAGAGGTTATGTCTCAATCTTAGAACATAATTTTATCTGTAAATGATGATTTAGAATTTCTATGATATCAAAATGAGCTTCTCTGATATCCGTTCTCATTATAATCAGATATCAAAAAGATCCTGAGCATCTCCAATTGGCTTCTTAGTAATCGAATATCTAAAAGAGCTTCTTTTCATTAAAACACAGTTTCTTATTCTTTAACTAGATCTTACATAGAGCTTCTATTCATTAAAACACTTTCTTATTCTTTAACTAGATCTTACATAGAGCTTCTATTCATTAAAACACTTTCTTATTCTTTAACTAGATCTTACAATTTAGAGCTTCTATTCATTAAAACACTTTCTTATTCTTAAACTAGATCTTACATAGAGCTTCTATTCATTAAAACACTTTCTTATTCTTTAACTAGATCTTACATAGAGCTTCTATTCATTAAAACACTTTCTTATTCTTTAACTAGATCTTACATAGAGCAAAAATCTATTCATTAAAACACTTTCTTATTCTTTAACTAGATCTTACATAGAGCTTCTATTCATTAAAACACTTTCTTATTCTTTAACTAGATCTTACATAGAGCTTCTATTCATTAAAACACTTTCTTATTCTTTAACTAGATCTTACATAGAGCTTCTATTCATTAAAACACTTTCTTATTCTTTAACTAGATCTTACAATTTAGAGCTTCTATTCATTAAAACACTTTCTTATTCTTAAACTAGATCTTACATAGAGCTTCTATTCATTAAAACACTTTCTTATTCTTTAACTAGATCTTACATAGAGCTTCTATTCATTAAAACACTTTCTTATTCTTTAACTAGATCTTACATAGAGCTTCTATTCATTAAAACACTTTCTTATTCTTTAACTAGATCTTACATAGAGCTTCTATTCATTAAAACACTTTCTTATTCTTTAACTAGATCTTACATAGAGCTTCTATTCATTAAAACACTTTCTTATTCTTTAACTAGATCTTACATAGAGCTTCTAAAACTGGATCTGAAATTCTTAATAGATCTTTAATACCATGCGTCAGTTGTGCTTAATCTATTCAGATTTTATGAGGAGCTTTTTTTACTGTTTAATTTACTTTCTTTACCTACTTTATTTAGAGCTTCATTAAATTTTAACCAGATATTTAAATAGAGCTTTTAGACATAATTTTATTCTATTAAGACTATATTTAGAACTTCTTGTAAGATAATTTTTTCAATTAAGAATTTATATCAAGAATGTTTTTGCGCTTTTAATAGTTTAATATAGAACTTCTACAAAGGTTTTAATTTTCTTCTCTGAAGGTTTTTATTCTAACTGAAGGTTTTTATTGTAACCAAGTACAATAACAATGTTTTAAAAATCTAATATTGTAACCAAACTTAATGCAGTATTCAATTATACTGTGTTTTCCAAATCTGATATATACCCTAACTTCAATTGTGAAGGGAATATATAATTAATTCAACAATGTAAACCTCAATTCAAATATTCATTATGATTTAAATAAAGTAGCAACATTTCTTATTTAATGTTTAGTTACATGATCTTTTTACTTTTAAGTAATAAAGCAGAAATATCCATTGAAACAGAAGCCAAAAATAGAAGTGGGACTGTCCTGTACAAACATATATGTAATCATTACAGAATTATAATTATAGTACAAATATATCTGCAGAATAATGATCATACTTTCAACAAATATATGTAATCATTACAGAATTATAATTAGAGTGCCAACAACAAACATTAGGTTGTACAAATATATCTTCATGCATGTAACAGAATGATCATCATTAGAATCAACAAACATTTACATGCATTACAGATCTAAAATTATAGTGCAGATAGATATATAGGTTGTATCAACAGGAAAACTGCTCAATTTCAAATCTTCATGGTCCCATTCAATGCCTGACACAAAAAGGGAAAAAAACACCTAACCTTGTTCAAACAAACTTTAAACTTATAATCAATTCAATCATATTAACACTTTCAACACTATATATTTTGTTTATTTTTTGGCAAATGATAATTAACACCATTGTAAAAACTGTCAGTAGGGGACCTAATCTATTGTTACACAACAGTTAGAGTTGTTCTGGGGATGAGGGGTGGGGGCCAGAGTAGGGGGGTGTCAAACTATTAAATCTACGTTCTAATGCAACACGATTGATTGATAGGTGTTAAATGTCAATTTCACACTATTTTCTGGCAGTCAGTTTTTGTTGATGGAGGAAACCAAAGTTGTCAGAATCTGTTGATGGAGGAAACCAAAGTTGCCAGAATCTGTTGATGGAGGAAACCAAAGTTGCCAGAATCTGTTGAGTCTCAACCATTAAAACTGACAATCTGAATCCGTTAAGATTTGAGTAGGAGTCCTGCTGCCACATTCAACTTATCAGACAGGCTAGAGATAGAATCCGTTAAGATTTGAGTAGGAGTCCTGCTGCCACATTCAACTTATCAGGCTAGAGATACATAAGTTAGACTTTGTAACAACAATCATCATATCGCAAAGAATTTAGCTGTTCTCTCAGGGGTTACAACTGACTGTTTTATTTCAATCTATAATATCATATGTTAAAAAAGTAATAATCTAATAGAAGTAATAGAGTTTCTGACTGTTTGGTTAAATCTTCCTCACCGATGTAACAAAAGTCATTTTAGTAGTATATACAACTGTTTGGTTAACTTTTGTAACTTTACAAGGTTACATCTTTATCATGAAGGAATAAAAAGTGCTGAGCTCATCTATATTGTCAATCTCCACTAAAACGTGTTCAAAATAACAAAACTGGACTAAAACACAAGTCATATATCATTTGGCATAATTTACAATTAGTAATCAAAATTAATTTGACTCCAATATTTTGATATGAATATTAACTTTGCCAATATGAATTGCATTGAGATAATTTTTGACAGTTGCAAATGACCCACGTCATACTGTTGCAATAACGTTATTGATAAAATTATCTGAATTTGATATCAAGAATTACTTGCCCTTGATCTCAAACCTTGACAAGGATGCAGTTACATCATTGTTTCATGATGGGGAAATATATCATCAAAAATAAATTCATTGACTTTTGATATCAATATGCATTTAATGAGGCAGTGATTTACAATGTATCAGGTTTAAGAATTGATGCCATTAATATGAAGGAGTGGTACATCAGGACTATTGTCTAAAACTTTCAGGTTGGTATTAATTGAAAGTTAAATGAACAAGGAACAATTAATTGACATAAGTTACATGCATAAAAAAAGATGGGGTATGATTCAGTTGCCAAGGAGAGAAACTATCACCCAATGACAAGGCTTAGTACAACAAGTTGCTCTCAAGAGCATGAATCACTCAACTTGATTTTTTGGCATTTATCTTTCGTTTAAGAGTTTAAGTGTTCAATTTCATCGTAGTATTTTTTTTGGTTTAATTTTATCAATAAGTGATTGAAAATGCGGTTTTTGGAATTGGTTCAGTAGTTTTAGAGGAAAAGATTTTTTAAAGTTAGAAAACATGATAAACAAATTGTGTAAAATTGTCCTTAAAGGGTAACTGCGGGTAACTGTAGAACCTTCAACAATGAGCATTTTTAACCCTTATGATGATACATCTATGGATTTATTCATTTTTCATGGATTGAGTAAAAAATAAATATTTATGGATATATAAAGTATATAAATCTTATTATAAACTCTTCAAAAGTACCACCTAATTACTTATTGTTATGTCGGGGTACCACATACTTGTTTCATTTACAAAAGACTCATCAATTGAATCCAAAAAGTTAAATGATCAAACAATTATCATTTAGTTTAAGTGTCTGTCTATTTTTATAGTTTTGATCCACTGTTACGACCAATTCTCCACTAAATACCCTTCTCCTCCTCCCATGTTGGTTTAGATTTTATTCAATTTAGCAGTGATGGGAGATAACTCTCTAAGATAGACAATCTAATCTTTCAATGTTCTTCTGTATACATAACATAAGACTCAATTATGGAAGGGAGATAACTCTCCAAGATAGACAATCTAGATCCCTCAATGTTTTACTGTACATAAATGTAGGACTAAAATATCAAAGTCAGTAATTACACACAATCATTGTATCCTATCATAAGCCTCTAAAGCAGTACATTTTGCAAACATTGGGGAGGTGTTTAAGTCTCAGCAAACATTGGGGAGGGGTTTAAGTCTCAGCAAACATTGGGGAGGGGTTTAAGTCTCAGAGGCATTGTCAATTCAGATTTCTATTTTTGCCTTTTTGATTGGTATTATCTCAGATTAAAAGTTGTTCAAAGTTCATAACATGCATACTCTGCATGATACTTTTGTTATATTATTCATGAAACTTTACATTTGAAATATAACAGAATATGTAAAAATATTAAACAATTTGAGCAGGCTTATGTTAGGATACATATATACTACTTTAGAAAATAAAGTATGAACTATCAAAAGCAAATTTGTTTATTTTGAAATTATATAAATATCATTATAAATAATTTAAATGTGCAATTAATTTTTTGAAATATTTAATCTTTGATTATTTTGTTTAAAAGTAGCACTTTTTCATGTGTAAATGGCTTTTTTGTTTATGAAAACCAAGAAAAGCTTAATCCTTGATTGTTTAAATGTTTAGAATTAATACAATTTTCTTGTTTTATGAATACAAAAATTGACTAGAACTAAATACGAGACCTACCTTTCTGGTTTTTATGTATCAAACTTTTACATCCATTACATTAAATGATAATTCCTTAGTGTAAATATTATCCTGGACATTCAAAATATCAAATTAAAAATTGTAATTCTTCGAGGTTCAAAAATGTATACAATTCTTTACACTTGTTTCCCCACTATTAAACACTTTCTTATTTCTTAATTTAAAGTTCCAAACTTTTACATTTATTACAAGTTACTAATGAAGCGAATCGTTGATAGGTTTTATACATGTTGAATTTGTACTGGTCTTTTAAACTCCGGGATCACTTAGATCTGTTGTACGCCACACATGTCAAATAAGACTTTTATTATCCGCTGGACTATCTACTTTTCTACAGTAACTTAAAAGTTGGACTATCCACTTGTTAACAGCAACTAATGCTTAGCTGTACTATCCACTTGTCTATAGAAACTCACACTTAGTTGGACTATCCATTTTTCTACAGTTACTCACAAGCTGGACTATATATTTCTATAGCAACCAACTAGCTGGTCTAATGACTAGTCTATAGAAACTTGCAAGCTTATTAAACAGTATGTCAACTTCCAATAATAAACTTTCACTATCTATTATAATAACCTACAGTATCTTATATTATCCATAGAAACTAATCCACAAAATCTTATAAATTATTATTCCACAACGATAGCCTTTAATATCAATATAAATTTAAACTTCCACAAATCTATCAAATAACTTCTCCACTATATAATATACCTCTGTCAACAATCTAATTTTCAAAAGTATTTCAAATTAATATAGAGTTAGGTATTAAATAATTCCTCTATTATATAATATATACTTTCGTCAACAGAATCTAAAAAGTCTTTCAAATTAATAACGAGTTTGGTATTTTCCTCTACTATATAATATACCGCCGTCAACAGAATCTAAAAAAGTTTTTCAAATTAATAACGAGTTTGCAATTGGTATTTTAAAAGTAGAAAGTTTCTTCCACCTTACCAATTCAATAGTCCCTTATCACACGGTATTTCTCCTGTCAGTTTTGTTAAGCGGTCTCTTGTTATATTATGAGGAGATAAATATTGGTAAAACATTTTGTCGATAACAGAGTGAAAGGGATCGAAGTGGCGGTACACAATAGGGAATCGCTGTGTAAATATTATCTCTATGTAATCAACAAGGTAATTATACCTAAACTGGACGTACAATTGGGGAAGACAAAATATAATCGTAAAGAGTTACAAAAACTCCCCCCTAAAAAATACATTATACAAATTCATTAAAAAAAAACTTGCAAAAAATTTGTTTAAATTTTTTTTCTTGAGGATAAAATTCTGACCAAATATACTCTTAATTAATCATTCATCTGATTTTTAAGACTTATTTTTGTTGCCTCTAAATGGCTTACAAAAGTCTCCCTCCTGATACAATGAATAAATTTTAAAAAAGTCAGATTTGAAAATTGAATATAATAATCTTTTATGTAAGGTAATTTATCACACTCAAACGTTTGTCCAAATATACTGAACATTGTTTTAGTTTATAATAATTAAAATTGACAACAACACTTCAAAAGATCTGCAATTTTATTATCTATGTCTACATGTTTCGCCTGCAAGGCAGGCTTCATCAGGACAATTTTTATACAGAAATTGAGCCCCTGAAGTACTCAAAGTGGTGCATTGAATTTGACGTCGTCATGGTGAGAGAAACAATGAGAAGTGAAAGTAGCAATACAGAGTTATAAATAGATAAGATAAATATAGAAAATTAAAGTTTGTATACAATGTAACTTGAGTTCGTTTTACTATTATATGATACATGAAATTGTTCTAAAGGCTTGGCATCTAATAGGACGAACTTCCCATGGTTCCTACCACTTCGCAAGGCTTCTCTTCCAACCTGGCCATAGTTGGAGGTTACTGCTTCACCTCGCGGAATTTAATTTATTATTTAATCGTGAACCCCTGCATCCGAAAGGAACCGCCAAGCTAACAGCGCCAATCTACAGGCCACCAGCATATACATGGACCAAGGAATATTCCATACTTACAACGAAATAACAACTGAATCAAGATGACCAAGATGTCCGATACCACCTATACATCTATAAATGATAGCAGATATAAATGATTGCAGAAGAAACGTACCACGGGCGCCGATCTTAAATGAACTAGGAATTCACAACTATGCCATTATACAGACCAACTACTGCAGACGATCCAAAAATTATATAGTCACCAAATAATTAACAAAGGAACAGTTTTTGACAATTTTATTATCCACAGCGGCGATCATAATCTTCCTATTGTTGCCGACGCGCCGGGAAGCAGTAACCTCCAACTATGGCCAGGTTGGAAGAGAAGCCTTGCGAAGTGGTAGGAACCATGGGAAGTTCGTCCTATTAGATGCCAAGCCTTTAGAACAATTTCATGTATCATATAATAGTAAAACGAACTCAAGTTACATTGTATACAAACTTTAATTTTCTATATTTATCTTATCTATTTATAACTCTGTATTGCTACTTTCACTTCTCATTGTTTCTCTCACCATGACGACGTCAAATTCAATGCACCACTTTGAGTACTTCAGGGGCTCAATTTCTGTATAAAAATTGTCCTGATGAAGCCTGCCTTGCAGGCGAAACATGTAGACATAGATAATAAAATTGCAGATCTTTTGAAGTGTTGTTGTCAATTTTAATTATTATTTAAGGATTGCATTCATTTGCATGATTTGACAACCCGGCATACCAAGGTATCCACTTCAGGGACTCTACCAAAACGATTTCACAGGCGTTGGTTCACCTCGCGGAATTTAATTGTTTTAGTTTGTTATCAATTTTAATCCTTTTTTTCAAAACATAACGGTCTCAAGTAATTAAATCTTTTTCTAAATGGGTGTATATAAAAATGTACTATGAAAATTGGTCGTTAAATAAAAATCTTCTCAGAATTTTGGTTGCTACGGTATATAAAAATCTTCAACTAAAATTGGTCATTATATAAAAATCTACTACAAAAATTTGTAACTATATAAAATCTAATGGAACTTATATTAGTTGCAACAATACAATATATCTTATAAAAGAATTCTGAATAAAACAGGACATCCCCCATTAATTTCATTTGATTTTGAGTACTGTGGATTCATTTACTTTTGTGGATACCTTATAATTTTCTTCGATAAAGGAAAACTTATATGTTCATGGATATTTAATTTCGTAGTTAAGTCAATTAAGTCTGCCTATTGAAAATTTGTTATTCCTGGAACATTTAATTTTGTGGTTCATCTTTTCCCACGAAAAACACAAAAATTGGTATCCATGGCAACAAATAATAATGAACCCAAAGTAAGACCTATTGGATGAACATGTTAGTTGATGTATTCACAAATAAAATGTTGTGCTTTATAAAATATGAAAAAGGGGGAGGCAGGTGGTTCAGAATTACAAACTTTTAAGGTTTGTTAAGGTTGAGAACAATAAACGTCAAGCCAATATTTTCATTATCTGTAGAAAGGAAAGTCTACATGAAAACATTTACTAAATTCACTCACAGTTTTGTTCATCTTTAGTGTTTTTTCTTCACTAATTAGAAAATAGGTTAATAAACTCATCACAGATACCAGGACTAAATTTTGTATATAAGCCAGACGTGCGTTTCGTCTACAAAAGACTCATCAGTGACGCTCGAATCTAAAAAAGTTAAAAAGGCCAAACAAAGTACGAAGTTGAAGAGCATTGAGGACCGAAATTCCTAAAAGTCTTGTTTACTGTAATTTAATTAGATTAAAATGTAAACGTTGTCCTTTGATTAAATTTAGTCAAATATGACATCAGACAAACAATATTTTTTGTGGTCTTCGGAAAGCAATGATCAGATTATGACATCAGAGATAAAACATAGGTAAACAGTGGTCAGACTATTGGTCAGACTATTAAATCCCTGATAAAAACATAGTTTTGATATTTTGTAAACAACCGTCATATTATGACAACAAAACTATAACTGTAAGTAATGAGAACAGATTAAACAATCAAAATTAAAACAAATGAATGAACATGTATAAAACATATCTAAGTTCCATTAGAAAATATAAGTCACTATTGAAATAACATTGACTAAATTGGTGAAGTTCTGGGCAGACAACATCAGAGTTTGGTAACTTATAATCAGTCAGGGGTGCTAAGACTTAAACAAGTGATTTCATTATCACTTATTTCAGTGATTTGATAAATTCAGTTATCACCTATTTAAGTGATTTTGGTGTTTCCTTTGATCTTCAAATGCTAATTTCATTGATTTTTCATATTTTCACAAACTTTTCTATAATTTTCCTACATAAATCAATTATCCCTTTTTCTATGGATATTTAACTTCATCAGTGCACTTAAAGTGCCTAAAGCTTTTAAAAGTACCCTTGGGAATTGTTCTGTTATCAAATATACATTAACTACTCTTACTATCAGACAAAGGTCAACAATATTAGGTGACCTGATTGGTTTTCTTTAGAGTTAAAATGATATACTTCAAGGTTATGTCCTGATCTACAAATTATTCAAGAAAATGCATATTTTGAATAAATTGTAAAAACTGACAGGCTTATCAAGCAAAAGACAATTTCTAGATGTTCATAGTTGTTTTTGTAATGGAATTCTGGTCTTTTTACCAATAAAAAAATCAAGCTTGTGAGAAAAATATCAAGAAAAAGTTATAAACACTTATTGAAGTGATCGTCTCATTATAATTAGATATAGGAAGATGTGGTGTGAGTGCCAATGAGACAACTCTCCATACAAATAACAATTTAAAAAGTAAACCATTATAGGTTAAAGTACGGCCTTCAACAAGGAACCTTGGCTCACACCGAACAACAAGCTATAAAGGGCCCCAAAATTACTAGTGTAAAACCATTCAAACGGGAAAACCAACGGTCTAATCTATATAAACAAAACGAGAAACGAGAAACACGTATATATTACATAAACAAACGACAACTACTGTACATCAGATTCCTGACTTAGGACAGGTGCAAACATTTGCAGCGGGATTAAACGTTTTAATGGATCCAAACCTTCTCCCTTTTTCTGAAACAATAGCATAACATCACAACAAAGAAAAACATATGATAAAATAACTTGTTTTAGCGATTTTAAAAAGTCTGAGTCTATTCATAGTTTTTTTTTTAATATTTCACAGCCAAAATCACTTGAAGAAGTGATTCTGAAATCACTTCCCAGTTTAACTTAAGTACCCCTGACTGTAAATAGGTGTATACATACCAATATTGACTTAACCATGAGTCTGAGTCGCATATTCTTAATAAAGATTTTCCCAAACAACTCATTTATAATGAAGCATAAAAGTTGAAGATAAACATATTCTTTTATCTATATTATCAGATGATTGAGAAGTATTTCCATTATGAATATTGCAGCAGCATCCATCTAAGCTGGGAATTTAGCCAAAACTTTAAAAGACATATGATAGTATATGCTGAAGAGAATGTTTGGACAGAATTTTGTGATCATATTTTGAATAAGATAAAGATAAATAGATGTTTCGTTAATTGTGCACTATATATTGTCCTAAATAATATCAAATAATGTCTGTGTGGATTTTGCATGAACCTTTTTGTTTTGTTTATTCTTATAATCATCATGGAAGCAAAACAAAAATTTTTGACAACCCCAATCACTTTTTTAATGACATGTATTGTGTCCAGCCCCAACCCCAACAAATGGAAGTTTTTAACGACCTTGACTTGATAATACAGCCCTTGCACAGTAGGTATAGATCGGTAAACAACCACAATCACTTCTGTATGACTTATACATTGTGTCCAGCCCCAACCCCAACAAATGGAAGTTTTAACGACCTTGACTGGATAATACAGTCAGTCCTTGCACAGTAAGTAGGTCGGTAAACAACCACAATCACCTCTGTATGACATGTACATTGTGTCCAGCCCCAACCCCAACAAATGGAAGTTTTTAACGACCTTGACTTGATATTATACAGCCCTTGCACAGTAGGTATAGGTCGGATAACAACTACAATCACTTCTGTATGACATGTATTGTGTCCAGCCCCAACCCCAACAAATGGAAGTTTTTAACGACCTTGACTGGATAATACAGCCCTTGCACAGTAGGTAGGTCAGTAAACAACCACAATCACTTCTTTAACGACATACATTGTGTCCATGCAGCCCCAACCCATGGAAGTTTTTAACGACCTTGACTTGATAATACAGCCCTTGCACAGTAGGTAGGTCAATAAACAACCACAATCACTTCTTTAACGACATACATTGTGTCCATGCAGCCCCAACCCATGGAAGTTTTTAACGACCTTGACTTGATAATACAGCCCTTGCACAGTAGGTAGGTCAGTAGTAAACAACTACAATCATTTCTGTATGACATATACATTGTGTGCCCCCTTTCAAACTTTTTATTGATATAATCATAATGTCAAACCTTGTGTTAGTTTTAGCACTTGTCTCTATGTCACTCAGATTACAAATTGACAGCACAAAAGATATCAATGAAAAACAACAATTTTAGAAAAACTTAATTATTATTCAAAATTATAACAATCATCCATGATTACTTTATAGAGTGACACTATCTGCTACCAAATATACAAGTTAATTTTTAAATCTCACATAAAGAAATTTATTAAAACTTTTATGAAAATTATTGAATATTTTCCAATATAAACACTTCAACTTGTATAATCTTGATCTTTGTATTATTTTCTGATGACAGCCAATTAGGCTGATACTTTGACGACCAGCAAATCCTTTTATCCAATGTAATATGGTGTTGTTTCAAAGAATTTTAACAAGTTTGTTTCACCATTTCCTAAAGCAGAGGTTTAAGTCCCATTGAATAAAATTGATAAGGAATGAGGATTGTGTCAAAAAGAAAACTACCTAACCAAAATGCAGAAAACTGTTTAAGCCATAGGACACCAATGGGCTTCATAGAGAGAAAATAAGGCACCTGGAGGCAGGTTTCTGTCGACAGCCCCTAAATCAAGTGTATTTAAATAAGTTCAGTGAAAATAGATGTCACACTAAACTTCGAAACATTTAAATGAGCTAAATTTTTAAAAAAATACAAGATTAACAAAGACAATAGGCTTCAGACTTTGGACAGACACAAACTTGTTTTGTGAGATCTCATCTTTCCTTCTGTACATCTAGCAAATGTAGAATAAACAAACAAACAAACACCAATATGTAATGTTCAAAACTGATTAAAATACTGTAACACTCTGTCAACGTATATTTGTTCCGCCTAACAGAAGTTCCACTGGAAACTTTGTTATAAATAGTGTCATAATACCTATTCCTGTTGGAACAAATATTCTATACCATTTATTCCGTTAGGAACATATACTGTAATATTTATTCCTGTGGAAATAATATTCCAGAATAATTCTTCCTTTTGGAACTTATATTATGAAGGAACTTCTATTCCTTGACAACTCTTTCATTTCTGGAATAAGATGTTTTAAATTACATAAAGAACTGATTTCTAACCCTGTGATTTGTCATCGTTGTTTTCCAGTTACGTTTTCTTTTGACAAAAGTTTGTAACATAAAGATTGTATATGCACCTAAAATGTAATGTTGATTTCAATTATCTAACAATATATCAACCATCAAAGAAGTTTAAAGCACTCAGTAAAATTCAATTAAAATTACCATTAAAATCTTCACCTCGTTTCATTTGAATACATACAAACTTTTGTAGCTAAAGTTTTTATAATTGAGTTTTTACATGATGACTGATCTTTAAGATTTTTCAGTTTTTATGATTGACATTTAGTTAAATATACATTTGATCTTTAATCAAGCCAACAAATTTCCCAGATCTTCCCACATAATTGGGAAAAATATATCAAGAAGATCGATGCACACGTAAAAATACATTTGATCAAGCCCACAAAACTTCCCAGATCCTCCCTCATTATTGGGGAAAATATTTCAAGAAGATGCACATGACAGTCATGTGATGATGATGATGTTGATTGATGGCTGCTTAACTTTCAATTTCAAATCAATATTCATATTCAGGACAAGAACATGTAAGTGTATACATGAATATTATCCCTGCTTTATCAGGAGCCTGTTATTCAGTGGTTGTCTTTTCAACAGTTTATATGTAACATATAGGGGAAATTCCCCTAATTGCGGACAGCGGCAATATGCGGACGGAAAACGAATTTCACACTTTTCAATAAAATTATGAAAAAAATAAATAAAATAGATATATGAAAAAAGGTGTTTTTGTTTTTTATTGACACTCTATTTTGTTGCAATGAGGATATCCTGTTTATCACTTGCGATTTACTTTCATGTCATGTGATTGAAAGTACATTCTATAAATAGCTTATGTCAACAAGTTTGAAACCCGGGAAATTTTGAAAAAGATCTAAAGTCATCGTGTCAGAGTCAATATTCAGTTATTCATGTAAGTATGGTTATTTATGTGTTGAAAAGAAATAAGTATTACGTATTATATCTACGGGCACATTTTTGTTTACTATTGTTACTGATTTGTTTAAATATGATTACAAAAATACGAAAAAAACAAGTGTCCGCATTTACACTACCGAAAATATTATGATAGCTGAAATGCGGACACACGATATTTTGGACATATTACACGTGTAGTGGTGCAATGCCAATACCATGATGTGGATCATAAGCAAAATTCTCTAAGTATAATACATACAGAAATAATGCGAATCCGATATATATCAATAAAGTGTTGATTTGTTTTTATTTCATTC
Source organism: Mytilus edulis (assembly GCF_963676685.1). Lineage (NCBI taxonomy): Eukaryota > Metazoa > Mollusca > Bivalvia > Mytilida > Mytilidae > Mytilus > Mytilus edulis. Next base: position 43,116 of record NC_092355.1, on the reverse strand, counting down.
TGCATATTACGAATATTATGCGTTTACCAGTCTGATTTTCACTCCAATTGCACCCATCTTCACTAGGTCAAAAACTGAAAAACATCCTCCTCAAAACCGGCGATTTTTGAAGTCAGTCTATTTCTCTCTCTTTACAGAATGTCTACATGTTTAGGACTTTTTGCAAGAGCAAATGGAATGAAATCAAATGTACCTAAAATCGTTGCCAAAATGAAATTGCAACAATGTCTCGTAGACGAGTGGCTATTTGACAATGACAGGGATGATTCCACTATATAGTTTAGGGCCGCTTAACGGCCCTTAAATCGGCCAGCGGCCCCAAAAAAATGTTTGTCCATATAAATTCCCAATTCAGGAAAATAAAACAAAAATCGGTATTTCCGGAAAAGTTTCCGTCACCGATTACGGCAACTATAATTTTTCATAGTTTGTCGTCAAAACATAGTAAAATCCAGATAAAAATGCTGACTATGATCGCATTTTATTAACAACGATTTAATTATTTCAACATGAGGTAAACAATTTTAGCAGCCGGATTCAATTGAAGTTAAAATGTTATGAGAGTATGTGGTCTCGTAAAAGTAGATCGCTCAGCAGGTTGATAAAAAATATGCTTTTTGTCAAAATGGGTGTCAAAACAGACCTCGGCAAAGAGCAAATTTTATAGAACATTGATGAATGAATTTGAATGGTAAAAGCAGATCGCCCAGCAGAGCCGGTTATGTTGATTAAAACTTGTTTTGTAAAAGAAATTATTTTATATTTTGCTCTTTTTTCCGCAAAAGACAAAAGTTTGAGTGTTTTTGAAAATAATGTTGATGATAGACCATTCATGAAATGAGCCCCCCCCCCCCCCCCCCCCCCCCCCTGAAATACGATGTCATCATTATGGAACTGTTTCAAATGATATGAAAATGATCCAAATAATTTTAAAGTTCACTGGTTCAATTGCTTTAAATAACTTATCAATTAAGCATAAAAATGTATATATATATACTTTTGTAATTGCTTTTCTTAATTCAACAATTGGCCAGTTCTATTTGAAATAATATGGCAGGCCGTTTTGCTATTTAATCTAACTTCAAGATATCTCATAAACTTTATAAGATATCTTATATAGTTCACGAGATATCTGAAATAATTTATGAGATGTCTTATACATGTAGTTTATAAGATATCTCATATAATTTTCTTAATATGATATCCAATGAACTATATAAGATATCTTATACAAAACATATTTATAACATATTTCATATACTTTAAAACATCTTAAATAAATCTTATATATTATATGAGATATCATATATATTATGAGATAATTTGAAATTCGAATAAATAGCTAAAGGGCCTGCCATAGGTTTATGTTAGCTGGTACTTGTGGTATATATGTTTTTTGTAATAGGCCTCGTTTACCAAAGTTAAGATGATAGTGCATCATATATGCAATGATATTCATGTATTACAACTTCCCTGGTCTGAATCCAATAATTTCTTCAATCAGTGTACAGAAGAAATTAACTTAATATTCATTTTCCGTTTTTACAGGAAAATGATATATTATTTCGTCTTATATTGTATGCATAAAAAATTCCCAATTGGGATAAAAATTCCCAATTTGATATTCAAGGGACCCATTTGTAAACACCTGGAATCATCCCTGCAATGATGCTGTTTGCTGTTTATTCAAGAAATTATTATATTTATCAAAACATGTACATGTATCAACACTATTGTGCGAAATTATTGAAAGGGATAAGGATAATGAACTCAGCAGCATTGTGTTTATTGCTAGACAAAAACCAAAACTAAACCAAAAAATTGGAAATGAAGATGCAATAATCACAGTCAGCCGGGCCTTCAATGAGGAGTGTCACCGGGGGCCTTATTCATATTAATGCTGTCTCTTTTCATATCTAGGATAAAAATTCCCTGATTTTTTAAATATAAAAATCAAGCTTTTAAAAGGCATCTTATCCTCTAGGACTACTATACCTGATTTTTAAGCGATTAGGAAATTAAAGATATAGAAACGAATATTAAGCGGTTTCAAATTGAAAACTATCACCATACTATGTATATTTGCGTGTAGGCATCTTGGAAGACAATATCACAATGGAATTTGTCAGCACTAACAAAATTCTGCTTCTTATATCATTTAATGATTAACGTGGTTTGAGACATTGAACTTTTTAATCTGATTTTTTTCACCTTTCCACGTGTATTACTTATGGGTATAAAACCATTCTCAGACATACTTTAAGATGCCATGAAAGGGTATTCATGAAAGGTAAAATCGTATATATATACATAGTAATTTCGTTTTGAATAGCAAGAGTTGTTAAAAAAATAAGTGTCCGCAATTTGAAGACAAGGTGTCCGTATTTTAACTCCCTCTGTCCGTATTTACACGACTGGGCATTTCCGCGGGTTTTAAGTATTTTAAATCTACCAATCAAGAGAGGTGACATAAAAATGCGGGAAATAGTCCATTTGATACCCCTCTATCCTTTCCTGTCAAGTGCAACCATCAGTATGTCTGCATTTCACCTCTACGGTATCCCAACTTCCGAATTTTAAAAAGTGTCCGCAATTAGGCAAATTTCCCCTATTTGTTTTTCGTTCATTTTTTTTTTTGATGTACTGTAAATGAGGCTGTTAGTTTTCTCGTTTGAATTGTTTTACATTATCATTTCGGGGCCTTTTAAAGCTGACTTTGCTGGACAGTATGGGCTTTGCTCATTGTTGAAGGCCGTACGGTGACCTATAGTCATTAACTTCTATGTCATTTTGGTCTCTTGTTGAGAGTTGTCTCATTGGCAATCATATCACATCTTCTTTTTTTATATTTGTAGACTGACATGCTGAGCAGGATTTTTGTAACATGCTAGTTCACAAGGTAACAGGAAGACACTTGACCTTATCGGGATCCATTATTTCTGACTCGGATCCAAACACTCAGTCTTTGCTGTTATTCCTCAAAATGTTGTTAACTAAGTTGTGAAGCAACAAATACTAAATTTTTAATACTTTTGCCACATCAAATTTAAGCAATAGAGAAATGATATCCCAAACCAGAATTAATTATATCCATATGACATTCTTACACTGCTTTAAAGGTGTTATCAAGGACAGCTAGGCATTGTAACATTCTTATATAATCTATTATTATTAACAAATTAATAGACCAAAGAATCAGAACAAAAGAAAAGACTCCTTGAACTTGTCAGTAAAATCACTCCCATTGTATTTCATATAAACAATGGCAAGTAAACCTGTCAAAATATGGGTGGACCCAATAGTGTATTTAAGGGGGCCGGGAACAATGAAAATATTATTGTATAGTATTTGTTTCATATGAGCACTAGCCATAGATGGATCCAGTTTGAAAAATTTGGTTGATTAATATAGGGAATCTCTGAAGCATAACTGGAAGCCCCCTTCCCCCTCCTTAATTAGGGCAGTCAGTGGACACCTTGTTATAAAAACCCGCCACTGCTCAGCACATTGTTGTTTATATACCCTACAGTATATCATATGTACATAGGGCAATTCTAATAACAACATTTCTGTAAAGTTTTAAAAATTCTATCAATCTCAGGTTTACTCAGTGGGTCTACGTATAACCACTTTTTTGTTACCAATGATAATATCATAATGAAAAGTTTTACACATGCAATTTGTACAAATTCCTCAACTAACCCATAACAAGTCATCTTCTACACAGTGCCTGTGGTAGTCTTATATGTCACTTTTATATTCCTCCTTTCAGAAGGAACACCACCATGACAGGACTTACGTCTTTTGTAGTTAAACTAATTAATGAGTACTTAATACTAAGTGCATACTGCTAGACACTGCCTGATACAGGTCTTATTCTCTCGTCACTTTTATACAAAACTATTCTTATCTTTCAAGTCAGAATACAACATGTGACAGAGAGAGTATTTTAAATACCTTGGTATATGTAATTACAATAGATCTAATATAAGATATATCTATTGTTTGTGTCTGTCTATGGTTCATTAACTACACAATGGTCTACACATGCATTGCATGGTACTATAACAATACCACTTTACAATAATAATCTATTGTTCTTTTCCACTCTATTTATCCAAATTAGTTTAATTATACCAAAAAATGCACTGACTAGGTCACAATGTTTCTTTTTTAGGTCTATTATAAAATAAAGGTAGTTTGGTTATCTAAGCTTGACAAAGACAATATACATATGCAAGGTTGTCATAATAAGTTTTAAAAAAACCTCTAAAAAACATATATTATAACTTTAATAAATTGTTCTAAATTAACATGAATAAATTTTTGTCACCTAACTGTCTGTGGTTGTAGAATTTAATTTAGGAACACTCAGGCCACCTAAAATCTATACAAATATGAACAGTTCTGACTATGAGGGCACATTCTTTTTTCAAATTACTTGTAAATATTCTGTTTTATAAGCAATCATGTAAAGGTTGCCTGCCAGAGGAGACATTGTGAATGTCCTCATGTCTTAAGGTCTCAACATTATGTAGAAAATAGTCTAGATTTCTACCAATATGGTTTGTATAAAAAGAAGATGTGGTATGATTGCCAATGAGAAACTTTCCACAAGAGACCAAATGACACAGAAATTAACAGTTATATATATAGGTAGACCATCCAGATGTTCTCATGCATTAAATCATCAAAATTATGAGGAGAGTTAAAGATTTCTATCTTTAGGTCCAGTTAACAGACATTATATAGAATCCTATCTGCTGCCTTAATTGGTACCTGGTGAACAATTTTTTTGTATGAAGAAAATGATGAAGATTTCTGTATATTTGACTAATTCAGGGACAGAGACAGTGTAGATGTCACCTTCCCTTAAGACATTAAGACACTAACATCATGAAGAAAGTTACAAACATTTCTGTATATTTGACTAATTCAGGGACAGAGACAGTGTAGATGTCACCTTACCTTAAGACATTAAGACACTAATATCATGAAGAAAGTTACAAACATTTCTGTATATTTGACTAATTCAGGGACAGAGACAGTGTAGATGTCACCTTACCTTAAGACATTAAGACACTAACATCATGAAGAAAGTTATAAACATTTCTGCACATATGGTTTAACCAGTTATATATATCCACATGGCTTACAGAAAAAACTATAATGAAGAAAGATTTCTGCACTTATAGTATTAAAGGACCATTCAGGAATTTTAGAGGTAGATGTCCTCATGCCTTATGGGTCCAACATAAGAATGTTACACAGGTTTATGCATATAGTGTAGGACCAACCAATTAAGAGAAAATGTAAATGTTATCATGTCTTACAGTGTCACAAATTAAGAGTTGGGCTCATTCATAACCATGATGGGCTTAATTTTTCATTAATTCTTTCTTTGAACAAAAAAAATCCTGCTGTTGTTATATAAAAGATATCTTATTCTTAGCTGGCTGCATCAGTATATATAATGTTTAAAATACTGGGAAATTGTGTTTTAGCTGAGTTCTGGGAACTTTTGTTTTCTTACTTTTTAAACTACTTGGTGTTTATAATGATTGTCTGAGATCTAGGTAAACACTACATACATATAATTGTTTTTAAAAGTTGTTTACTTTTAACATTGAGTTGTTTGTATTGTAGTAGAATCTACAGAAGTATAGATTACATACACTTGCACGATTAAACAGGTTTTTTATACTGAGAAATCATTGATCATTATGGAATACAAATTCTTGTGATTTTTTTGGAGGGGTGTGGTTAGGGAAAAAAAATTTAATCATTTTAGTGAATTTAAAGGGAGCAAATGTTGAGACCTAAATGAATAAGAGATTCTGAACATAATTTTAAATCCTCACAAAAAATATAAACACCAATAGTTGTGCAGAAACTGTCTTGATTCATTCTCAATGTAGTTTATTCAATTATAATACCATTTAAACATGTGTATTACAAAACAAGGTAATGTACTATTGTATTGATCTATATCAAAATAACTTCAAAAATATAAGAGAAAATCATTTTCTATATCACATAGGGTAAGCAAAACACAGAAAGTCACTAGAGTTATCTCCCATATACCTGATTTATAAAACAGGAAAGATAACTCTAGTTTTCATTGTTTGTCTGAACTTTGATGCATTACCCCAATGAGAACTCAATATTGCTTTCTTATTCTTATAATCATCAATGACTAATCCAGGTTGGAGCGTAAAGGGAATACAATTTGTTTTAAATGCAAACTTTTTAGTTAAATATCATGTTCCTTAACTATATATTTATTTAATTTTTCAGCATAAAATGAGTTCACAATTTTAAACATACACAGTTTAGCTAGGTATATTATTAATTACAAAATAAACAGTTATGAAACCCTGCAGTCGTACAACTTTTTTCTACTTTCTGTTTGATGTTTTTCCAAGGCCACACCACTTCCAGTAAACATGATATCATTTCACTTTCCTTGTAAGATGTCTCAAAAAAAAATGCAATGTTTTGTTTTAATCTCAATATATGTTTCAATCCAGCATAAACTTTTATTCAATCAGAAAAAAAATTGAATCCAGAAAAAATGGACTATTTTTATTTCACAACTGGTTTTGAAATACAAGACTGGTACCATTACTTACCTACTATTATTACATTACTCCAATCATTTACTTGTTTTATTATCAAGCCACTAATTCATGGTTCAAAATTTCAGGCACTTATAGCCATTCTGTCTGATGTTAATGAAGTGACAGTCATTCCAAGTTAAAAAAAACTTAAGCCTGGCTTTTACCCAAGTACTTTACAGCTACATGTATGCATATTAACTATTTTGTGTGTAATATGCAATACTTTCTTTTATATTCTTCCTGACCTGGCAGAGTTCTAACCCAATAAAATATTATCACTTAGTTTGGCTACATAGCTGCAATGTGACTGAGGGAACTGTTTTGTGTCTAACATTACAACTTTAGAACTTGTCTTCAGTTTAAAGAACTAAGATTTATAGAAATCATTGACAATCAATATAACAACATTATTCCTGGTGTATCATATGGCTTCACAGACCTGGTGTATCAAGTCGCTTCACAGACCTGGTGTATCATATCGCTTCACAGACCTCAGGTGTATCATATCCCTTCACAGACCTGGTGTATCATATCCCTTCACAGACCTGGTGTATCATATCCCTTCACAGACCTGGTGTATCATGTTGCTTCACAGACTGATGAAATATAAATGAAATGACAGACAAAGGACACTAATCAATGAAACTTTAAAAGACACTTTACTTCACGTCTTAAAACCACTAAAACAGGAGATACACTGAGAGGAAATGGAATAGTCAAAATGTGAGATCATTGGTTCTTGAAGCTAAGTATTGAAGTCTGATATGGTACTTAATGTAAACCTGAAAATACAGTGCTTTCAGAGGCACAGGGTTGAGGTCTGATATGGTACTTACTGTGTACAATGAAAGAGCAATGTTTCATGAGGCTCATGGTTGAGGTCTGATATAGTACCTACTGTGTACATGAAGGAACATTGGTTCATGAACCTCAGGGTTGAGGTCTGATATGGTACTTACTGTGTACATGGAAGAACATTGATTCTTGAGGCTCAGGGTTGAGGTCTGATATGGTATGTACTGTGTACATGGAAGAACATTGATTCTTGAGGCTCAGGGTTGAGGTCTGATATGGTACTTACTGTGTTGGTTCTTGAGGCTCAGGGTTTAGGTCTGATATGGTACTTACTGTGTACATGGAAGAACAGGGGTTCTGGAGGTAGATCATTAAACCATTTGAATCTTGGTGTTGCAAACAATGGACCACAATCACTAGGCCAGAATGGTCCATCTTGGTCCCGTTCAACTCCATAACGGTCCTTATATTTCCCATTCTCATTTCTAAAATTATTGCCTTGTCCATTTAAATTGGCAAGAAAACCATGTTTAGTATAAAACTGTCTCTGTATCTGTGTTAGTGAAGGATACTTGTCAAAGCTTTGTCTTAAGTCCTTCACTCCTTCAGATAGACTAGATAGACCAAAGACTCCAGGAAACTCAGCCTGATTGGACCGTGAGAGACCATCCTGGAATACGTAATCTACAGGCGGAGTAGGCTGGATATAATTCATTCTCATTAACCTTTGAACTTGTCTCTTAGCCTGTAACGCTCGCCATTTTCTGGATTTTAAAACATCACGATTGCTACCAGCTAATCCAAACACGATATGAGAATTAAGTTCATTTAAAGTCTGACTAGATTTACGATCTTGTCTGTTGTGATCTGCCTTCTTAGCACGTTCTAGGGGGGGAGTCTCGAGAGCCTCTCTCACACGCTGTTCTAACTCCTCCTCCATCTGTATTCTTATTGATTCCCGCCATGATGGAGATGGATCTGAAAAAAAACAATATTAGACATATTATCTTCATTGTTGTGTTAGGAACTAGAAGAACCATGCAATGTTAATATTATTTATCAACTATATGGTTGGATTGGAACTGAAAAGAACAAATATTAACATACTATCATATAAAGGGGGGACATCCGTTGGTGACCTTGTGCTGTTTTCTGCTCTCTAATTGTGTTGTTGTCTTTTGACAAATTCCCGGGTTTCTTTCTCTATTTTATTTAAAATTTTGATACTGCTTAATAGAAAGTTAAAACAACATCAATTAGGCAATAAAAATACACATATTTTTATGCCCCACCTACGAAAGTAGGTGGGCATTATGTTTTCTCAGGTCTGTGTGTTCCTTCATTTGTCCGTTCGTTTGTGCGTCTGTCCCGCTCTAGGTTAAAGTTTTTGGTCAAGGTAGTTTTTAATGAAGCTGAAGTCCAATTAACTTGAAACTTGGTACACATGTTCCTTATGATATGATCTTTATAATTTTGAAGCCAAAATAGACTTTTGACCCCTATTTCACGGTCCACTGAACATAGAAAATGAAAGTGCGAGTTTCAGGTTAAAGATTTTAATCAAGGTTGTTTTTGATGAAGTTGAAGTCCAATCAACTTGAAACTTAGTACACATGTTCCTTATGGTATGATCTTTCTAATTTTAATGCCAAATTAGATTTTTAACCCAATGTTACGGTCCATTGAAGATGGAAAATGATGGTGGGGCATCCGTGTACTTTGGACACATTCTTGTTTTTATTTCAGCCTTATTGATGAACTCTCCATGCTAAGACTATCTTCACAAAATTATTAAGTGTTCATTTGGTTCTTTTAGACAGAAGTAAATATCCTGATTTCTTATGCTTGAGATCCAATTTCTAAATTAAGCACTTTTTAATATCACAGTACTTTTTGAAGTGAAAGAGTATTTAATATACACAACACACCTTCTTGTTAATAGTCATGAAAAGTTTCATCTACTGAACTCATCTACTAGGGGTGTGAAAGTAGGAGATGGAATGTTTACAAGGTGAAGTAATGCTAAGTACTGCACCAAAATTAAAGATTCTTAGAACAAGAATGTGTCCTCAGTACACGAATGCCCCACTCGCACTATCATTTTCCATGTTCAGTGGACCGTGAAATTGGGGTAAAAACTCTAATTTGGCATTAAAATTAGAAAGATCATATCATAGGGGACATGTGTACTAAGTTTGAGTCGATTGGACTTAAACTTCATCAAAAACTACCTTGACCAAAAACTTTAACCTGAAGCGGGACAGACGGACGGACGGACGCACGCACAGACCAGAAAACATAATGCCCCTCTACTATCGTAGGTGGGGCATAAAAATAGTTGTCTATAAGTAATGCTCTATATTTTGGACATTCAGCTAGAATAGTGGTTTTGGAGTTATAAATGCTCTGTATTTTGGATGTTTAGCTAGAATAAGGGTTTTTAAGTAATGCTCTATATTTGAAGAGTTTAGCTGAAATAGTAGTTTCTGAGTAAGGCCAATTAAAATTAATTGATAGATTTTCATCCCCGCCCGCCCCTCTGAAATCGTCCAGCCCTGATTTTTTTTATTTTGAAAAATTTACGATTTCCGGATTTGTTCATCTCCATTTCCGGTAACCGTCAAACATTTTGTTTCCTTTCAGACTTCCTGTTTCAAATTTCGGTTTTCGTATTACTTCGAGTAATTAAAAAAGATTCTGCAGCTCTACGATGACAAAATCGTCTACCGAGAATAGAGATTGATTTCAAGAAGGGCATGAAATAATCGGGTTACAAGTTATACGCTGTGTCCAAGATGGCAAATCGCGGTATGACACAAATTTCTGTGATTAAGAATACCGTGGATTTTTTTATTGATAAAATGACTTTGTGGCAGGAATTGTGAACTGTGAATTATACCCAATTTAAAGAGCTCGAATCGTGGAACACATTCGTACAAAACCATAACTGTATAAATAAAATGATGCAAGCACAAACTTGTTAGATTTATGACAGTACAATTGAGTTCAAAAAGTCGGCAAACATACACTTAGATTTACCCATGGCTTTTTTAATGACAAACAGCACAAACACCTTCTGTCCCAATACCCTTAATAGAGCCATTAAACATCTTCTCTTTTTTGGTTAAGTTCATGTTTTACATATTAATTATATTTGCATCTATAAGAAGAATCATAAAAGCACCAACCCCTTCGTTTTCAAAACAGTTTCATTTTATTCTGAACTCGTAATTCTTTAGTTGCATATTTGTTTCATTTTATGGAGACAAAAAAATGGTCGCTTAAAAAGACACTAAATTTGGTGAAGATAGTCTAACTGAAGGGAGCATTCTTCTTTTATGTTTTTGCTGTTAAGGCTTCTTAACAGCTATTACATGTAGAACAGTGGTTGCCAATTAGAGATTTTTATTCATGTTAAGATTTGAAATATTATGTACCATTCCTTATATGTATATACATAATATAAACTTATTATTACTCTTGCATATTTGAAGAACACGTCACAAGAGGGTTTCATAAGAAATAAAAATCAAAAAGTAAAATCCTCCCACCCGCCCCATTTTTTTCAAAAATTTGGATGAAAATCTACTAATTAATTTTAGTTGGCCTAATGGCTATTATAATGTTCTAATTTTGGATATTTAAGTAGAATAGTGGTCTTTAAGAGTAATGCCTATGTCTTACTTTTAGGTAGAATATTCGTCTTAAAGTAGCATTTCATATTTTGGATGTTTAGATAAAATTAAGTGAGTACTTTATTTTGACTGTTTCAACATCTACTACATTAAATTGGGAAATTAACCCTGAAGTAGTCAGAATGATTACTCAGTAGAAATTATGGTAGCTTACCGTTTCATCAATACAAACGTATCAGCCCAAATACATCTAGCTATAATATCCAAACTAAATAAAACCAATTAAGTTTGTTGTTATTTCATCCAATTATGAATTTATAATCTATACAGGTGTAATATAACTAATAAAAGTCAATACTACAAGCAAATTATTAACGATTTTCTTTATAAAGCAAAAAACAATTCTATATTGTAATATTAATCCATTAATCTCTTATAAATCCACAATTGATTGATTAGACGTCATTTTATAAATCAGATTTATTAAATTTTCTGTCAATATCTTACGCGAGGAATTAATTTGTTGTAAAGGAAAGTGGTACTTTAATCATGTATTGGGTTCAACCTGCTTTTCTGGATTAATGTCATCAGAAATGATAAAACACAAACATTTGAAATACATGAAGGATCGATGTATATTGAAAGCCTAAATAACAAAATGTATCATCAAAATTATTGAAATTGTTCTATGGTCAACTTTGCCTCAGGGATTTATCATATATCTTAATAATTTCTTAAATCATATCAATGAAGAGTTGAAGAAAAGTTTGTACAAAATAATGTTATGGTTTATTTTCTAGTCCTGCACAGATTTGTCTCCCTTGGTAGTCTACAATTGTACTGGCATATTTATGGACGATTTTAACAATTTAAGATGAGTATCAATTTATTTAGATGTGGATCAATGGGAGATAACTCATGAAATTTTAGGTATGAAAACATTTAAAGAAATATTGTGTTCTATTGTTCGCTTTAATTAAAGAAGAAAGTTTTCACTGAGGTCAAAAGTTATATACATGTGGCTTCTGTGTTTCCTAACAAGATTTAAAAAAAATTTAAAATAATACCAGAAATACCAAAAACAAGATGTCAATGACGCTTCAATAAATAAATCATGTTTGTTCTCCATTACCTAATTATTTTGGTGCAGTTTCCAAATGAACACAGTAATAAAACCATGACCTTTTCCCAAATGTTTCATACAATAATTGTAGTTTTAGATGCCAAGGGATTATATATACTTCATTTTTAGAGTATGAAATAAGAACCATAAAAACGTTTTACTTGGCCTGATTATATAACACTAGAATTATTTTATTTTAACATTTAAAATATGATTTTTTTTATTCTTGGCACAATCATAATATCATACCTGAAGATCATATATCTTACTACACATCACTTATCTCATAAAATACATGGATATGTGTCTCAAACAATAGAATGTAATCTTTTTTCTCAAACACATATATATTATTTGATATAAAATTATCTTTGGAGATGATTAATTATCACTATCTTTGGGAAATAAAGTAAAATACATGGAACACATTTTCTTGCAGTACAGGACAAACAAAAAACAGATTAAGAAACCCCTAGCATAACATCTTTTCTGGCAAGACACTCTATCTATTATGCTGGGGGGAAAAAAAGGATCTAACAATCAAAATATGGTCTTCAACGACAGTCTATAAATACAAGATTTATTTTTCAAAGAGAACAAGACATCAGTTTAAGACAAACTGTATCCATGTCTATAGAGAGCAAGGGCAACAAGCATGGTCTATTGTGTGGGATCTAATTAATTAATAATTAATAGAAAAGGTCAAAAGTTAAGCTGTAAAACATATTAACCTATAGGGGTAAATTCAGTAAATAAATATACGTCATCAGGGACCGCCCATTTGGGGGAGAGCTTTCTGTCTAAAAGTGAAGTCATGTGCTCTTCTGATTGGTAGATAATGTTTGTAATAAATATTTTATGGTAGATGGATCAAAACTAGAGTTGAAAAAAATAAAAAAATAAATGCTGAATGTACTATTTTTTTCCCCTACAGGGTTGAAAAGTAATGGGGGTCAGTATAGGAATTCAGTGCGAATCTACACTGTTTGTAAACAAGGCCATGTGAATGCCCAAAAATGCCGCATGACCCTATGTTTTTATTGTTGCAAAAGATAGGGCTACATTTGTACTTTCATGAATGATATATGAAAGTTTTTAATTTCTAAAGGTAAATCAGGTATAAATTTATTTCCACACATAGATTAGCATTAAAGTCAATGGGAGATTTTTTACTGAATTTACCCCTAAACCAGCTCATCTTAAAAGATGATATGCAAATAAGTAGTATGATAGCCAATGAGACATCGAAGTTCAAATGAAATGGATGTAAGCAACTGAAGGCAAGCATATGGCATTGATCCTGTTCATGAATAAGGAAACACCATACCAAATGGTTTGCTATAAAGAGCCCCCAACATGAAAATATAAAACAATTCAATTGAGAAACCAAAGGCCTAATTAATAACAAACAAATTTACACCAAACAAAATATGAACCAACCACAACCACTGAACTTAAATTACAAAGGCTCATGGCTTAGGACAGGCACATAAAAAATGTGGTGTGTTTTGAAACATATTTGTGATATCTACATTCCCAATGTGTTGAATACATGCCTCATTGCATGAACACTTATGTACCTGAAATGCTAAAATCAAAAGTCCATAAAACCATACCCGTAGCCAGGGGGGTTTGGGGGTTCAGACGAACCCCCCCCCCCCCCCTTGAAATCAAATAAGCACTGTTAAAGTCAACGTTTTTTTTCAAATTGTGACTGTTAAAGTCGAGTTCATGAGTCCAACGAACCCCCCTTGGAAATTCCTGGCTACGGGCCTGATAATACATGTAACATTGTGAAATTGTTAACATGTTTACTTATTTTAAGGATTTGATTTGACTTACCAAACAGACAGTTATTATATTCCCAAATAATTCATACTTCAAAATCATTGCCTTTAAGTCTGGTTTTATTGAGTCAATTAATGGGTATTCTTTCACAATAGTATGTCTGTTAAAGTGTTTAATGTTATACACACTAACTTAATGATTGATGTCTGAGGCCTTTCACAAAAATATTTTATTTTTAAATATGATTTAATGGTTGAAAAGTGCAATTAAAGCTGTTAATTGTTGCTACTATTTACAATCAAAATATAATCAGGTGAAATGAAAATGGACATAAAGGAAAGGTTTCTTGAGGGGAAAGAATTAGATACCTAACAGCAAGGGAGAGGTGTTCTGAAGGGGGAAGAGTTAGACACACAAGGGCAAGGGAGCCCTTATTCACAGGAAGGGAGCCACAATGAATTAAAGAAAACTAAATTGTAAATTTTCTTTTTAGATAAAAGCCACGTTGGTTACATTCAATCAATTACTTGAGAAAACAAAAAATAATGAATTAATTTAAAAGATCAATCCCTCAAAGGTACGCCAGATTTTCTTCTCCTAAATACCAAGGTTACAAATCATTTAAAAGGTATAAAGAAATAAAATAAATATACATTAGGCATAGTGCAGTTAAAGAATTGAATGAATTATTTATACAAAAGATTGTCATTATCTCCCTTTAATTGTAGATAATTTCCCACTTATATATATATGTTCAAGAACTCAACATAACTCCAAGTTTTAAACTTTGTGTGTACTATAAGAAGGGGTTCTTATCTGTGTTAGTCCATGTTAAAATCCATCTAAACGTCTTATATTGCTCACATAATTACAAATATATTCAAGTTCAAAGAATTGCTGCACTTAAATGTTTAAGATACAAAACTTTCCTGCACAATAAAAATATTATATGATTACGAAAATTGCAATGGAAAATGTTTTTGTTGAAAAAAAAATTTCATATCAAATTTGATAGTGTATTTGTAGGCAGCATTTTCTGTCATTACAATAATTAATTTGACATTTGTGTAATATTTTACATATGGAGGTAGGATATGTGCTTAACAACATTTGAGATTGATGTAGCATGAGCATTCATTCAACATATACATTTGTTTTATTATAATTTGTATCAAAGACTTTACAGCCTTAACTAATTTCGTAAAAGTGTATGTACATTTTCGCGTTAAGCCATAATTCATCGCCTGGCATAATCCTTGACTGAATTCTTCAGTATTTAGAAGTTTTGTCTCCAGGTGATGGATTTAGGCTGATAATATTTCTGGCCTTTCTTGTTTTTTATATAGGTAAGAGTGTTGGTTTTCAGTTTTGAATGGTTTTACACTAGTCATTTTTGAGGCCTTAATATACTTGCTGTTCAGTGTGAACCAAGGCTCTGTGTTGAAGGCTTGTAACTTTGACCTATAACTTGTAACTTTTTGACATTTCAACTTGGATGTTGAGTTGTCTCATTGGCACTCATACCACATCTTCATATTTATTTTGGATGAACCATTTCCCCAAAAAGTGTTGTTGACAATCTTTGGGTCACCAGTAATAACTTGTGAGCAGCCAGTATGGTTTAATTTTGTCAGAATAAGCTAAAAAAACATTTATTATAAATTATTCACTTGCATGTGAATAATTCGACCTCATTGAATCCGTATTCATGTGAACTTCAATTTAATCCCTTAGCTTGAGATGGATAACACATGAATTGTATGTGTAAAGTAACATATTTAAAGGAAAAGAATGTCAACATTGAAAGTGAACCAAAAGTTAAATCATTTGATTGACTGATTCGATCCACAAAAAAATCAAAAATAAATGTTTATCATCGTTTTTACTTTATAAGGTAAAAACGATGATAAACATTTCTTTTTTCATCTATAATATAAAATTAAAAAGACCTAGAAAAATCCAACAGCACGAGTTTGCTTAATTATTTATATCGATATTTATGTTTACATCCCTTATATGGTCAACGGACGACTTTAGAGGTCAACTCTATGGTTAATTTGATGGCGTCTATCCTAAAATATACACGAAACAAAGCTACGTAATTTAATGCCAGTGCCCTGTTTATTGTTTTTTTTATGCCCCACCTACAATAGTAGAGGGGCATTATGTTTTCTGGTCTGTGGCTCCGTTCGTTCGTTCGTCCGTCTGTCTGTGCGTCTGTCCGTCCGTTCGCTTCAGGTTAAAGTTTTTGGTCAAGGTAGTTTTTGAAGAAGTTGAAGTCCAATCAACTTGAAACTTAGTACACATGTTCCCCATGATATGATCTTTCTAATTTTAATGCCAAATTCTAGTTTTGACCCCAATTTCATGGTCCACTGAACATAGAAAATGATAGTGCGAAGTTCAGGTTAAAGTTTTTGGTCAAGGTAGTTTTTGATGAAGTTAAAGTTACATCAACTTGAAACTTAGTACACATGTTCCCTATGATATGATCTTTCTAATTATAATCCAAATTATAATTTTGACCCCAATTTCACGAAAAATGATAGTGTGAGTGGGGCATCTGTGTACTATGGACACATTCTTGTTTATACTTTTTAAAGTTTGGATAAATGTTTTAGATTGTTTTTGATTAAAATTGGTGAACATGAATTTGACAGCTAGTACCACTTAGATTTTTTAGTTGTTAGGTTGCTTCCTTAATGATGTAATTATAATAAGCAAGTTTCAACTGCTAAAAAAACAAACTTAATGAACTAGGATTGGGCGTCTGCTAACATGTTTAACCCCACCACATTCTGTATGTATGTGCCTTTTCTCCTTTGAATTGTTTTACACGTCAATTTGAAGCCTTTTATAGCAATGCAGTAAAGGCTTTGCTCATTGTTGAAGGCCGTACCGTGACCCATAATTGTTTATTTCTGTGTCATTTTGGTATCTTGTGGAGTGTTGTCCCATTGGCAATCATACCACATCTCCTTCTTTAAATAGATATGCCAAAAAAAAGGGGTATTAGTTGGGTATATGTTACACAGATAAAACTTTGTGGCAGTACCAAGTCAGACTATCTGGTCACTGTGTAGTTCTTAGTTGTTATGCCCACTTATGCCCACCTACGATAGTAGAGGGTCATTATGTTTTCTGGTCTGTGCGTCCGTCCGTCCGTCCGTCCGTCCGTCCGTTCGTTCGTCCGTCCGTTCGTTCGTCCGTCCGTCCGTTCGTTTGTCCGTCTGTCCCGCTTCAGGTTAAAGTTTTTGGTCAAGGTAGTTTTTGATGAAGTTTAAGTCCAATCCACTTCAAACTTAGTACACATGTCCCCTATGATATGATCTTTCTAATTTTAATGCCAAATTAGAGTTTTTGCCCCAATTTCACGGTCCACTGAACATGGAAAATGATAGTGTGAGTGGGGCATTCGTGTACTGAGGACACATTCTTGTTTGTATGTATGTTTTCAGAGGATTTTGATGTTAGTTGCTTATAAAGGTGTTTTCAAATTAAAAAAAAACCTTTAAATTCAATCATTTATGTTTCTAATCCTTAAGCAACCAGAACAACACAAGGGTCAATATCTTTGTTACAGAAAAAAAGTCAAGAACAAATGAATCAGTAAATGTACAAAGGCAAAAAGGTCAGTACATGTGAAAATAAACAAAATGTAAAACTTAATTCAACAATGTATAGATTTAAGATAACTTAAATTAACAATGTATAGAATTTAAGATAACTTTTGTTCCTACCTGTTAAAACTTTTCTACCTTGAGAAACTTTTTAAAATCCAATGTATATTTTAAACTCCACGAATGACATAGATCTAAGAGAAAATTAACCTCATTCAGCTTAACTAACAGTAAACAAATTTGGATAAAGAAACGGTTTATCTTTGGACGCTTTCAACCCATGACAGGTTATGGTAGTTACAGTTTTTATTATTCTGTTTACATAATGATATTAGACGTATTAAATATACCCCCAAGTTTAGCAAGCTTTTAAAAAATTCACACACCTGATTTTAACAATTAATATTCGATTAGATAATGATGGTTTAAACTAATGTCAAAGTCTGTTCAGTGATTTAAATGTGATTTACATGGAGAAATGACCTCATGCGGAACCGGTTCATTTAATTCATTTTATTAAGCAGTTATAATTTCTTAACAACTGTTTCAAAATCATAAAGTACAAGACAGGGGAACTAACTCTACAGATTCCTGGCTTGGGACAGGTACACTAAGTGAAAGACAGAGGAACTAACAGGCTTGGGACAGGCACACTTTTTTTTTACATAAATAAGGTCGTTAAATTTCTCGTTTGAATTGTTTTACATTGTCTTATCGGGACCTTTTATAGTTGACTATGCTGTATGGGCTTTGCTCATTGTCGAAGGCTGTACGGTGACCTATAGTTGTTAATGTGTGTGTCATTTTGGTCTTTTGTGGATAGTTGTCTCATTGGCAATCATACCACATCTTCTTTTTTATATAAATCTACATATTCCTGGCTTGGGACAGGTACGCTAAGTACAGAACAGGGGAACTAACTCTACAGATTCCAGGCTTGGGACAGGTACACTAAGGTGGCAGGTACCAGTTTTGGTGTACCAGAACATGTGTCCCACGCAGAAATTTTGTTATAGTTAAGTATTGAGGTATATAATTGCATCATGTGGACTGAAAAAATAAATGAATGTAAATTCTAGGCTATTGTACTACACAAGTAAGTAGTTGCATACACAGGTTGGGGATTTCCTTCACATATAGGTCCAATCAGATGTCAAAATTGTGGTCTCCTCACTTGACGGCATCCAATCACATTGGGGGGAAAATTCAGTTTTATGTAAACAAAAATATCTTGAGATTTTGATGGTAAGGATAGGTTCGGACAAGGCTCTAATTCACTGAATATCCTTTCTCTCTTGAATTTTGGCTAAAATTCTTGTCGGCTTTTAGCAGGATTTTGCAGGTGAGGATTAGATTGGTATCACAGCATCACATTTTTTGCCTTATTTGCAATGCATTTATAAATTTTTAAATTTCCATGCTGGACAGACACCCAAATTTATAGGTTTTCTATATATTAACATAAGCATGCACACATCTTAGTTCCTTGAAACCATACATTTTATTTGTATATAAGCTTGAATGAATTTTCAAGAAAATAAAATCATAAATCCATGAAATTCTAAAGATTTATTGTAAAATAACTGGTTTCTGCCACCTAAGTATAGAACAGGGGAACTAACTCTACAGATTCTTGGCTTGAGACAGGTACACTAAGTACAGAACAGGGGAACTAACTCTACAGACTCTTGTCTTGGGACAGGTACACTAAAGAAGCCCTACTTTGTACACAAGTTTTCATAAACAGCCAAATCAAAATTTTTAAAAAAATGTGTTCGAATCAAAAACAGATTCTAAACAGCAATTTGTATATGAGAAAGAAAAAAAATTGACACATATAAAACAAAAATCATGATTGCAAAGAAATATTTATTCAGTTGCAATAATAAACTGAGGGCAGACACATGTTGTCATTCTGAAACTTTTCTGTAGTTTATTCTTTTAACCTAGTTTTTATTGTTCATTATAACAGACAACAATTGGGAAAATAAGGAAAAATAGCTATAGGTCGTTTTCATATAACTCAAAACTAGAGGCTCAAGACCTGTGTCGCTCATCTATATCATGCTTTGGGAATCATGTAAAATAAGTTTAAAATCATAATAATAGTATTAGATATAAGATATTATTAGATACTATAATGATATATAAGATTATAGCAAAAACTGCAAAATTTCCTTAAAATTACCAATTTAGGGGCAGCAACTGAACAATGGGTTGTCAGATTCGTCTGAAAGTTTCAGAGCAGATAGATCTTAACCTGCTGAACATTTTTACCTCATGTCAGATTTGCTCTAAATGCTTTAGTTTTAGAAATATAAGCCAAAAACTGCATTTCACCCCTATGTTCTATTTGTAGCCATTTGGGACATGTTGGTTGGCAGGCAGGGTATCAGAAACATTTTTTTAAGTAGATACACTAGTGATGACTGTGGCCAACTTCGGTTAAATTTGCAGTCTTCACCAAAAACTTTTTCAACTACTAGTCGGAAGACCAATATTCTGACATTTTTCTTATTGGTTCAAACAAAGTTTTGCAATAACTTACTAGTCCGAATGAAATTTTACTAGTCTCGGGCATCGGACTAGTGGCTAATCGTGCAGACTGATTTGACCCAGTGGTTTCAGAAGACAAGATTTTTGTTAAAGTGAACAGACTGCGAGGAAGAACATGACAAACACAAAGTGAAGAGAAAAGCTTACTTAATCTTTTAGGTCGAGTGAGCTAAAAAGAAGAATTTTAAGAATGTTGCCATGCTGACCATTTCTATATAAGCAAAAAAGTTACAAAAACAAATTTCAGGAGTAATATCTCAAAACAATATTTGTGAAACTTAATTGTCAGGCCTGTCCACAGGTCAACATAATCAAACAAAATTTATTGTAGAATTTAGCCTCAGTCATTTAGATTTCTAGATTTCAAAGTCTAAGGTGAAGACTGCCGACTTGTACATGAAACACATCATTATAGTACGGCTAGTCTTCCCACCCTGTACATGAAACATGTCATTATAGTTCGGCTAGTCTTCCCACCCTGTACATGAAACACATCATTATAGTACGGCTAGTCTTTCCACCCTGTACATGAAACACATCATTATAGTATGGCTAGTCTTCCCACCCTGTACATGAAACACATCATTATAGTACGGCAAGTCTTCCCACCTTGTACATGAAACACATCATTATTAATAAGTACAGCAAGTCTTCCCACCCTGTACATGAAACACATCATTATAGTACGGCAAGTCTTCCCACCTTGTACATGAAACACATCATTATAGTACGGCTAGTCTTCCCACCTTGTACATAAAACACATCATTATAGTATGGCTAGTCTTCCCACCCTGTACATAAAACATGTCATTATAGTACGGCTAGTCTTCCCACCCTGTACATGAAACATGTCATTATAGTACGGCTAGTCTTCCCACTCTGTACATAAAACATGTCATTACAGTTCGGCTAGTCTTCCCACCTTGTACATAAAACACATCATTATAGTATGGCTAGTCTTCCCACCCTGTACATAAAACATGTCATTATAGTACGGCTAGTCTTCCCACCTTGTACATAAAACATGTCATTATAGTACGGCTAGTCTTCCCACCCTGTACATAAAACACATCATTATAGTACGGCTAGTCTTCCCACCTTGTACATGAAACACATCATTATAGTACAGCAAGTCTTGCCATTCTTTGATGCACTCCATGTTCTACTATATGGCGGACAAGTACACAATGCTTCAGACCTTCAATAATGTGAATAGCACAAAATGGAAATCTGTGTTAACATTGTTTGTAACAGAAAAAAATATATATTTTGAAGGTTTTGGTTTCTTATAGCTTTTTAGCAGGTCATTATAGCATATGATATGGGGCTTACCATTCAAAGGGAGATAACAACAATATAACATTTTATTCCTGAACGGAGTTATCTCCAGTTGTTTGTAGTTATTGCACTTGTGAAGACAGGCAAAGTAATTTCCCATAAGAACTCCTTTATGGTGAAAACTTTGGATTCTTTTATTTTCGTGGGTACCAATTTTCTTGAATTTAGGTAAAACTTGCATTTTCATGGGTATTTGATTCGTGGTTTATCAAAAGTCTGCATTCAATCATACCTTAAATTTGCAATTTGTTGAACATTTAAATTCTTGGTTTTCATGTACCAACGAAATCCACAAAAATTGGTATCCAACGAATATTAATGAATCTACAGTACCATGGAAACAACTAAAACTTTTCAAAAGTTGTTCCCCATTACCTGAGTAGTTTATGGCACCTTCATCTGTCTTTTCTTCATTTCTTTCTTCCTTTTCTTCGTCCTCATTCTTACTGCCACCTTGTATAGACTGACTAGTTGTGGAAGAACTTCTACTGGAGGGTAAGGACAGACATTCTAGTATTGGAGCAGAGCAAACAAGTCTAGTCTTCATATTATCATCTGAAATAGAGGAATTTATTGGTCAAATGGATTTGAAAATTTGCCGTATTTTTACTGCTCTGGACAATAAGCCACCAAAAATAAATCAATCATGATTTACCTGAAATGCAAGAAATATAAATAAGAAATATGTGAAATTGAGTTTCCATACTGTTCCGTCCATTTCATAAATAAGATTTCATAAAACGTTAACAAACTGAAGCACTGTTTTTTGTCTCCTGAACATTTAATCAGAGCACAAGCATCATACTGAATCAAGAAGGCAGAGTTTTTCTTCCAGAATACAAAACAGACTCAAGCACAATAAAAATTGAAAGCAAGTTTACTGGGAATTAAACAATAATGAATTATAAGAACAAACAACAATAAAATTGCTCTCTATTTTTTTCATTAAAGTATTTTTTTTCTTCCTTCTTCAAACTTATATCGTCAGTATCAGTTACAGTATGATTTGATACAATTCAACAATCTGAAGCAGATTTAATGATGCACATTACATTTTCTCTCCTGAACATTTTATTAGAGCACAAGCATCATACTGAATACAGAAAGATGACTTTTTCTTCAAAAAATACAAAACAAACTGCAGTACAAATTTGAAAGCAGATTCACCTGGAATTAAACATTGATGAATTATCACAACAAACAACTATAAAATCTCATATTTTCTTAATAAAAAAGAGACAACAACCCGACCATAGAGCAGACAACTTGTTTATTTTATCATTTGAGTATTCAATTAATATCTTCAATGTCACTATTCCTTAAGAGTATGTACAAGGGGAGATAACTCAAAATACTAAATCTATTTTCATTATTGCAAAGAATTGTGAATGGAATCAATTTAATAGTTTTAATCCATTTGATGATGTTTTATGTCACTTTTGGCTGTCATATATGTAGAATGTTTTAAACAGTATGCAACAAATGATTACAGCATGAAAGTTGCCACAATTATTGAGCAATAAGTGCTTGTTCTTTACAGGCTCACTCAATACAAAATCCTCTATAATAATATTTACACACCAATTTTTTGCATAATTTACATTTCCAAGGGGCATAACTCACATCTATATTCCATTCCTATATACAAGGTGATTAAGGATGTACCGCTGAATTAGGTCACATTTTCCAGCTTGAAAATATGTGATTAGGTGGGGAAATCTGTTACAAGTATCCAAGAAGGTCAATAAAGTTCATTTGATTACTCACTCTGGTTAAATGAAAAGCACAGTCAAAAGTCTGATAAGAAAGCATTACAGAAGGAATCAAAGCCTCATTATTTGGGCTTTGAGCAAAGGTGATTTTTATTTATTATGCTGTTGTTATTCTATTTTGACACTTTGATATTTCACATTTCCAAAACACCACATAAAACCCAACCAAAATGTTACATTTTTACCTATGCAATATATGAAAAGGTAAACTTTTTTAAAATCTTAATTAGATGAAAAGGGTGGGGTTACAGAACCCATCTGCACCCTTATCTATTGAGCAGTGTTCTCCCCAGGCCGTTTTAGCGTCGCGGTACCGCGACGCTATATTTTTTCACCGTGATGCTATAATAATTCCCGCGACGCTATAATTATTCCCGCGACGCTATTATTATTTTGAAGATGCTATTTTACTTCTCCTCAATTTTGAACTTTCATCTATTATCGATTATGATCATAAAAATTATACCACCTTTAATTGTAATCCCTTTAAGTCAGACACTAAAGGCAATTAAGAGATTAAATAGCTAGGTGTTAATTGCCATCAGGGTGGTAACTGTTTGGATGCGAATATCCCAAGCTGACACTTGCGACATGACTAATACCACGTGTCTGCAGTAACCAATTTCGACATGCAAAAATGCAATCACAAAACAATTCGAAATCTACGTTTTGTATTACGAAACTTCAGATTGAAACGATTTTAATTTTTTTTTAAAAAGGTCGTTTATTTGTGCAACTCTCCAAAAATTACATTCTTTCTTTTCCGGTAATACGAGAGCGAGAAAATTTTGGTTTAAAGCTAAAATAAGTTTAATACTTCTTTAAAAAGTTATCATAATTGGCTGAAGTTTATGTTTAATCCATTTAATGCATTAAAAGCGTCTTATTCATTCACAATCTCTTGTCAAACAATGTTTATTCTCGGACTCATTTTCGTAATTTTTCTACGGCCGCCATTGTACATTTTTGTGTAAACTACGGA
Organism: Mytilus edulis; assembly: GCF_963676685.1. NCBI lineage: Eukaryota > Metazoa > Mollusca > Bivalvia > Mytilida > Mytilidae > Mytilus > Mytilus edulis. The sequence goes on along the minus strand of NC_092355.1, from coordinate 18,887 downwards.
TCGGAACCGGACCAGATATGACAAAAATCCACATTTTCACGATAATGACAACAGATGGACAGTAGACAGAAAAAATATACCAAGAGAGAAAACTACGCTTTAACAGACTATTTTTTAGATAACTTTGTTAAAAATACATATCATTTTAATGTAAAAATAAAAAACAACTGGAACATGAATTTCATAAACATGATAAAAAAAGTTTTTAAATTGATTTTTTTTTTGCTACTTTTGCTACTTTAACTTTACTTGATATACTATAAAAAAATAGTTAATTTTGTGTACTAGACTATATACAGGTTGATCTATAATGAACCATTCATTCATTTGACTTATTGTTGGGTAACTGAAACCACATATTTATTTTTATTTGGCACAAGAGGAAAAAAATAATTCTGTAACTATAAATGAATAAAGAAAACATAAACTGAAACAACTGTTTTTGTGGTTATAGTTTAATTGTATTCTCAGTTATGAATTGAACAATATAAACTAAAACATATTAAGGAAATAGAGCATCAACGCGACGCGACAAACGAAATTAAAAAAAAATATAGTTATTTTTATTTACGCAAAATGTGATGCTATCCAAAATTTCTGGGGAGAACACTGTTGAGTATCAAAGATTTAGAGACACATGTCATAAACCCCTTGTGTAGCTTGCTTCATATACTTTTTACAATTATCACTCCAAATATTGGCTTGCCAGGTGCCCCTCCCCTCTTATTTTTTTTCAAAATCCAGAATCTGCATCTGTATGATCCCACATCTCTCATTTATATGGTGTAACACAACTAATTCAGGCCGGCTCAGAAAGCACATAGCTGTGTAGCACCACTAATTTAGGCAGGTTCAGAAAGCACATAGCGGGGTAACACCACTAATTCAGGCCGACTCAGAAAGCACATAGTGGCGTAACACCACTAATTCAGTCCGGCTCACGCAGAAAGCACATAGCGGCGTAACACCACTAATTCAGGCCAGGTCAGAAAGCACTGTGATGATGATGATAGCGGTGTAATACCACTTATTCAGGGCAGGTCAAAAAGCACATAGTTGCATAACACCACTAATTCAAGCCTGGTCAGAAAGCACATAGCGGGGTAACACCACTAATTCAGGCCGGGTCAGAAAGCACATAGTGGCGTAACACCACTAATTCAGGCCGGGTCAGAAAGCACATAGCGGTGTAACACCACTAATTCAGGCCAGCTCAGAAAGCACATACCGGGGTAACACCACTAATTCAGGCCGGGTCAGAAAGCACATAGCGGCGTAACACCACTAATTCAGGCTGGGTCAGAAAGCACATAGCGGCTTAACACCACTAATTCAGGCCGGGTCAGAAAGCACATAGCAGCGTAACACCAGTGACTAATTCATCATAATTGATGATATGAAACACTATTTTTATCCTTGTGAATTATCTTAATTTCTACTTAGAGAACTATAAATCCATCCATTGCATTGCCATAGAAAATCAAATAAACCACAAATATAATATTGATATAACTCCATAATTAGCTCTATTAGGATGCCATTTAAGTTAGTTTAGCATAAGAACTATCATATAAAAAGACTCATTTACAAATAATACCACACAAAAAGAAAGCTTCATGTAGTCTTTCCATGACACAATCGTGTAAGGTGCCTCCTGTTTAAATCAAACCACACTTTATCCATACTAACATATGTTCAAATTTCTCTATGTACCGTGAGTAGTAAACCATACATTGCATGGTGCCTGCAATTCTCCAATGGTGAAACGACATAGAAAAAGATCTATTTATTTAGTGTGCAACTTTTCAGCATTATCATTCCTTCATATGAAACACTATAATTCAATATATATATAACATCTACTTCTTCTCCTTCTATATATATATAAAACAAAGATGTGGTATGATTCCAAATGAAAAAATAATCCCAACAGCTAGAGTACATTATTAAATGACTTTTGGTTTAAGCAATTATAGGTTATGTGGTACAGCATTCAATAAATAAAACCCATACTGCATTTTAACTGCATATTGCATAAAGAATGTCTATCAATTACATGGTCATTTAATGTTTCCCTTCAGGGAGAAAATAATAGAGATAAAAAAATCCATTTTAGAACACTGATGTCTATATATAGTTTGACTATGATGTTTAGAGATAATCAACTTGGGTCTGACTTATTTTCTACATTCCATTTCATTTACAAACACAATGTCATATCATTTATTTTAATTATATTCAGATTTAATCTGACTTTATCATATTCTCTGCAATAACTGTCTCCATATTTATGCAGTGAATTCTATATTTTAAAATACACATTATCCACAAGAATATTTTGAATAAGCAAATCAAGATTTTCCTAAACTAGACTAAAAGAGAGAAAAAGAGAGTCTAAAGATACCAGAGGAACAGTCTAACTCATATATTATATATATATATAGGTTAAATGTATTAATTAAGCAAAAATATTTAAATCAATAATTTAAATTGCATTTATTTTCCACCTTTTGATAAAGATATGTAAAGTATTTAAACTTTGTGTAACATACTTATCTCCCTTTAAACAGAACTAACCCTCCCTAATCCCATTATTGTCCAAATTAATCCCCATATTCACCTTTAATCCCTCCCATTTCTGGTCTGTTTTATAAATAAACATTTTGGACTATAAATGTACAAATAACATTTCATTTTCTCAATGTGGACAAGAGAACAGTAAATACCTTATTTGTAGACTTGAGTCTTATACGTAATCGTTTCATTTATTATAAAACAAGAATGTGTCCTCAGTACACGAATGCCCCACTCGCACTATCATTTTCTATGTTCAGTGGACCGTGAAATTGGGGTAAAATCTCTAATTTGGCATTAAAATTAGAAAGATCATATCATAGGGAACATGTGTACCAAGTTTGAAGTCGATTGGACTTCAAATTCATCAAAAACTACCTCGACCAAAAACTTTAACCTGAAGCGGGACAGACGGACGAACGGACGAACGGACGCACAGACCAGAAAACATAATGCCCCTCTACTATCGTAGGTGGGGCATAAAAAAATACAAAACATTTAACATCATGTCGGGGACAGTCCCTTGAACAATTCCTCTGACCATAAATTATGTCCGGGACAGTCCCTTGAACAATTCCTCTGACCATAAATTATGTCCGGGACAGTCCCTTGAACAATTCCTCTGACCATAAATTATGCCTACATTTACATTGATTTCTTTATTTGCGTTGGTTTTTTAGCTTTTGATTTTGGACTTTCCATTTTGAATTTTTCTCTTGAGTTTTTTGGTTCTTTCACTTTTTTTTATCACCTAAGTCCACATGACAATGTCCTGTATGAATGATGGAAATAATATTATAGAATATTTCTTCCACTTGGACCTTATATAATATATATATCCTGACACACAGACACCACTTATTCAACAACTCCAGATATTGTGAGTTTTTAACAACCTTGACTGGCTATTCAGTCCTGGTAGTTGGAAACAACTCAGTAAGTTCCTTTAACCAATTATACCCCTATGGTAACAGTGTGTCCCTTTATTATAAATGCATGAAGGCCATACGGTGACCTACAGTTGTTAATTTCTGTGTCATTTTGGTCTCTTGTGGAGAGTTGTCTCATTCGCAATCATACCACATCTTCTTTTTTTATAAGCAAGAATTTAGTGGTTTATCTGCCCCTATTTCTCTTCAATGTGACATGAATTCCCCTAATTTCCCCCTCATGAATTCCCCTAATACTCCCATTGTTGACAAACAAAACAATACCTTATCCTTTTCCAATATAAACCCATAAATCATTGTGATCTTTGACATGCTTAATAAGGCAGGTAATTATGCAATTAAGTTCAAATTTCTGCTCAATAGAAATCAATTCCATCACCATTAATTTACGGCATTCTAAAACATAAAACCTTTCACTATTATGACTATTGGAAATGAATTAAATATTTCTTCGTTTTTATATAGAATGCCGATTTAATGTCCCATTACCACTTCATTCCTTTTTCGATAAATTATTTCTTATTGATACTTTAGTAAAAGGATAGAAGATTTTTATCTGTCTGCAACACACACAAAAAATTGAAAAAAAATCTTAGTAAGTTATGAACAATTCAGATGTTCTCACAATCAATAGTACGTTAAACTCACTGTCCTAGTCATTTTTGAGAAAGGGGGCATACTTTTTTGTGAAAGTCTTTGGAAAGAACTGAATAGTGGCCTTAACTAGTAAATAAAATTATATTAAACTTAGCTCTGGGTAAATAACTAGCGTTATCTGGTTTATGAATCCAAATAAAAACCAGTTCTGATTTAAGCTGGCCTCAAATGGTAAATGAAACCATGCTATAAAATTAGCTCTAAATACTGGCCTCAAATGGTTCAAATGAAACCATGTAAAACTTAAGCTCTGAAAAACCGCTCTAAACTGGTGAATGAACCAACTTTGTACATATTTTATCTATCTAAGGTACAAGGACAATAACTAACTAGAGCCTGTGTCACTCACCTTGGTCTATGTGCATATTAAACAAAGGACACAGATGGATTCATGACAAAATTGTGTTTTGGTGATGGTGATGTGTTTGTAGATCTTACATTACTGAATATTATTGCTTTTTACAGTTTAGCTCTATAATAGTATTCAAGATAATAACCAAAAACAGCAAAATTTCTTTAAAAACTACCATTTGGTGGCAGCAAGCCAACAACCAGTTGTCCAATACATCTGATAATTTCACAGCAGATATATATCGACTTGATAAACAAATAATATAAGCCAAAATCTACATTTTCCCCCTATGTTCTATTTTTAGCCATGGCGCCCATCTTGGTTGGTTGGTCAGAGGAGAAGCTTTCAGTAAAAGTTAACGACGACTGTCTACAAGGACGCCAGACGAAGATGCAGGACGCTGGACGCCAAGTGATGAGAAAAGATCATTTGGCCCTTAAAAAGAATTTTTCTTTTGTCCTTTAAACTTTTTTTAAATTATAATTATCTTAGAAAAATGAGTACCGGTACATTGCAATGTGATTAATATTTTCAAGGACCATAACTGGTTAAAAATATTTGATCAGAGCTGATTTTCGAACTCATCCAAGACTTTGCTGATATAACCTATGACATGATTTCATAAAAATCTTTCAAGAATTGTACACCTGAGTGTGCTTATTTGACCAAATATCCAGGAAATATCGCATTACATCTTAAGGAAGAGTAATCTGTTTCATTTCTTATTATTGTTTATGTTTTCAAGTCATTTAGATATTCATTTGATTTACAAGAGTGTACACACTGAAATGTCTCACCTCCTTACTATTAAATCATTGATATTAATATGTTGATAATCCTAAATATAAAGCTTTTTTATTACAACTGTCACATAAACTTAACATTAACAACTGAACCATGAAAATGAGGTCAAGGTCAGATGAACCATGCCAGGCAAACATTGTACAGCTAAAAATTCTTTGATACAACAAATAAAGTTGACCTATTGCTTCTAGTTTAAGAGAAACAGACCAAAACACAAAAACTTAACACTTAATTAGCAATGATTATGAAAATTAGGTCAAGGTCAAATAAAACCTGCGTAACTGGCATGTAGATTCTAAAATATTTCCAGACACCAAATATAGTTGACCTATTGCATATAGTATTAGAAAAAAAGATCAAAACTCAAAAATATTACTTTGTCCACTGAACCATGAAAATGAGGTCAAGGTCAAATGACTACTCCCATATAGACAAGTACACCTTACAGTCCTTCCAAAATACACCAAATATACTAAACCTATTGCTCATAGTATCTGAGATATGGACTTGACCACCAAAACACTGATGGATGAAATGAGGTCGAAGTCAAGTGAAAACTGTCTGATGGGCATGAGGACCTTGCAAGGTACGCACATACCAAATATAGTTATCCTATTTCTTATAATAAGAGAGCATTACAAAAAATCTTAACTTTTTTTTCAAGTAGTCACTGAACCATGAAAATTGGGTGAAGGACATTGGACATGTAAAATTGAGAATGGAAATGGGGAATGTGCCAAAGAGACAACAACCCGACCATAGAATAAACAACAGCAGAAGGTCACCAACAGGTCTTCAATGTAGCGAGAAATTCCCGCACCCGGAGGCGTCCTTCAACTGGCCCCTAAACAAATATATACTAGTTCAGTGATAATGAACGCCATACTAATTTCCAAATTGTACACAAGAAACTAAAATTAAAATAATACAAGACTAACAAAGGCCAGAGGCTCCTGACTTGGGACAGGCGCAAAAATGTGGCGGGGTTAAACATGTTTGTGAGATCTCAACCCTCCCCCTATACCTCTAGCCAATGTAGAAAAGTAAACGCATAACAATACGCACATTAAAATTCAGTTCAAGAGAAGTCCGAGTCTGATGTCAGAAGATGTAACCAAAGAAAATAAACAAAATGACAATAATACATAAATAACAACAGACTACTAGCAGTTAACTGACATGCCAGCTCCAGACTTCAATTAAACTGACTGATAGATTATGATTTCATCATATGAACATCAGGCACAATCCTTCCCGTTAGGGGTTTAGTATCATACCATCATAACATATATGAGAAGAACATAACCCGTGTCATGCCAACAACTGTTTTTTGAATAAATGTGTTTAGTTCCGATGCAAAGACCCTATAAGTGAATCAATATTAACGCCAAAATATGCAATCTTTAATGACCTGACAACAGTATTGTAACTATATCCCTTCTTAATAAGTCTATTCAAAGGTTTTGTTAGTTTTTGAGGTGACTGACAGAAACTTTATAACATGAGGCATCTATATACAAAGTATGATGCATCTAGGTCTTCCACCTTCTAAAATATAAAGCTCCACAGAAGTAAGCCAATGCGACCGCCGCCGGATCACTATCCTTATGTCAATTTTTCTGCAAAAAGTCTCAGGCTCGACAATTAAACTATGAAAGGTCCTCTAGCAAAGAAATAAGATATTCAGAATGTAGACTAAATTAAGTTATCTCCCCTTATACAGTAGGAAATCATTGACAGTTTGACCTTTATAAACGTTCCAGATTAAGTATGATTCTGCAGTCATTCCTTAGCTATCAGTCCCCTCATACAATGAAATATAAATCTAATTTGAAGAAATATTACACAAAAAAATTTCCACTCGACTTGTTATAATACTGTGTAATTCAAAATATATTAAAGCATAAATAAGTTCACAAGTAGGTATTTAATTATAACGATTTAATTCAATGATTTATCTGATTGTTTAATATGGAACCTAGGTATATTGACCACTGTTAAAAACATGTTAATTGTTTATACATAATTATAATGCACTTAGTTTAAAACTTCATTAAACTTTCAAAGGGAATTTTGTTTAATTCAATACAATTTCAGTTTGTATTAAATAGTATGCGTCCTTTGAGCTTTGTCTTAATTAAATAAAATGACTGAGTCATGCTTCAGTGATTCCCTATATAAGCAACCAAATTTTTCCCACAAAAGGGGGGCCCGCGCCACCCAGGGCCCCACTGGATCCGCCTGTGTATATTCACAAATACATATGACTGTGTAAAGTGTATTTATTGGGGGGTAGTTAGATAGTTTGTCAGTTCACTACGCTGTGCCATTGACCGCTGGTGCGATGCTTGATCACTATCCCTATGTCAAGCTTTCTTGAATTTTTTTGACAAAAATAACTTCATGCTAGCTACATCTTTAACTCAAGACGGAGATGCTAATTGTTGTTTGTGCTTGGCCTTATGATTCAGTGCAGAAATAATTTTCGTTAGAAAATAAGAATTCTATCTAACTGGGGAAAAAAATTGTATAAAAAATCCTATTACATCCTGAAAAAAATTAAGGTATAAATAATACACACAAAAAACCTGTATGGTTAATCAAATAATACTGCAGATTTGATATCAAAATGTTTTTGTTTAATAATTGACAAACTGACCACAGGCAATAGTAATTGTCCAGAGTACACACTAGAAACATGTTTGTAATAATAATAATCATTTCTAGCTAATTATATTGATGTAGTTTTTATAGCAATAAAAGAAAAATTTCAATACACGATTTCACAATCAATATATATATAATCAGATGAGGGAATATTTGAATTTTGTCCGAGTAAATTAATATATGTCTGTTTTTGCTGGTCATCATCTTTAACATTTGGTCAAATTTGTTTTAGTCTTTAGTACAAATATTTGCAGAGCCGAGGTATTATGCTGCAGGGATTGTTCAATATAGGTTCTCTTAATCTAACTTTGTTTTCCAAATAAACCCATTTATTAAATTTTCTTGACCCTCAGAACATTTAGATGTCCAATTCACTATGACTTTCTGTACCTTTGCTTGTATATTTTCTGGATCTCTTAAATTCACTTTGACTTTATTTTTAGACCCTGTTAAAGCTAATGTTCAGTGGTTGGTTTGATAAAAAGACCATAGTAAATATACTGAATTTTTCATGACGTATATAAGATCAACTTAGATGAAATATTGTAAAATCGACTCCAGTTCGTTTGATTTTCAATACCTATTCTTATATTTTTTTTAGACCTCTTTTAAAGTTAATGTCCAGTTGATTTTCAATAACTCTTTTTATTAATTTTCTTGACCCTCATAGAGTTAATGTCCAGTTGATTTTCAATAACTCTTTTTATTAATGTTCTTGACCCTCATAGAGTTAATGTCCAGTTGATTTTCAATAACTCTTTTTATTGTATAGCAATATAATATTTCCCACAGAACGTAACCAAAAGTTATCGTGCAATAAATTCTAATATTGCAATAGTGCAATAAATCTTCAAAATTCATGACGTCATCAACGACAAAATCTTAGTTTAAACCAATTTTTACTTTTAAATATTATATTGCTATACAATAAAAGGGTTATTGCATGAATATTGGGGAATATTGTCCCTTGTAGAACATATATTGCACTCGCAAGCTCGTGCAATATAAAATTCTACTTGGGACAATATTCCCCAATATTCATGCAATAACCCTATATTATTAATGTTCTTGACCCTCATAGAGTTAATGTCCAGTTGATTTTCAATAACTCTTTTTATTAATGTTCTTGACCCTCATAGAGTTAATGTCCAGTTGATTTTCAATAACTCTTTTTATTAATGTTCTTGACCCTCATAGAGTTAATGTCCAGTTGATTTTCAATAACTCTGCCAAGATAAATCCTTTGGAATGGAATCTTCTATTGTATAAAAACACAATCAATTATCTGGACAACATGATGGATTATTTGATGTCAATTTCTACTGTTTAAATCAATTCTTTGTTTTGTTACTGAAGGGAATAACTAAATCCTCCCAGGTGATGATAATTCCTGTCAGAATGTCATTGTGTGCATGTAATACAGGTTCCATTTCTAGACCAAGATTTAATAAGGCTACATGCCAATCCTTAGACAGACTTGATAAGGCCAGGTCTAAATGTTTTACGAGGCCAGGTGTTATTGCTAGACAGACTTTTACTAGGTCAGGTTCCATTCCTAGACCAAGGTTTAATAAGGCTGCATGCCATTCCTTAGAAAGACTTGATAAGGCCAGGTATAAATGTTTTACGAGGCCAGGTGTTATTGCTAGACAGACTTTTACTAGGTCAGGTTCCATTCCTAGACCAAGGTTTAATAAGGCTGCATGCCATTCCTTAGAAAGACTAGATAAGGCCAGGTAGAAATGTTTTACGAGGCCAGGTGTTATTGCTAGACAGATTTTTACTAGGTCAGGTTCCATTCCTAGACCAAGGTTTAATAAGGCTGCATGCCATTCCTTAGAAAGACTTGATAAGGCCAGGTATAAATGTTTTACGAGGCCAGGTGTTATTGCTAGACAGACTTTTACTAGGTCAGGTTCCATTCCTAGACCAAGGTTTAATAAGGCTGCATGCCATTCCTTAGAAAGACTTGATAAGGCCAGGTGTAAATCTTTTACAAGGTAAGGTGTTATTGCTAGATGGACTTTAATAAGCCATGTATCATTGCATGACAGACTTTACAAGGCAAGGTCCAATTCCTATAGAGACTTTATAAGACAAGGTCCAATTCTTAGAGAGACTTTATAAGGCAATGTCCAATTCCTAAAAAGACTTTATAAGGCAAGGTCCAATTCCTAGAGATACTTTATAAGGCCAGGTCCAATTCCTAGAGAGACTTTATAAGGCAAGGGTTCATTGCTAGACACACTTTATAAGGCCAGTGTCCATTGCTAGACAGACTTTATAAGGACAGGTGCCATTGCTAGACAGGCTTTACAACACCAGGGTAGATTGCTAGACACACTTTATGAGGCCAGGGTCCATTGCTAGACACACTTTATGAGGCCAGGGTTCATTGCTAGAGACACTTTATGAGGCCAGGGCCCATTGCTAGACACACTTTATGAGGCCAGGGTCCACTGCTAGAGACATTTTATGAGGCCAGGGTCCATTGCTAGACACACTTTATGAGGCCAGGGTCCATTGCTAGACACACTTGATAAGGTCAGGGTCCATTCCTTAACAGACTTTACAAGGCCAGGGTCCATTGCTAGATACACTTTACAAGGCCAGGGTCTATTGCTAGAGACACTTTATGAGGCCAGGGTCCATTGCTAGACACACTTTATAAGGCCAGGGTCTATTGCTAGACACACTTTATGAGGCCAGGGTCCATTGCTAGACACACTTGATAAGGTCAGGGTCCATTCCTCAACAGACTTTACAACACCAGGGTCCATTGCTAGACACGTTTTATGAGGCCAGGGTCCATTGCTAGACACATTTTATGAGGCCAGGCTCCATTGCTAGACACACTTGATAAGGTCAGGGTTCATTCCTCAACAGACTTTACAAGGCCAGGGTCCATTGCTAGACACATTTTACAAGGCCAGGATCCATTGCTAGAGACACTTTACAGGGCCAGGGTCTATTGCTAGACACAATGTACAGGGCCAGGATCTATTGCAAGACACACATTCATAAGGCCAGGGTCCATTGCTAGACTCACTTTATAAGGCCAGGGTTCATTACTAGACACATTTAACAAGGCCAGGGTCCATTGCTAGAGACACTTTACAGGGCCAGGGTCTATTGCTAGACACACTTTATAAGGCTTTAAGGCCACGGTCTATTGCTAGACACAATTTACAGGGCCAGGATCTATTGCAAGACACACATTCATAAGGCCAGGGTCCATTGCTAGACTCACTTTATAAGGCCAGGGTCCATTACTAGACACTTAACAAGACCAGGGTCAATTGCTAGACACATTTTACAGGGCCATGGTCTATTGCTAGACACACTTTATAAGGCCAGGGTTCATTTATAGAAGACTTTATTTTTTAAAGTGTTTTGTTTCACTGAAAACATAAACGATTCAGCAAACCAGTGTCAAGTTTGTGTCAATATTTTAATAGCCCATCAAATGAAAAATTAAAATAATATATGCAAATTAGTATTTAGCCTTCAAATTACATATAATTATAAGTTCCCTTTAAATGTTCATCTATTGAAGGACAGTTTGTAAACCCTGAAGAGTCAAGTACATGTCAATAGTGGTGTATCAAATGAAAGAGAAAAACAATCTGTTTCTAAATATTGACTTTGTCAATAATAAAATTGGTATTTAACTCTCTTTATCTGTTTGTAAATGTTGACAACTGTTTAATCAAACATGTTTCTGTGAGAAATAAGGGGGTTGTATTGGTGCAATGTTCCCCCTTTACAAATCTACCGACAAAGACTTTTATTAAATGTCTCAATGTATCACCATGTTATGACAAGGTTTCCTTTCACTGTCATGCACCACTCTGCTCAACATTTTCTCATGACTTCAAATACATATAACTTTTAATATTAACAGAACATATTGTTATGTCTTCTGATAAACACTTCCTTCTTTGCTTTAAGAACATTTCTCTATATACTTAATAGAGGGGGGATAGGACCTTTATCGGGACTCCGGGATCGGGTGTTTTTAAGCTCGGGATTTCGGGATTTACCTCTTCGGGATCCGGGAATTCTTTATTTCGAATTTCGGGATCCGGGATTTTTATTTATTTAAATTCGGGACCTCGGGATTTCGTGTTTTTAAGCCCGGGATTTCGGGATCATAACCCCTCCTATCCCCCCTTTTAATATAGTGCTGGAATGTTTCGATACATTGAAGACCTGTTGGTGACCTTCTGCTGTTGTTTTTTCTATGGTCAGGTTGTTGTCTCTTTGACACATACCCCATTTCAATTCTCAATTTTATAAAATGGAACTGGACTAAGCTTGCTGTTTTCGGTGTGAGCAAGGCTCAAGATTTGTGTTGAAGACTGTACTTTGACCTATAATGGTTTACTTTTATAAATTGTGACTCGGATTGAGAGTTGTCTTATTGTCATTGGCACTCATACCGAATCTTCCTATATCTTTAAAACATGTCTTTGTTTAACAAAAGATATACCCAATTTACACACTAATAGACATGCAACAAGAAGACCACAATTATAAAAAAGAAGATGTGGTATGATTGCCAATGAGACAACTGTCCAAAAGGGACCAAAATGAAACAGACATTAACAACTATAGGTCACCGTACGGCCTTCAACAATGGGCAAAGCCCATACCGCATAGTCAGCTATAAAAGGTCACGATAAGACAATGTAAAACAATTCAAACGAGAAAACTAAATGTATGTACACTTAGAAATGTGTGATTATACCAAATATGCATACTTATAGTTGTTAATTTCTGTGTCATTTGGTCTCTTGTGGGGAGAGTTGTCTCATTGGCAATTATACCTCATCTTCTTTTTTATATAGCTAGTAAAAAATTAATAAGATGTGGTGTAACTGCCAATAATTATTGTTCATCAGAGACCAATGCCAACTATAGGTCATGGTATAGTCTTCAACAATAAACAAAACCAACAACAACTATACATGCCATAGTAAGCTACATAAATTATTCAATTTAGTAATTTATTTCTTTTTCTAATATTATTTTAAGCGGTTATTTTTGAAGAATATTTGAGTGTAAAAGCTTATGATATGCTCATTACTTGTTGTTTTTTTGGGTATAAAATATTCATCAAAACAAGTGCAAAGTCACTGGTAATTTTTGGGTATAAAATATTCATTAAAACATGTGCAAAGTTAATGTGAAAGATTTAACCTAGGGGAATATATTAGCAAGTCAGCTGTAAGTTCATACATCATGCAATGATATCTCAACAGAACTATTCTTCTAAAACTTTGACAATGTTCAATTCTGAAATACCAATATTTTTTGGTGTGCATACACGAATAAACATACAGGCTACAAAGTTTAAGGGTGTGTATGTAACACAAGTACTTGTACATGGCGAGATACAAGCAGTCTGCACCAAAAACTTTTTCAAATTCTAGTTTGAAAAACAAATATTCCGCTTTTTTCTTATTTGTCCAAACAAAGTTTTACAAAAACTTACTAGTCCAAATTTCACTTAAGTCTGGGGCATTGGACTAGTGGCTTAAACAGTGCAAACGTATACAGGTTTAAGGTGGTTTAAAAAAGAGAAATTTTAGTAAATGTGTTGGGTACCACCTTAACATGTCCAAGATAAAATTGAGATGTAATTAAACATGTCAATGAAAAAGGTACCTGTGTCTTTATTTGTTAAAACTAGATAAACTCTTATTGATTGTGCCTTGTATCTGAATTAATACTTAATAAATCATCAGGTCCATTGTTGTTAACATGGTTAAGTAGTTATAGAAATGCACGAACTAATAAATTTTAATACCTTCACAATTTCTTAGCAATTGTTAATTGGTACTGATATAAATCACCTATATTGTGATGTTGTATCATAGTTACTTTACAGTATTAACTACTTGTCTTATAACATATGACAAGAACACTGTATTGGATCATAGTAAACTTGTGATGTAATATAATATACAAACTAAGCTAGTGTATGTGTACTGGATATTATAATTTAAAAATAAATGAAGAATGTGTCTATTAGGAAGTCAGATGATGTAGCTTTCTGGCAAATACTGTTATAAAGGGACATAACTAATGAGAAGAATGGTAACTAGTGCCACAACCCAAATTGAACTTGATCTATAACGCGTGTCTGGCGTATATACTAAATTTAGTCCTGGTATCTATGATGAGTTTATTTACTTTGCGGTATTAAGCCTTTAGTTTGTAATTTCATCCATCAATAATAATTAATACTGCGGAATCAAAGTAATTTTTTTTCGTGGCTATTTAAATGAGCATTTTTGTGGATATTTGATTTTGTAATTTTGCCAATTTGTGCATACAAATCTGACAGAAATTTTTAAATTCATTAAACATTTGAATTTGTGGTTCATCTGTACCCACGAAACCTAATGAAAATTGGTATCCAACAAATAATAATGAATCCACTGTAGTTTTTTAACATATTTGTACCTAAATTTTCCTCTGGACTCTCTGGCATCTTGATGACCTTGACATCTTCCTCTTCATTGTCGAAGGACTTTGCTATGGAGGAAATCTTGTTGGTCTCTGAAATAAATAAATAAATGAATTCTTCATCTGTCCTATCAACAATAATTTTCTGTCCGGGACATGGTCCTAGTATTATATTATCACTCCAGCCAATAGATTAACAGATCTTATAAAAATCCTAGCCACTTATTTGACCTGTCCTTTGTCAAGAACCTCTAGTTTTGTGTGTGGTTTTTATTTTGTTTTAATTTGGTTCATTTGGAATATGTTTCAGATTTAAATGAGGCATCCATTTTGCTAACATATTTTTTCGTTATTGTTTTAAGGGCCAGCTGGGGGTCTGGCGCATGGGGGCTGAAGACCAATTGTTAGCCTTGGGCTGTTTTCTGCTCTTTGACTCATTCCCTTTTTCCATTTTTTATTCTATAAGCAGTTCATGGAAAACTCAAATGGAATATTATAAACTTATAACTATTTCTCTCAATAAAAGGCCCTACATATAATCAGTTCTTGTCATAAATAATATCATTGTCCATATCTTGTCTTTAATTTCAATATCAAACTTTTAATCAACTTAAATATCTCCATATTAACTATGATCCACAGTTAAATACCTCTATTTATATCCTGATCAACAGTTTTCTTTACAAAATTCAAGATTATATTTGAGATTTAAATAAATTATCCACGGTTTAATTACAGCTCTCCATTACTGAATGACTAATCATAATTAATGTAAATCAATGAGGTTAAAGGTCAAGTGTCTCACCTTAAAACAGGGTTAGAGGTGAATTCTATACATTTTTACATATGATTTTTGCTAATTCTATAATGATTGAACGCCATATGAATAAACAGAACACAATCATGAATATATAGAATATAAGAAGCTGTGGAGGAGTGCTAATGAGAACTTAACTCTCCATTCAAGTCACAATTTATAAAAGTAAACCATGATAGGTCAAAGTACGGTCTTCAACACAGAGCCTTAGCTCACCCCAAACAGCAAGCTATAAAGGGTCCCAAAAATGACTAGTGTAAAACCATTCAAATGGGAAATCTAATGGTCTAATCTAAATAAGAACAGAGAAATGAGAAACACTTATGAACCGCATCAACAAATGACAACTACTGAACATCAGATTCTTGACTTAGGACAGGACTAATTATATATACTTACAATAGAATCACTAATCTTCTCTCTCTCTATTTTACACTTTCACTACTGAATGACTGATATATGTTCTTCTAGCTATCTTCTAAAATAAAATATCAAATAAGCAGATTAAGTTTTGATTTTGCAATAGCTTCTAATAAATATATAATAACAAAACTTTGTCTTATAAGGAGAAGGGAAAACTGTGTTTGTCTCAAATAAGGTCTAGGGTTCGAATGCTATATATATATATATATATAAAATTAAGATGTGGTATGATTGCCAATAGCAAGACAACTCTACAATAGACTAAACGACTAAGAAATTAACAACTTTAGGTCATCTGACAGTCTTCAACAATGAACAAAGCTCCTACCACATTGTCAGCAATAAAAGGCTCCTAAATGACAAATGTAAAGCCATTCAAAGGAGAAAACTTTATGGCCTTATTTATACATAAACATAATGATGCCAACAGCAGTTCATTCAGCTAATGATAGTAAACATTAATACGAGTCCATTATAAGGACAGTGGCGGATCCAGCTATTTTAAAAAGAGGGGGGGGTCCCAACCCAGGGTAAAGGGGGGTTCCAACTATAAAAAATTGCTCCCATTCAAATGCATTGATCGACCAAAATAAAAGGGGGTTCCAACCCCCGGAACCCCCCCCCCCCCCTGGATCCGACATTGAAGGACACCAAAAAATTGTCCATGCACTCATACCATCTGATTTCAATATTTAGTAAAACATGAAACTGGGTCATAGTCATATGATTTGACACATATTTTAAAATGTCCACATATTATTATGAACCAACATACCAAAATTGAAGTTCATATTTACACAAGTTGATGGTTTAGATGTTACCTTAACCAAAAATGTAAAAGTACATAGTCTCAAATACACATGTATTATATTCAGTCTCAAATGTACATAAAATTTTGAATGGGAAATATGTCAGAAAACAATCAGTTTCCAATTGTACATGCAGGATTTTCTCGCTGTGTTGTCATTGACAGGTGGCCTAAATTGACTGTATTTTGTTCTTTGGTAGGTTGGTGTCTCTTTGACCCATTTGACAGCTAGTGATTTCCATTCTCAATTTCAGTCTCAAATGTGCAAATGTCTCTGACACAATTTCCCCATTTCCATAATTCTCAATTTAATGTCAAATATATATATCCAGTGTCAAAAGTACATGTATATGTATTCAGTTTTGTAAATGTAGTTGTATATTATATTGACCTTTTTATCCTAACAACATCTTGTCTTAATCAACCATCTGTGTTTTATTATATAATTTAGAATGTTTATAGCAGTTTCACTCCATATAACTCACTATATTTGTTTGTAAAGTTCATATAAATACTGCAATAAAATGCACTTTAATTTCAAATGGTAATAAATGTTCATGTTTTATGCACTTCAAAGCTTTTAAAGATATAAAATATAAATATCTTATCCTTCAAAATTTGAGATTTTAAGTTATTAATCACAGATATTTCAAGTTTAAATGTTAAATTTTAAATTACAACATTAAAACAGAATTTCTCAGTTCATACTTGTCAAGGAACATCTTAAATCTATTTTCTGACATATTTATTTATATTGATGAATGATTTTTACCATCACAATGTATGTGATTTCAACATGAACCAAACTGAGCATAATCTTACAAAATTGTTCATGTTTTAAATTTTTTTAAATCTTGAACACATTTTTTCTCTGATATCAAATAGGAGACAGAACGGAACTACAGAACTACTACCAATTTTCAATAAACTTAACAGATCTAAATGGAACACACCTGAGCCGGAACACACCTGAGCCATGAGCAAGGGTCAATCTCAGTACCTAGTAAGAGCTATTAAAAGACTAGCTATATATCACTGATGTTGGAGTTCTTAGAACATTTTGCCACCAAGGCCCCTAATTGATCTTAATACTTTAATGCTTCTTTGTCTACCATCTAATGGGTTTCATATATATGAATCTTAACACACAAAATTATTATGTAGGTCCAGGTGATATAATTTTTAGTAAAAAAATATTATGGTATAAAAAAAACTGTATTCACCATTTGTATTATTCAATCCATCTATCTTTACCAAAAAATAAACAAACACTATAACTTTCTCTCAACATAGATGAAAGTCAACATTAGATACAAATCACAAGTCTATTTTTAAATACTGATTCTCCTTCAAAGTATCTAAAATACAAAAATAAATATTTCCTTCTTTCAACTTACAATACAATAATAACAAGCATAAACAGAAACCTTTCAATAAAGTCATTATAGAGATCAACTTACAATCCAATGGTTCAACCCTCCATTCTAATCACTTTTACTCACTTTGATGTAGGAATATAACACCATGGCACAATTCATAAATCATAAAATATTGAAATTTTAATTTGTCCCATAGTGACTTCAATAATTGTAAAAGTGAAATATCAATAATCCTAACTGTTACTAACTATAGTGCATCATAACATTACATTGTCATCATAGTACATTCTTACATTACATTGTCATTTAATTGTTACTGTTACTACATTACATTACATTGTCATTAACTTATATGACATACAATAAATATCAATGGTCTTAGATACTTTCATACCAGAAATCTGATAAGGAGTGTTTCAACTGAATATGTAAAGACATGAAATTAATTGATATATCTTTCAATTCAACTGATATTTAATTATTCACAATATTATACATTAAACAAATTAAAAGACTCACTTATTATATGTAATGTTACAAATCTACATGCTATCTTTTTATCTTTATATTGAAGTCAAAACTTGTTCTTTCTACAGTTCAGTTATTTATTAAGTATTGAAGGTTATTTACATCATAGCTGTAAAGGTTTATTTACAAAAAAATTTGGCCTAAAACTAATGGAGTTGGTGAACTAGTTAAAAATTATTTTGGCCCTTTTTTCTTTTGTGATGATGTCGTGAAATATTTTAAGCTCAAACACATCAAACGAATGAAAAACACCTAAATAAATGTACACCAATTTTTTTTTATTTTAAAAATTTCTAATATTTTCACTGTGGGTAACCCCCCCCCCCCTTTTTTCTGAAATATTCTATAAACCACATTCTGTACTTAACAACCTAAATTCCCAGGGGCGGATCCAGCCATTTTAAAAAGAGGGGGGGGGGGGGGGGGGGGGGGGGGGGGGTCCTAGCCCAGGTCA